>NC_091010.1:70845357-71186071 GCF_041146395.1 Eulemur rufifrons
TACTGGGGAGAGCTGGGAGGGCCCTGGAGGGGGCACCGTGTGATTTCTGGGGCACGCCTGGTGTTGCCCTTAACCTGGGAGCCCCATCGTCGGCCCCTGGCACTGCCCCCGGGCGGGCTCTCACGGTGGAGGACCTGGAGGTCGCCCAGGATTGGGAACCCGTGAAAGGGCGGAGCCGCAGCAGTGGTCTCACAAATCAGTCCACTTCCCATCGCTGCAGGGCGTGTGGAGCGAAGATTCGATTCAGAGGCCCCCCGGTTGGGGCTGGGAAAGTGGAAACACGCGCGTCCCTGACAACCTGAGTTTGGCGGCTCTTTCGAAAGGTGGTGGGAGCTGCCCTCCCCGCAGTGGTGGCTATGGCTGAACTTGCCCTGCTTTGTGTCCAGGGCCGGGCACCAAGCTCTCGGACTGGGAGGTCACTGCACACCATGCTGCCCCTCGCCCCCACAGACACGCGGGGCCGGGCTCAGAGGGCGCACGGGCACATCCCTGCCCATGCGGCTCCTGACCGCTGGGTGTCTGCGACCCTCGCACTGGGGTTGAGGTCGGCCTTCCTGGATGTCTGCGTGCTCGGGTCAGACTGCAGGTCCCTGCGGTCCCTGCTCCATTCCCTGTCACTGCAGGGGCAGGGACACAGGGTTCCTGTGGCCGGAGCCCGGGCCACCTGCGCCCAAAAGAGCAGCGAGGTCCCAGGGCTGCATGACTGTGCCACGCCGTGTTTATCTGCTCGTCAGTCTATGGCCGCTGTGAACACTCGGGTACCGGTTTCTGTGTGGACGTGTGTCTTCTCTTGGGTGCACACCTGGCTGGGGACCTGCCAGGTCAAAGGCAACTCCAGGCTCAGCATTTGAAGAGACTGCTGACTGTTTGCACTGCAGCCGGCGCCTGGTTAGCTCCCGCAGCAGTGGCAGCTCGCGTTTCCCTGCCCTGCCCTCACCGTCAGCCTGCTGTGAGTTGTGGCTTTGCGGCTCCGTGACGGCTAATGACACCGAGCCTCTGTTCCTGGGTGTGCTGGCCTTTCTGCCCAAACCCGTTGCCAGCTCTGAGCTCGTCTCTGTGGGGCTCTCTGCCGCCGCTGCCCTGCGGGGTGCGGAGGGGCAGGTGTGCGCCCTCCTGAGCGTGCGCAGTGGGCTGCACCCTCTCGGCCAGGCGGCGGCTGGATTCGGGTGTGGTGCTCTCCTTCCAGGTCTGTACAGCTCTTGTTCCTCAGCCAGGTTTTTTCCTGGGGTGTGAGCAGGCTTGGGTGCTGTTGTGCCTCAGGTGTGGGGCGAGTGGGGCCCCGCTGTGTGTGATCTGCCGGGGCCCCTGTGCTCGGAGCCCACAGAGAGCCTGGCTCGATGGGGGCCGAGAGCAGGGCAGAGCCTTTCGCCTCATTGGTGGGGAGGACATTGTGTATTATTTTTCTTAATTGTGTTCGAAAACCATCCTAACCATTTTTAAGTGTGCCATTTAGTAGTGCTAAGTATGTTCACATTGTTGTTCAGTGAATCTCTAGAACTTTGACATCTTGCAAAATGGAAACTGTACCCGTGAGACACTGACCCCGTGCCCCGTGGTGGCCTCGTTTCAACCTGGGCACTTCTGAGTGTGCGCTGGTGTGCACACCGGGCGAGTGTTTGCTCTCAGTGCCTGTCTTGGGTGCGGCCGTCTCTCCGTTCCCGGGATTGATTGGGCCGCGCCACCCTGTGCTGCAGCTGGCACAGGGCTGAGGGGCCAGCCGGGCGGCCTGGGGCTCACGGAGCCGTCCAGGTGGGCGGGACCCAGTTGGCCTTTCCTCAAGCGGAAGATTTCCAAGGCCTGGACTTGGCTCCTCGGGTCCAGCCCAGGAGCTTCCTGGGGCTCGGGGTTTCCTTGCTTGTGCATGTGTGTGGGTGTGAGCATGTGTGTGAGCGTGTGTGGGGGCATGTGTGTGAGCATGCATGTGTACATATGAGCATATGTGTGAGTATGTGTGTGGCATGCACATGTGCATGTGAGCATATGTGTGAGCATGCATGTGTGGGGGGATTGAATGTAAGCATGTGTGTGTGCATGTGAGCACGTGTGAGCATGCATATATGGGGGCATGTGTGAGAGCATGTATGTGTATGTGTGTATTTGTGTGGCATGCATATGTGCACGTGAGCATATGTGTGAGCATGCATGTGTGGGAGCATTGTGTGAGTGAGCATATGTGTGTGGGCATGCGTGTGGGCATGTGTGTGTGAACATGTGTGAGCATGCATATACGGGGCCATGTATGAGAGCATTGTGAGGAGCATGTGTGTGAGTGTGTGTGGACATGCGTGTAGCCTGGGGGTTTCTTCTGTTGATGGCTCTACCAAATGCTTCTTGAAGATTCTGGCCATTGAGACTGACCCTGTGAAAGGCCCTCCCTGCCATTCTCCTTCCTGCCCCAAACAGAAATGCCCCTGTTGTGTGGCTGTGAACATTTTAAGTACCATGAAGCACCCTGGGTCCGGTTTCCTGTGAAGTGGCTTTGGCCCGGGCAGGTGTGTGTGAAAACGTGGTGTCGCTTGCTTGTGGGAGCTGGGTACGTTCTGTGCCGTCTCTTTGCGGGAGCGTCCGGAGGCTTGGAGCAGACAAGTGCTGCCCCTCGTCACGCCCCCCACGGGGCAGGGCGGCTGTAGTCGGGCGTGCAGGGCATGTGTGCCTGCCTTTGCCAGGCGAGGTTTGCCCCGAGCTTCATGCCCTGGGACAGTCTGTGGAACACGGTCCCCGCTTCGTGGAGCTGGGTCCCCCCTGTGGGTCGGGGTTTGCTCACGTGGATTGGGGGCCCCGACATAGAGCAGGGTCCCCGTGCAGCCCCCTCTGTGAGGCCAGCCCATAGGTTTCTTCTCAGAGGCTTCTGCTTGTAGCTGTCTGGGGCTGTGTCCGTGGTTTGACTGTGTTTTCTTTTCTTAATTACAGCCTGAAAACCTACAGAAGAATTGGCTTCGGGAATTTTACCAGGTAAGAGCTACTCAGAGCATGCTCTCTTAGATTAATCGCTCCTGTGACAAGTATTTCCTTTTATGTGGGGGATTCTGTGCGAGGGTGGCGTGTGTCTGTGGGAAGCAGGCGTGTGCTGTTGCCAGGCGCGTCCCCTCTGCGCGTATCTGTTTTGCGCTCAGGCCGCCACTCACGTGGCCGGGGCGGGGGGCGGGGGGCGGGGGCAGGTCCTCCTTGGAGGTCCCTTCGTGCCCCGCCCCCTCCTGGCCCGGGTCCCCTGCTCCTGTCTCCGTGTCGTCCCGGGTGGCGAGGTTGGAAGTGACTTTCAGGAGGGTCCTGTGGGGTGGAGTGGGGACCGCCCAGGGCCCAGCCGGGTGGTCACACGAGGGCCCGGTGGGCCTGGGTGGAAGGTGGTGCTGGGGCTGGGGAGGAGGGGACCACTTGGGAAGCTTTTAGGCTGGAGCTGTCGGGTCAAGGGCAGGCCCCTCGGTCTAGCGCTGAGCAGGTGCTCGTCCAGTGTGGCACTGTGGCGTGTTCTGT
The DNA here is from genome assembly GCF_041146395.1 of Eulemur rufifrons. Lineage (NCBI taxonomy): Eukaryota > Metazoa > Chordata > Mammalia > Primates > Lemuridae > Eulemur > Eulemur rufifrons. The sequence continues at coordinate 70,848,829 of NC_091010.1, forward strand.
CTCAGATGCTGGGATGCCCCTGCCCTCCCATGGCGAGCGTTCCCGACAGGCAGGGAGCCCCTGGTCCTGTGACTGGGCCTGGTGGGGCCCGGGTGGGGTGTGACAGGACACTCTGATGGGGGACGCTGGGGGAGACCTGGCGGGTGAGAAGCGCAGTGTGGCAACATCCAGCGTGGCTGGGGGCCGGTGAGGGGGCCGGCGAGGGGGCGGGCGTGGGGTGGGGTGCCTTGTGGATGGACGTAGGTGCCCGTGTGTTTGCCCTCGGGCAGGGCTGAGCTGGGGACTGAGGGCTGCTTATGGTTTGCAGTTTCCTTGGCTGGGGGGTGGAGGGGGGCTGGGCGAGGCGCAGTGGAGGCCCAGGGCCCTGCGGGGCTGGGAGGCTGCCCCGCTCTGGGGCTTCCCAGCAGTTGCGTGTCTCCCCTGGCGGGTTTGCTGGTGGAGATGCAGTCAGACGCCGGTGGCGGGGGGAGGTGCGGGCCCAGGGCAGGGCTGGGGGTGCAGGGGCCTCTGCCCTGTCTCGGGGTCTGTGCCCCGCCTGCCAGCGTCCGAGCCACTCCATAGGGAGGGTGCATGAGTGTGAGCCTGGGGAGTGTGTGTGCTCCACATGCGGTAACAGACCTGCTTTTGTTCTAAAGGGACCGATGGCCCTCTTGGTAGTCTTTGGCCAGATGTGCAGATGAGAGAAACTTCTCCCTTTTTAAGGCATGAAGTATTTATAAATCAAAGGGGTAGATGTAATGCATTCATTAAAGGGCCAATTATAATATACTGACCATCATCTGCTCAGCGCCTGGTTGGAGAGGAGGCCCCTGGGAATTGAAGCTGCCCCTGCCACCCCCCGACCACCCCCACCCAGGGTACTGGCTGCATGTGGCGGGCCCCTGCCGGCCACCCGCATCTCAGGGGCGCGTTGGTGGGCGTGCCTTGCGGGCAGGGTCTTGCCGTGTGTGCCCATCGGGGAGCCCCCTGTCCGGGCAGAACACCCCTTCCTGTCCAGTTTAGCTCCCGCTCCAGGGCTGGTTTTCACTTGTGCTCTTGTGTGTGGCGGACCAGGAGCACGACCTGACCACGTTCAGAGCTGAAATTAGACTCTGACGTCGTATTTGCATATTTTCCCTTTGGTTTTTGTGAAAACTGCTGCTTTTCCTGGTTCATTTTATCCCTGTCATATTTTACGTGATCCTGGTAAAACTGGGCGCTGACCCAGGGGAGCACTTACCTAGGAGACATCGCGGTGCCCTGGGCCTGCCCCGCGATTCCTGACGGTGCCCCACGATTCCTGACGGTGCCCGCGATTCCTGACGGTGCCCCGCAGCCGCGGACAGACGCCGGGTCTCGGCAGCGGCCCCTGCAGGCGGGTGGCCTTTCTGCCCCGGGCGGAGCCCGAGCTCTTGCCGTGGCTCCAGGGGCCTCCTCTCCCCTCCGAGAGGGCAGGCTGGCCCCTCGGTGCGTGCAGGAGCGGCTCAGAGTTCCCTTGTCCTCTGCCCCTGCTCGGGCAGCTCTGTGTGTGACAGAACGGGAGCTGGTGGCAGGTGTGGGGGTGGCCTCAGGCCTCCCTTCCTTGGGGCCTCAGGGCCAGGGACCCAAGACCTGAGGGACAGGGCGGCAGTGTGGTGGGTCCACGTCTGACGTCTGTGTCCTGGATGGCCCGTGCCACTCGCTGGCTCTGGGCCCGTGTGGCCTGAGCACAGACAGGCGAACGTGGACCCAGAGGCCCACCCGGTGCGCCCGTGCCCCTGGCCGCTTACTGGAGGGTGCAGCTGGGCCGTGGAGACCGGGTGCTGCTCTGGGGCTGCAGGCCGTGCGGGCATCATGGGGATGGCCACGTGTTCTGGCTGCAGGGCTGAGCTGTGCGTGTCCCACCTGACACAGAGGCCCCGTGGGCCCCTCCTGCTCTGTCTTCAGCCAGGGGTGTCTGCCTGGGGCTTTGTAGGTGGAGTCCCTCACTCGCTGACTTACCTGGATGGACTCCTGTTACTGAGGTTGTGCTTTGTTCTGGGATGGGAACAGAAGGCGGGTCCCTACAGGAGACGTTGGGGTCCAATCAGGAGAGGATCTGGAGGGAGGGTCCTGGGGGTAGGGATGGGGAGCGGCTGACAGGAGGGTCTCAGACAGTGAGTGGGCAGAGGGGAGGCCCCGTCAGAGGAGGGTCTGGGTGGTGGGCAGGGCTGGGCCTTTATCCCTTGGGTGGTTTGAGCTCTTTCCCTCCCATTTTCTGTCCTGCCCAGGTAGAATCTGGGTTTCGAGGGCTTTAGGGATGACCTGTAGCCCGCTGGGCCCGCCAGATGCAGCGCCCAGGCCCACTGCAGTGGAGGCTGCTCTCTGGGCTGGGCGTGGGCCCCCCTCCGGGGCTGGGCCGTCCCTGGACAGTGGCTCGGGCCCAGCCGTCTCTGCCTGCCTACGCTGAGAGTGGCCCTGGCGTGGACACACTGGGCTGTGCTAGGAGCCCAGATCCAGCTCTCTGGGCCTCCTGGGCTTTGTCACGAGTATTTTGGCGTGAACAGCTGCAGGGTGAAGCTACAGCGGAGGCCCTGATGGGTAGGCAGGCGGGGTGGCCTTTGGGGTATCTCGCGGGCATCCGTGAGGTCCCGGTGGGTGCCCCACGGAGCGTGGGGGATTCCTGCACATTCCCGGGCTGGGTCCTGTTCCTGTGCCGGGGGCTGTCTTCAGGCAGAGGCCCTGGGGGCGGCAGTCACTCAGAGTGGGAGGTGAGACCCCAGGGGGGCTCGCTCCGAAGGTGCAGGGCCAGCTCAGCGTACATACACTTCCAAACTTTCTTTTTTCCTGTTACTTGTGACTTTGATAGCAGGATTAGCCAGCGGTCTGGAAATGCCTTCTGGGCGAAGCGGTTCTCCTCCCATGCAGTACGGCCCCCCCTCCCCCGCAGAACCCCGGCCCGTGGCGGCCCTGCCTTCCCGGGCCCCTCCCCTCCGCACAGGCCGCGCTGGGTCTGCAGAGCCCCACGGAAGGACAGGCATGGTCTGGTGTCTTTTCTGGAACACTGAGCCTTCACAAAAGACCATAGCATAATTTTCAGTGAAAAATAGTGATTGATGATTTGCTGTGTGTAGTTTTTCCTGGTTTAAAACCAATTTTTCTTGGTTTTTCCGGCAGAAGCCTCTTCAGAAGGAAGAAATTTCAGTGACACTTAGAGATGACTGTTCTCAAAAGTGAGATTTCAGCACATATCTCCCCTTTTCAGCCTGACTCGGTCGCCTGGGGGCTGGCCAAGTGGCCAGGGGCCTGGTGGGCTTCTGGCAGTGAGGGGCCCGGCTGGTCAAGGGCTGACACGCAGCAGCCACGGTGCCCGGCAGCCCAGGCCTGGGGGTCAGAGGAATCGCACAGACGCTGAGTCTCTGAGCTGTTTGTTTGTTTTTTTATCCTAGAGTTTCCATTATGCAATTATTTTATTTTTAAAGTAGCCTTGAACAAGTTCCTTTTATAAACAGAGGAGCTGAACGTGACCTTGGTGGTTTTTGAAACCCTTTCTGTAAAGCGTGACCACTGTAGAAAGTGCAGGAGGCAGGAGAAAATAAGGCTTGTGTTTCCACGGTCAGTTCTGAGGTGGCTTTGAGGCCTGTGGGGTCTGGGTCTTCCAAGTGTTTGGTCCTGAACTTGGGCCTGGCCCCAGAGCGCCTGGCGTCACCCCTGGCTGGCCTCCCGTCCACGCTGTGCCTGCCGTCCCCAACGTCAGGCCCGTGGACGCGTGGCCGGGGAGCTGGGTCTTCCCCGTGTCGGGAGGTGCTCGGCCCCGAGTGCAGGAGCCAGACCTGGCTCTGTGGTTCGAACGCTGCTGTCCTCCCAGTTCCTGTGGTGAAGTCCTCCCCGCCGAGGTGACGGTGGAGGAGGTGGGGCTTTTGGGAGGCAATTAGGTCCTGAGGGCTCCACCCCGTGAGGGGATCAGTGCCTTTAGAAAGGGGCCTGGAGTGCTGCCTGGCCCCTGTCACCCCGGGAGGGCGCAGGGAGGAGGCGCCATCTGTGAGGAGCAGGCCCTCACTAGACGCGGCATCGGCAGGGCCGTGGTCGTGGCCTCCCAGCCTCTGGAGCTGTGAGGGCACACGCGTGCCGTGTGAGTCCCCCGTCTTGGTCTCTGTGGCGGCAGCCGTGCGGAGACAGCATGTTCCGCAGCGTGCGCAGTGCCGGGGCGGCACGTGGCGTGGCGGAGGCCGAGGAGGAGCTTGCTGGGTGCGTGGTGGGCTGCGCGCAGACGGAGGAGGCTGCTTGGGTGGTGGCGCCCCGAGTCCGGACCAGCAGCAGCCCCAGCCTGGCCGTGGGGTGGTGGAGGCACCACCCTGTCCCCGCGGAGCCCGGACCCCCTCTCGAGAGCTCCCTTCTTCCCTTTTGCACCTGAAATATATCACACTTGCTCCGGATTCTCGGGGCTGGACACTGGCTTATTAGGGCCGGTGCAGGGGAGACAGGCTGTCCTATGTGGGTCCCTTTCTGTGAGGAGCTGTGGGCCACGTTTAGGGCTCTCTTGTTTCAGAAGCTTCACGTGTCCTTGCTGCCTGGCCTCTCTGCGCTGAGTCTAGAAGCAGCCTTGGACGTGGCTGCCTTTTGTGGTCTTTTCTGATGTGGAACCCACAGGCAGACTTTGCCGTGTGGGAGGATTTTGAGGCTTTTACAGGTAGCTTTTCTGGTTCACTGAGTTTCCTTTCAAACCCGTGGGACTCTGGGAGGGAGGCTCGTGGCAGCCGATGGCTGAGGTCCGGGGAGGCCGGCTGGGGGTGAGGTGCGGCTGCTGGGTGCCGGAGCCTGGGGTCCCTTTGCTCTTGGGGCACAGGGACGGCGCCCGCGTCATGGGACCACTCACACCTTCGCTCCTGCCCCTGGGGAAGCAGCTGGGTGGCCCCTTCTCTCCAGGGCCCCGTCCTTGCGGGACGGACGGGCCCAGCAGGGGGGCGGGCAGGCTGGGACTGAGGGGAGGCCCCCTGCTTGAAGCCAGGAAGGTCCAGGAGTCTGGGAGGATGTTGGGGACAGCGCGGACGCTGAGTCAGGGCAAAGGGCTCTGGGACCGAGGGCCTAGGTGGCTCTCTGTTGCTTTGAGCAGGGCTGCCCGGGCCTCCAGCCCTGTGCACTGCAGCTTCTGGCTGGGCTGTGGCCTCAGCTGTGGGGACGTGGCCTGCTCAGTGTGGCTGGCCTGGCCTGAGGCCTGGGCCTGGGGCCTCCTGGTGGTGACGGTCCCCACCCTCCGTGGCTGCAGTGATGAACCAAGGGCCTGCGTGCTTTGTTCATGAACCCGTGAGGACACTGCTGCCGGTGGGCATTCCTCTCTCCGCTCTCTGCATCCCCGGAGGGACGGTTTCGTGGCCTTAGGCCAGACCAGGAGGCAGATGGGCCGGCTGGGCGGTGTCTGCAGCGGCAGGCCGCAGCGCTCTGCTGGGTGTGGCCCAACGTCGGGGGGCAGGCAGCAGTGCCGGGGGCATGGTGGTGACAGGGGTCGCAGGGACCTGGGATGAGGTGGTGTGTGGGATGTGGTGTGGGGACGTGGGTGACAGGCCCGTCTGTAGCTCTGGCCGCTGTCCGGTCCTCAGGGCTGTGTGGCTGGCAGCACCGTGCAGCTCCACGGTGCAGAGCTCGTGGAGGGTCTGCCCTGGGAAATGGAGCTGGTTTGGGGGCACAGTCCTGCTGTGCTGGCCTCCAGCAGTTTGGAGGGTGGGTGGGGAGATGCGCCTCCTCCTGCCGAGGACCTTCTGTGGCAGCCTGGGCTCGGGCCACTGCCCAGGGCGGGAGCCGGCCACTCCTGCCCCCTCGGGCTCCGTGTGCTGGCTCTTCCCCAGGCCCCTGCAGGTGCCCCCCATTGTCTTGTGGGTGCTCAGGTCGGGGCCCGACCTCAGAAAGGCCGTGAGCCTGCACAGACCCACATTGTGAGTCCCTGTCACCTGACTGTCTACCCTGGCTGTCTGCCCCCGAGTCAGGCCCTCGGTGCCGTTCCCAGGCAGGTCTCGCTGGCACTGGGCCGTGGCGTGACTCTGTGTTGCCCCTTCCCGCTGCTCTGCCTTGTGGCTGTGTCCTCCTCCCTCCTGGGCCGGGCGCACCGGCGTGGCCGGGCGGAGGAGGTGAACCGCCTGGGACTGGAGGGGACTGGAGGAGCCGTCCGTGGGTGGCCGAGGGGGCTCTGGAAGAGCCTGGTCCGAGACCCGAAGGGCGAGGAGGCACAGCCGCTGCCCATGCCGCCAGGTGCCGACCGCGGCTCTTCCGGTGTGCAGGGGAGGCAGCGAGGCCCCCTCGGGAAGACGGCGCCTGAGCTCGCGCTCCTGCCCTGCCCTTCCCCGTGTCCCCAGCGCCTGCCTGTGTCCGGCACGTGGCGTGTGCGTGGCAGTTGAGTGGCATTCGGACAAACCGAACAAAGCAGAAGAGTGTAAATGTCCTCTCTGCTCCAGTTCCATCTCCAGTGTGATGTACACGCCCCATCATACGTGTCTGTCCGTGTGGACATGGGGAAATGCACCTTCTGTGAGCCTCCACGAGGGCGTCACGGATGCAGGTGTTTTTACAGCTTACTCTCTCTCTCTCTTTTGTAAGCTGGGAAATCTTTCTAGGTGTGTATATACTAACTGTTTTAACAACTTCAGAGTATTTCAAGATATGGATAGACTTTAATTCTTTAAAGTTGTTTTTCTAGTGATGGACTCCTAGGTTGTTTAAAGTTTGCTTATGGTAATACTGGGGATAATTTTTTAAAACAGGATGTAATGTTCACTGTCATATAAATATAAGTTGAGCAGGTATTAACATTTTCTCATTGAAATAATAAATATTTCTTACTTATGTGAAGTAAAATAAAAATCTTAAGGCTCACCCCCTACCAGCTCACTGAATGGTCCCCCTCTTGGCCAAGGGGATACCCTAAAACTAAACTGCCTGCCGGGAGGAGGGAGGTCAGACAGGCCTCATCATGCCCCCTCCCTTCTTGGGGAATCCCTTGTAACCCACTAACAGGCCTGAGGATATGCAAGACAAACCTGCAGGTCTTCAATTTACACAACAAGTCTATGTCCGTGGCTTGTGTCTGATTGACAGCTCCTTATCTTAAAACATTCCAAGCCTTTAGACAAAGCTTCATGTCTTTAACCAATTACAAATCAAAGAATCTTTAAACCCACTGTAAGCTCCCGCCCCCTTCAAGATGGCCCACCTTTTCGGGCCAAACCAATGTATGCCTCCCACGTATTGATTTATGACTTTACCTGTAACCCCTGCCTCCCTGAAATGCATAAAACCAAACTGTAACCCAGCCACAGCGAGTCCACTTGCTCAAGACTTCTTGGGCGTGGTTCCGGGTCCTGGTCCTCAAATCTGGCTATGAGTAATCAGAAACTTAAAAATAACATTCATACAACAGCACTAAAATGAAACACTTGTGTATAAATCTAATACAATATGTCAATATGTGTATACTGAAAGCTATGGAAACACTGATGAACGAAATCAGAGACGATATTAGAAACTTGAGAGATATATCATCTTCATGGATTGGAAGACATAGTTATGTTAGTATGCTAATTCTGCATTAATGGATACTCTGATTTTATGCAGTTCCAACCAAAATCTCAGCACAACTTTTTGGTAGATGTCTACAAGATGATTCTAAAATTTATATGGGAAAGCAGAGGAACTAGAATAGCCACACAGATTAAAAAACAACAACTAAGTTTGGGGAGCCATGTTCGGATTTCAAGACTTACCGTAGAGCGACAGCCGCCGTGGCAGCGTCCTCTTGGGGGAAACAGGACACTTGAGTGCCGCAGAGGCGAGACGGCGAAGCAGGCCGCAGACGAGGCTGCGGCTGACAAGGTGTAGCGGCCGTTCTTGGAGAAAGGGCAGTGATTTCAACAGACGGTGCGGGGGCAGTTGGACATCCAGGTGCAGAAAAGCAGATGACGTCCATACTTCTTACCATATACAGAAATCAACTCAAAGTGGATCATAGACCCAAATGTAAAACTTAACACTATAAAAGTTCTGGAAGGAAACTTAGGGAGAAAATCTTTGTAACCTTAGATTAGGCAAAGATTTCTTAGATTCAACAGCAGAAGCAAAATTCGTAAAAGAAAACATTGACAAATTAGGACTCATCGTAATAGGAACTTCTGCTCTTTGTAAGACACTGTTAAAAGCGTGAAAAGACATCACAGATGGGAGGAAAATACTTGCAAATCACATGTCTGATGAAGGACTTATATCTAGAATATACAAAAAACTCTTAAAAATCAATAATAATAAAGCAAAGAATTCCATTTAGAAATGGGCAAAAGATATTCCAAAAATAATAATGAAAAAAGGCGAGGCGCGGTGGGTCACACCTGTAATCCTAGCGCCTGGGGAGGCCGAGGCGGGAGGATTGCTTGAGCCCAGGAGCTGGAGGTTGCTGTGCGCTGTGATGACGCCACTGCACCCAGGCTGGGAGACAGAGCGAGAGCCTGTGACTCATGCATTCACACACACACACACATCCATACATGTGATTTTAGTAGAAACTTCATCAAAGAAGATACACACACGGCAAGTGATGCATGAAAGGTGCTCAGCATTGTTCGTCTTTCAGAACGTGTGTACGAAGCTAACAGTAATCAGTGTGTAATTAGTGGATACCCATTAGATTGGCTGAAATTAAAAAACCTAATACAAAACCCCTACAATACCCAGTGCTGATGAAGATGTGGTGCCGTGGAAGTGTCACACCCTGCCGGTGGCCACGCAGAATGGCCTGGCCACTTGGGAAAAGTTTGTCATTTTCTTACAAAGTTCACCCACCACGCGGCTGCCACGTGACCCAAGAATCCCACTCCTGTCTGTTTACCCAACTCACGTCAAATGTGTGTTTACAGAAACATGAAGCAAAGGCAGCCGCTTGCTCTGTCGCCCGGGCTAGAGTGAGTGCCGTGGCATCAGCCCAGCTCACAGCAACCTCAGACTCCTGGGCTCAAGCGATCCTCCTGCCTCAGCCTCCTGGGTAGCTGGGACTACAGGCATGTGCCACCATGCCTGGCTAATTTGTTCTATTTTTTTACTTGTTTGGCTAGTTTCTTTCTATTTATAGTGTAGAAGGAGTCTCGCTCTTGCTCAGGCTGGTCTCAAACTCCTGAGCTCAAATGATCCACCCACCTCGGCCTCCCAGAGTGCTAGGATGACAGGCCTGAGCCACCGTGCCCGGCCTCAAAATGAGTTTTGTTGGTGTGCACAAAGCCCTCTATAAACGTCCGCCAAGCTGATTCTGGTGTTTATTTGAGCGGCATTTAGATGCTCGATAGACAGATGGCCGAAGCTCGCTGTGGGGTGCCAACATGAGTAGTCTCTGCCGCGCGGCACGGACAGCCTGTCCTCACAGCAGTCGAGGATTCCGCGTCGGCTCGGCAGTGCCCTCCTTGGCAAAGCTCTGGCTCCGAATCCTCGAAGTTCGTGCCCAGCTGCCGTGAAGGGTGCCCCTCGCACGGGGGGCTGCAGGGTGGCTGCTGCGTGCTTGGGGCATGCGGTGCCAGGGACTGAGGTGTGTCCCCCTAAGTTCCTGTGTTGAAGCCCTAACCCCAAGGTGCTGGTATTAGCAGGTGGCCCTTTGGGCGTGATGAGGTCAGATGAGGTCACGAGGTGGGTCCCCATGATGGGCTCACGCCTCCGTGAGAAGACTCCAGGGAAGGGTTTCTCCGCCACGCGTGGACACAGTGCACGTCTGCACGGCAGGAAGAGCCCTCGCTGGCCCCCGATCGGCTGCATCTTGGTCCTGGACTGCTGTCCCCACAAACTGCGAGAAACAAGTGCTGGTGGAGCTGCCCCTTCTGGGGTGCGCTGCTGTGGTGGCCGAGTGACCGCGACGTGGCTGAGGGCAGGCAGCTGTCGTCACCCTGAGCGCTCGCTCTCTGTCACCCCTGCTGCGGTGCCAGTGGATGTGGGGTCAGGGCGTGGGGGGGCCAGTGGCTCCCCTGGAGGTGCCCCCAGTACCCCCAGGAGCAGTGCCGGGTCTGTCCTGGCTCACCCTGCGTCCCCAGCTGCCAGCGGGGGCCTGGCCGGGTGCAGCGGGTGATTGTGGGGTGGACGAGGGAAGCGTCTTCAGCCATAATGACAGTGAGAGCAGTGAGCGGGCGCGGTCTTGGGGCGGGTGTCAGCTGGCATTGCCAGCGTGGGGACCCTGCGGGGCCACCTGCTCCCTGTGAGGGGCGTCAGCCTTTGTCCTCATCTGGGGCAGACACCCACGGTCAGATGTGTGAAGACCCTCGGTTGGAGCAGGGGCACCGTGACGCAGGGGCGTGGGGAGAAGTTGGAGGCTGTGTCCGTTCGGACCTGTTGCCGTTGACGAGCGAGTCTCTGGCCGCTGCTCCAGTTGGTGATCTCGGGCTGCCCGGGGTGAAGGGAAATGAGCTTGGCTCACGTGCGGGCGAATCCTCTGCTGGAAATTGGGCTCAAACAGAAGGTTCCGAGCGCAGATGTCCCACCAAGCGTGTCTCATCCTTGCGAAGGACAGCGTGATCCCTGATCGCTGGTGACACATCATTTCTCTTCGAAACGAAGTCTGTCGACAGGGACTGAAGCCCAGAACCCCTTCCCAGGCCAGTGTGAGGTGCCAGGCTGAGCGCCCCGCGGGGCCCCTGGCGAGGGTTCAGGTCCTCGTGCCGCCCCCTAGCCTCGTGACCCCGTGTGACCTGGGCAGGCGCGTGGCTTCTTGACAAGGGGGTGCCGGCACTGAACACTGTGGTGGGATGACGCCTGCAGTAGGGCGCCTGGGACCCGCCGGGCGGGCGGTGCCGTCGCGGGAGCGTGGGCTGCGGGGGGACGCCAGGCCCGTGGGGCACCGCGAGCTGCCGCCCTGCAGCGCCCGCCCTCCACCCCGCAGGGCGCACGCGGGCCTGGGGGGCCGTGGCGGTGGCTTATTTCCTCTCTGGGCGCCGGCGGCTTTTCCAAGCTTCAAGTACTTGACGATCCCAGCGAAGGACTGATGGATTCGACTGAATAAAACTGGCAGGTTTTTTTAAAGCCTTTTGCAGTTTAAATGTTATTAAAAGGCAGACATCGCAGTGTAAAGTGATGCCAACAGGGTAGTTTTAAAATTTTTTATAAAGAGCTCTTAGACTTGAACAAGAATATGTCAGATTCCCATGGAAACGTGGTCGGGGGCCTCTCTTCTGGCTCCGGCGTGGCGCGGTTCGGTGGAAATGTGTGAGGTACACCTGGAATCCTGAAGTTTCTAAAGTTTCTAGGAGCACGTTTAAGAAAGCAAAAAAAAAAAAAAAAAGAAATAGGTGAAATTAATTTTAAAATATACATTTAACTTAACCCAGTGTATCCGCAACGTGACTCCAACACGGCCAGCGCACGATTCCTAGCGGGATGCCACGTCCGCCCTCGCGGTCTGCGTAGCCGCCGGGCGCAAGAGAAGGGAGGCGGCCGGCCAGAGCCAGGCTCAGACTCGCCCCCCAGGCGGAGGCCAGTCCCCTCCGTGCCTGTCACCTGGGGACAGGTGGGGCCGTTGGCCGCCGGTGCCACCAGCTGCCGGATGGCGGCTCCCTTCTGGGTCGTGTGTGGCAGAATCCAACAGGGACCCCAGCGCTGGACCCCACAGTGGGGCTCTAGGGACGCAGACCCTCGTCACACACGTGGGGCTCTGCCGCCTGGTCTCCTGCAGGTGACGAGAGGTCTCATCACGTGCAGCGTGACGGTCCTTCAGCCGTGAAGGACGCATCGTCAGCACCTGGAGTTGCTGTGTGACGTTCGCAGGCACAGCAGGGCTGGCGTGAGTGACAGGTGGTTGGCATGTCACAGTCCCTGTCCCCTCTTTCCGGAAGGCTCGGCATGTTTCCCAGGGCCGGTGGCGGCCGCCGTGTGGTGAGACTGTGCAGCCCGCGGTGCCGCCCTGCACACCCAGCCCCCGAGGAGAGGGTCGAGGCCAGAGAGGGCGCGGGGGCCGCGCTCCACGGCTGTTCTGGGCTGGCGGTCGCACTGGGAGCTGGGGGGACAGGTGGCTCCCGCCAGGCCATCACTGTGAGGGCTGAGCGGCTGCGGGGGACAGAGGCCAGAAGTGGGGTGAGGGGGAGGCAGGAGGGGGCTGGGCTGCCCTGGGGGGAGGACTCGATTGATTGATCCATTGCGTCTTCGACTGACTCATAGTTAGGGCTCCGCGAAGGGCAGGGAGGGAAGCCGAGTGGGGGCTGGGTGGGTGCCTTTCAACTCCGCACCCACGCTGGCTGGGGGCCACGTGGCCGTGTTCCCCTAGGAGTGCGAGAGCCCGTCCTGAAAGTCTGCTTGGCAGGCCGGCTTTGTGAGAGAAGGTTCCAGAACGGGTTCCCAGGCACCTTTTGTGTTGTGGCCAAGAGGCTGTGGCTGCCGTGGGCTCCGTGGTCAGCGTGGGCTCCAGGCGAGAGTGGGGGCACATGGGAGGCCTCGAAGCAGATCCAGGCCTGCGGTTGAACCTGGCTCTGCCTCAGTCGGGGGAAAGTGCTGCTTAAATTAAAATCGATTCGTCTGTGCGGAGCTTTGAAGTCCCCAAGCAAAAGGTCCTGTCACAGTCGAACCTGGCTCCTATTTCTGGCTTTTCCCTGCCCTCTTTGGAAGCAGCGGTGTTTTTTGCTCAGCTCTCCGGGCTGGTGGGAGACTGCGCCTGTGTTTGGGGGAACGGCCGCTGCGTGCAGTCGACAGGCGAGCGTGGGTGGGTGGGGAGCCAGGGGTCTCACCGTGAGAGCTCCAGACCTCCCTGTGGTGCGGACGGCCGGGCCCGTGGACGGCCCCACCACGGCCGGGCCCCACAGCGCGGGGGAGACAGCTCTCGGGTCGGGCGGGCCGCCACGCTGCCTGCCAGTGGGGTCACGGAAACTCGCAGCGTCCCGTGTGCAGGGCGGTGAGCAGAACATGCCTGCTGCCCACACGCTGGCTCCATGCGCCTGGTCGGGCCCGTCGGCTGTGCCAGGGCCTGGGCTTCTAGAGGAGGCCGATTGGTGGCACGCGGGGCGCTGGAGAGGGTCGGTCACACGCGGGCGCCCTCCCAGGCGGCAGCCCCCCACCCAGCACAGCCCCCTGCCCGGCGGCAGCCCCCCACCCAGCACAGTCCCCCGCCCTGTGGCAGCCCCCTACCCAGCACAGTCCCCCCGCCCAGCACAGCCCCCCGCCCAGCACAGTCCCCCGCCCTGCGGCAGCCCCCCGCCCAGCGCAGCCCTGGGAGCTCCTCTGCCCCGGCCCCCCCGTCTGGTTGCAGGGTGCAATTCCTTTTTAGGTCACTCAGCTACTCCGCCTGGAGGAAGCCTAACAAGGCCCGGCTGTTGCTATTTTTAACACCGACTCTGGGCCCTGCGGAGGGACGCGGCGGGCAGGGCTGTGCCGCCCGTTTCCTGGGAGCCGGGTGTGGCCTCCTGCACAGCCCGGACACGGGCGCTGCCTGCGGTTGGTGACAGGCTGCCGGCGCCTCTGCTGTTTGTTCCCCGTGCTCTTTCTTGCCAACATTTCTAATTCACTGTTTTCCAAAATTTTTTTCTCGACCCTTCCTATGAAGCATAGATTTCAAGGAGACTCTGGTAGAAGAATCCGTGTATTTTTGTCAGTTTTGTCATCAGTTGCCTTTTCTTCCTCGAGGTCAGAAGCACCTCCTTTTCCTGTAGAGGAATTTTTCTCAAGAACACGTACAGCTTTGGGCAGTGGCTTCCCTGTTGTCCCAGGGCGTACGTGTGCCAATGCCATCGTCCCCAGGGTGTGACGCGCTGAGCGACAGCTCAGACTCGGGCGAGACTCACGCCTTCCAGGAGGCCTGTGTCTGTTCGTGGCCCTGCCTGGTAACTTGGGGTCACTCTGTCCCTGGGTCTATGTGCCTGCTTCACAGAGGTGTGTCTCCAGCCGGTGTGACGTGTTCTCTCTGACACCCGGCAGTGGCTTTTCCTGCCCGTCCTCGAGACGCCCCAGCTGCCCGGCAGGTTGTCTTGTGGAAGGGTCTCCAGGGTCATTCCGGTGGCAGAGCCCCTTCCTGTGGCGGGGACAGCTGCTCGGAGAGCTCGCGGTGGGCCCGTCCTCCTGGGTTCTGGGGTGCCGAGTCCTGGTGACCCTGTGTGTCCACCATGGCTGTGTCTCCCAGCCACCTGCCGCAGCCTTTGCCGTGAGCGGTGACGTCAAACAGGTGTGGCCTGTGCTGGCCTTGACATGCCATCGCGTTGCCCCTCACGGCGACTGCCCGGGGCGGGCGCGCCGGCAGGTGGGTGCTCAGAGCGGGGGGGATCCCCCAGGACTCGGCAAGGCGAGGACCCCAGCCCGGGTGCCTGCTGGGAAGCCCACCCTTCTCCCCCCAGCGACCCACCCCTGCTCGGTGGCAGCTGCGCCAGCCCCACCTTCCGGGGGGCTGACGGTGAGATGTGCAGGGAGCCGGGAGCCAGTTGTGAGATGCAGCCGTTATTGAAATAAAATGATGCAGCCCTGTAATAAAGTAAATTATTTACCAAAGGTGGCAAGTGCCCCAGACGCTTCACTTCCTAGTTATTTTACTGCATTTTACCATCTGCGATCGCGATTGTTTCCACGCACCTCAGCGAGGGACACGCCACAGAGCGGGGCTGCTGACCTCCCCCGGCCCCTCGTCAGGGCTGCCCCACCGGGAGCCCAGGTCTGGCCGTGGTGGCGGGAGCGGGGCCGCCACACCCGGGGCTTTCCCCAGAGAGCGGCGATTAAACACGCACCAGCACGGACTGTCCCACATGCCCAGGCAGTGACCCCTGGGTGCTCCAGACAGGAGTCTGGATTGCCAGCTCTCTTTGCCCAGTAAGGACGTGTGACAGGTGTCACCTGTTCCTGGCTGCTCCGCTACCGGAGCTGCTCAGCCCGAGTCTCAGGCGTGCTGTCGGGAGCGTGTGTCTGCACTCGAGGCAGTCCGTGAGCACACACGCGAGTCTGCCCTTGTCCCCTGCTCCCAGCCTGCCGACTGCAGTGTTCAGGACAGCACCGCCTGGCGGGACTTGGTGACGATAGGGACGTCCTGTTCTGTGCTGCCCACTGTGGGAGCCACACGGGGCCCTGGACCACTTGAGACGTGACTAGTGCCGTTCGGGACCTGAATTGTCAAACATGTATGTAATTTTCCTGTAAATAAACACAAGTGACTTGTAGCTGACGTATTGCACAGAGCTGGTCTAGACCGTTGTTGTTTAGTGTTGCTGTTGATACGGTTGAATTTGGGTCTGCCGTTTCGCTGTTTTCCTGTGTGTACACTCTGGTTTTTCCCGTTGTTCCTCAATTTCTGCCGTCTGATTGCTGCTGTCTTTTGGGTTATTTGATTTTTTTTGGCCTTCCATTTTAGTTTGTCTATTGACTGTTTGTCTTTTTCAAGATATTTTTAAATGCTTGCTCTAGACTTGCGGTGTACGGGCCTAATGTTTCCCCGGCCACTTGGAGTTGGTGCTGTGCCAGCGTGTGCCGTGGGGAGACCTCTCACCCGCGCGGGTCTCTGTGTGGCCCCCCGTGGTCTACAGACGTTGCGAACCAGTGGGAAGTGTTCTAGGCGTCGCTTTACACCAGGGGTTGGCAGACCCCCGCCCGGCCACGTCCAGCCTGCCGCCTGTTTTGGGAACGCGGTTTCCTGGGCACACGGCTGCGCCGACTCGTTTCTGCGCCCTCCGTGGCTGCCTTGGTGCCTGCCGGCCTTGCCGCGTTGTTGGATGAAGGCTGTGTGGCCGCAGGTGTTAGATATTTATCTGGTTATTTATGGAAGAACCTGCCCTGCTGTAGCAGGTTCCTCAGAAAGGGCTGATGGGGACAGAATTTGCTAAATTTTTGTACATCGAAAACTATTTTTCTGTAGCTTTGGTACTTGGACGCTTGGCTGGATATATCATCCTAGGTTTGTACTTTATTTTATTGAGATTTTTTTAAAAGGCTATTCTGTTGTTGCCTGAATTTGTCTGTTCACTGCGGACAGTCTGGTGCCAGGCTAAGCTTTTGATCTTACCGTATGATGGATCTTTTTGCCTGGAGGCCTTGAGGATTTTATCCCATTTTATCTTTATCCTTGGAATCCGGTAGCTTTACTGGGCCACGTCTTGGGATGGTTTCTCGGGTACTCTAAGCCTGTCAGCGTGTAAGTTCAGATCTTTTTCTGTTTCTGAAAATTTTCTTGGCTTACAGTTTTAAGTATTGATCTTGTTCCATGGTTTAACTTTTCTTCTCGGGGACTCGGTGATCTTTGCTGCCTCCCGCCTGCAGCTCTGGTCCCTTCGTGTCCCCTGCGCTCTCCCTGCCGCCCCGCGCCGAGTTCTGCTTCGAGCGACGCCGCCGTGCAGTCCGCGGCGCGTCCTTCTCCGTGAGTGTTGCGTGTGCCTTGCGGCTCCGCCCGGAGCCGGTCAGCACTCTCCCTTTGTCTGTCTCTCTCTCTCTGGCCTGTTCCATTTTAGTTTTGTGTTTCTGGTTCCAAGTGGTTTTTCATATCCTCAAGTGCTTGAGTGTATCTAATTTTTTTTTGCGACGTGGACTGAAATTTTATTCTGCATTCTGGTGGTTTTTCTGCGGCAGGGACCTTTTCCTCTGTGTACATGTGTAAAGTTGTTTCATTTTTTTTTTTTACGGTGGTCTGTGGGGACTTGACCTGCCATTTGTTCATTTTTCATGGCGTCGGGTGTCTCACGGGATTCCTGGTTTGCTCGCGCCCTCTGCTGTCCACCCGGCGAAGTGCGCGCGTGAGAGCTGCTGTGCGTGTCTTGCCGGTGACTGGGGGCGTCTCGGTTCTCAGGTTTCGCAGCTCCCTGTGTGCCTGCCGGTCCGTGGGCCCCCTTTTCTTCCTTTCTCTGCTGCCCGGGGCTGCTTCTCCCTTTCCCGCCTTCCCCTCCGCTGAGCAGGGTCCACAGAGCCACGCCGGCCGCCGTGAATCGTGTGGGCCTTGAAGTCTCCTCCTGGGGTCCGTGCCCGTCCCCTGATGCCGGGACGCTGTCCCAGCACTGCCAGGCTGCAGGCTCCACTCTCTGGCGGTGTCTTACGATCAGCCGCCCCTTCCCTGGCACCTCTGTCCCCTCCCCACAGAGCTGCCAGGTCGGGGCGGGAGCCTGAGCCTCCCCCCGGCTGGTTCCCTCCCTCCCTGGCCCCTGCGTTGTGGCTCCCAGTTTCTCCCAAGCTGTGCTGAGGCTGGGGTCCGGGCTGTCCTCCCTCTGTGGATAAGGTAACTATTAATGTATGCATGCATATCATATCTATTTAAATATATACATAAATGTGTATATATAAAATTTGGGGAGGCTGGGCGCGGTGGCTCACGCCTGTAATCCCAGCACTCTGGGAGGCCGAGGTGGGAGAATTGCTTGAGGTCAGGAGTTCGAGACCAGCCTGGGACCCTGTCTCTACAAAAAAATTTAAAAAAAATTGTTTTTAAAGTAAAAAAAATTGGGGAGCAAATTTTTGGGAGTAAGGTGTCTTCATCTGCCCTGGAGGCTCATATTACATATTTTTAAAACCCTAAGGAGAAAAAAATAACCTTTTATATTTAACCAGATACTTGCCCTTTTTGCTGCTTTTCCTGCATTCTTGAAGATCCGGGTTGCCTGGTCACGTTCCCCTGCAGCCTGGGGGACGTTAGACCCCGCAGGGCTGGGGCTGAAGCATCCCCTTTGTTTTCTCTCATGCGAGAATACTGTTACTTGGCCTTCATTCCTGAGGGGTATTTTCGCTAGACATTGACTTCTGGGTTGACCTTTCCCCCTTCTCTCAGCACTTTAAAACACTGTTCCACTGTCTCTCGGCCACCTGCCACGTGGGTGGTGGGGGCTGCATAGGGCCGGAGCCTTTGCCGGCCGTGTGGCCCTGTGGTCCCGGTGTGTGCGACTCGCGTGGGGGTCCCCTTCCTGGCTCTCTCCCCTCCACGGCTGCCTGTGCAGTGCAGCCTGCCGGGCGCCTCTCTGTCCCCCTGGCCAGAGGGACGGTGGCTTTCTTCTGCAGTTAGTGCATCCACAGTGCTGCCCCGTGGGACCGCACCTGGGGCAGAGCCGTCAGAGGGGAGAGCACAGGAGATTCACCTGCGTGGGTCACTGCTCCAGGGTCCGACCCCTCCACGGGCTCAGAGCCCTCGGCTGCTGTGTTTTGCCTGCAGCTTGCAGTTGTCCCCAGCGGGGAGGGTGGGGTGTGGTCCCCAAGTCCGTACGCGCTGTGGGCAGGTTTTGCGTGTCCCTCGTGGCTGACACGTCCCCTGTGTACCTTCCTTTCTCTTGGCCTCTTCCCGCCTTCTCACTTTCTCTTACTGTTTCACAGTCTCGTCCCTGGCCCGCCTTGGGCTGAACGTGTTGTCTGTCCCTTGCGTCAGAGTTGGGGCAGCTCTGTCCCGGCACGCCCCGAGGGGTTACAGACTCCCGCTGGGAGGCGTGTTCCCTCCGCAGCCTGTCGGTGTCCTGTTTGTGGTGTCCGTGATCAGCGGGCGATTTCATGTCTGGTCGCCCGTGTCGGGAGGGCTGCAGGACGCTGTCTTCCCGTCCTCCCATTCCGCTCCGTGCACCAGGGGTCGTTCCCGCAGAGAGCTCGCCGTCCAGGGTGCTTCCAGAGATCCGGACGGTCCAGAGAGGCAGGGGCAGTTCTTGCTTCATTCTCCGCATTTACCAGTTTTCCAAAGGTTGTCCTGGTTCAAAATACCGTCCTGGTTCCGGACGGCCAACCTGTGGATGTGTTTGGTGTCGCTCTGTTTGGGTGGGTGTGAGCTGTTTTGTTTCAGTCTGTTCTAGATGCGGTAGCGTGTCCTAGGTGCAGTCTGTGGTCGGGTCAAGGCACCGTGTCCGTGCACGGTGGTGGCTCCGGCTGCCCGGCAGGTACGCCCGGCATTCCTCCCTCGCCCTCCTGCATTCCTGGGATTGCTCACTACCCTTTGCCCCGGGAGGCACCTGCGGGCAGGGAGGGAGTTTTCTGGAGTTGGTTATAGATCTACCTCCAGCCTGTTTAAGGAACGCTTTGTGTGGCGTTTTGTTGTAACTGAAACATGTGCTTGGAGCGGTTTGATTTGTGGATGTCGAGACAGGATAGCATCGGTTCCTGCCGGTCAGTGCTGTGGGCATTTCCGTAATCATTCAGTACGTTTCTTTTGAAATTTTTTATGGTAAAGATCTTGTCATTTTGGTAACTTAGTTTTCAAAGCAAGTGTGACACTTACCTGTTTAGGTTACATTTTTGCATAACCTTCCTCAAATGTAGGGAAACGTTTTGCATTTTCTTGTGCATCATTAGTGCTTTTGATGCATCCTCTCACTTCACCTTTGTGTGTGAGGTGGCACCTACGGGCATCGCCCAGTGTGCGGTCGGGCACTTCCAGGGCGTGCCGAGCACCCCAGGACACCCCAGCGTGCAGAGGAGGCCCGGCAGCTTTCCCGGTGACAGCCTGCAGCCGTCTGCAGGGAGGGACCAGGCGCCGGTCGGATGAGGCCGGGCAAGTGTGCGGCACCGTGCGTGGTGCCAGTCGGGCGGCCGGGGACGGCCTCTCTGGAGCGCTGTGTTCTCCAGCTTGCCCCTGCGGCCGCGGCCTGTCCTCATTCACGTCAGGCTGCTTCTCACTGTGCTTTTGGTTCTCTGTGGGCCATGACGTGCTGGCTGCTTCCGTACCGTGTGTGTCTGTGAATTAGCTGTCGTCCTGGGCAGTGACGCCCTCGGATGTCAGCAAAACCTCATTATCGACACAGCTCTCAGACCCAGGGCACGTCCTTCCCCGAGTGACGTGTGCTCCAGGGCTGTGCGGTGGGGGCAGAGGGTCCCTCCATTGGCACACGTCCTGCTGGGAGCGTGTCCATTTGACGTGTGCTTGCCATTGAGAGAAACCAGGCTGTTGGGTTGAAATTAACAGGACCCTTTGTCAAAGCTACATGAGTGCACTGAAGACCCCGGACACGGAGGTCCTGCGTGCGGGCGCCTGCTGCTGAGAGGAGGCCTGGCCGGTGACGTTCAGTGTGGTTTTGCCACGTTCCAGCTGTTCGCAGGCTCACTGTTCATAGGCTCGTCCCTGGAACCTTCAGTCCGCTAGAGAGAGAGGTGGTTTTGTAGGGTGAACGGTATGGAGAGACGGGTTGTTTCCTTAGGGTGTTCATTTAAGCTTGTGATCACTTACAATGTAGCTTCAAGTACTGTTAATTTAATTTAGAGAATCACCAATGAATCTACATGGAATATAGGTTTTCTCCCCCGAGAAAGTGCGGGTTAGTCAGGGTGAAGTTCTCGCCAGCGTACAGAAGGAGCTCGGCTGTTGGGGGCCGAGGGGGGCCGTGGGTGACGCCCATCCAAGCCATTGCCGCATGTTGTGCTCCTTGGGCTCCGTCCGTCCGGGTGCCGAGGGGCAGAGAGTCCGGCAAGAACAGTCACCGTCCTGGGAAAGTGTAAGAAGCATCATCCGGAAGAGGCGACTTGGTGTTTGGGTTCCGAGACCCAGAATCGCCAGCAGCGAGGACGGGGTCAGAGGAAGTCGCGGTGTGAGGCTGTCCGCGTGGCAGATTTGGGCTGTGCCGAGTTGCGGGACCTGCTGTGATCCAGGCGTGAAGCACTGGCGTACCGTAAACGCCGGTGTCCTGCACACGTGAGGCTGCGCTGAGCCTCTGGGATGCGCGGGCGGGCGTTCATGTTTGTGTTTAGTGCGAAATCTTCAGCGAATTTCCAGGAACCCTGTTGTGGGAGCAGAGGAAAGAGCCGCCGGAAAGGCCCCGGCTGCTCCGCTCGTGGTGTCCACGTTGACACTCTGCCCGGGGGCCTTGCCTGGTTTTTCTGTGAGAATTCTCTGCCTTTTAAAAAGCACAGCCTCTGTCACAGGTTGTGTGTTCGCTGCCTGAACACACGCCAGGAGCCCACGCCCTGCGCCCAGTGCTGGGCCGCACAGCGCGGCTCTCGGTCCGACACCTGCGTCCAGCAGGGCAGCGGCCTCGGCACTTCTTGCCGCACTGCGGGGTCATGTGTGATGCTCATGGGAGTCGCCGGCACCGAACCCCATCCGGGCACCGGCCTGTGCAGAAGCCACGCGTGCAGGGCCTGGCCGCTCCCCGCTGCTTTCTCCTGGGCTGCCCGGGGCTCAGCCCAGCTGATTTCCAGATGCAGCCCTGGTTTCTAGAACGGTCCGTCTCAGGTGTGAGACGACGGCCAAGGCTGGGTTGGAGGTGCTCACCATCGGGTTGGGGGCACATGGGGTTCGGGTCGCCTTGTGCAGGGCGGCTCTGCCTGTGGGGTGGGGTGTCTGGGCAGGGGTGGTGCGTGGGTTTCGGGTCCTGCTCAGAGCCCGCCTGTGCTGTTCTGGCGGTGGGGAGGGAACGCCCGGCGTGCACGAGCCTTCTGGAGTCCAGCAGGCGGCCTGGGCAGAGGCAGGCTGTGCTTACCGCGGTGCCGGTGTGCAGGGACATGGCCAGGGTGCTGGGCCACCACCTTGTGGTGGCAGTGACCCCACGTACTGGCTCCTCCTACACTCCTGCCTGTCCTCCCCAGGAAGCCCTTCTCGCTGGGCCAGGCCCCTCTGGCTGTGGGGCACGGCTGCCCCGTCCCCCGACAGTGAGTGCCGTGGGGGACTCACCCAATGAGGTGCTGCCTGCCCCAGGGTGCAGGGACGTGTGGGCCCCCCCAGCCGACTGTGTGCCTGGCCGAGAGGAATCCTCCTGCCACACACACAGGCGATCACACTTGTGTCTGCACGTGGACACGTGCTCATGCACACACGCTGACACGCACACGCACACACGCACACTTTTGCCAACACAGGCGATCACACTTGTGTCTGCACGTGGACACGTGCTCATGGGCACACACTCTGACATGCACACACACACGCACACTTGCCGCACACAGGCGATCACACTTGTGTCTGCACGTGGACACGTGCTCATGGGCACACACTCTGACATGCACACACACATGCACACTTGCCGCACACAGGCGATCACACTTGTGTCTGCACGTGGACACGTGCTCATGCACACACGCTGACACGCACACACACACACGCACACTTGCCAACACAGGCGATCACACATGTGTCTGCACGTCACACATGTGTCTGCACGTGGACACATGCTCATGTGCACACACGCTGACATGCACACACACACACGCACACTTGCCAACACAGGCGATCACACATGTGTCTGCACTTCACACATGTGTCTGCACGTGGACACATGCTCATGTGCACACACGCTGACATGCACACACACACGCACACTTGCCGCACACAGGCGATCACACTTGTGTCTGCACGTGGACACGTGCTCATGCACACACGCTGACACGCACACACACACACGCACACTTGCCAACACAGGCGATCACACATGTGTCTGCACGTCACACATGTGTCTGCACGTGGACACATGCTCATGTGCACACACGCTGACACGCACACACACATGCATACTTGCCGACACAGGCGATCACACATGTGTCTGCACTTCACACATGTGTCTGCACATGGACACGTGCTCATGCACACACTCTGACATGCACACGCACACGCATACTTGCCGACACAGGCGATCACACATGTGTCTGCACATGGACACATACGCATGCACACACGCTGACATGCACACGCACACCCGCGCTTGAGCCCTTGTGGAGGGACGTGCCCGAGTGTCAGTGGTGGCTCCTCACTCGTGGGGCTACGACTGACCGACTTGGTGTTCGGAGGCTTCCAGATGCTTGGCAGCCAGTGTGCGTTATCTTTTCACACTGGGAAGAATCACGCCTAGGTTATGGAGGAAAGTTCTAAGAAATTCTGAGTGTTTCCTACAGAGCTTACAGACATGGGAAAACGGAAGACACTGGAAATACAGTAACTGGAAGCATCAAGGTGACACGATTCCTAGAGTCTGTTGGAAAGCGCCTGTGGTCACAGGTGTGGGGCCTTCCTCGCCGCCAGCCCCCGTGGGCGCCTGGGCCGTGGGACATGTGGGCGAGGTGGCGCCTCGCGCAGCCCGCGATGCTGACCGTGTCCTCCTCTCCTGCAGGTCGTGCACACGCACAAGCCGCACTTCATGGCCTTGCACTGTCAGGAGTTCGGAGGGAAGAACTACGAGGCCTCCATGTCCCACGTGGACAAGTTTGTCAAGTAAGTCCTGGTTCTGCTTCCGGAGGGGAGTGGGGTGCCGGCGAGAGTCCCCTTGTCACCGTTCCAGACCCACCTTCTCCCTTCCAAAGAGAGAAGGCGTGGCCCAGCCGTGTGGCAGCATGTGGCCGTGTGCCTGGAGTCCCGGGTGAGATGTGAAGCTGTGGAGTGACAGCTGTCACCGCCAGAGGGGCGAGGGTCTGCGCTGTCCGGCCAGGGAACAGCTCAGGTGTGGGGGGGGCGGTCCCCATCAGCGTGTGCCTGAGGCCACAGGTGCGGTCTGGGGCCCGGCCTGCTGCGGGGGATGACAGGCAGGACTGGCCTACCTTGGCAGCGTCTGGTGGGGAGGTTGGCTTGGACCTCAAGTGTCTGTGGGGTGACGTCTCTGTCACTTACGAGGAAGGGGCCACGCACACTGTCGCAATGTGCACACCCGGCAGCCGGGTCCTGCCTGGAGGAGGGGGCGCCAAGGCCTCGGCAGCCTGTGGCGTGTTCACCGGGAACAGCAGGCCGGCCCTTCCCCCGAGGTTCCCAGCGGCTGTGCAGAGCTGCAGTTCTGCCTTCAGCTCAGGCCCCAGGAGCCCCCGTCTGCCCCAGGCACTGCTGTCCCTGCCTCCTTCCCTGGGCCTTACTTCCGGAAGCTTCCTGGTTGTGCCACGCTTAGCCACCAGGCAGTAAAGAGGAGGAGAAACGTTTCTAGCAGTTTGCAGAACTCCAGACGTGGCTGCCTTTCCCGGGAACGTGGACTGAGGTTCTGCAGGGGAGAAGCGCGTCGGGACCGCGGCTGGTTCCGTTGTGCTTCCCGGGACTCCGTGTGGAAGGAGGCGGTGTGCACGGTCTCAGCTCCGACATGTCGACATGTCTCGTTTCCCAGAAATTCTCGGGAGAGACGCTGATGCTGACGTGCCTGGAGCTGCTGCCACCTGGCGGCCAGTCCTGGAGGGGCAGCTTGGGGGCCTGGCGCTGCCTGGGTGGGCTCTCAGCTCCGCTCTGCACCTGCGTGAGTTCGAGGAGCACGCGGGAGGCGCTGCCCCTGCTGCTGGGAGCTCCTGCTCTGAGGGACACGGGCCACTCTTCGCTGCCAGGTTCTCCCAGGACAGTGCGTGACATCCTGTGGGAAGACGTGGGAAGAACATTCCTGCCTGGCGGGTGGCACTTCCGTCCAGGACGCGAGACGATCGCAGGCACCTCCGGCTGCGCCCGCCTCTCTGGACTCTGCCCGCCCGCCCTGTGCTGGCCACGTCTGGGCTTGCGGTCCTCCTGCCCTGGACCCAGCAAGGGCGCTGGCCGTGGGGCTGGAGCCGAGTGGTGGCCTCCACCCTGCCAAGCCTGGTCTCCTCGTTGGTGCCTCTGGCTGAGGCCTCCCCGGAGGTCAGGTGGCCTTCGAGTCTGCGGCTGACGCAGCGTGCCCCCAGCCCCACGCCTGCACCAGACCCAGGCCCGACCAAGACCCAGGTGTGACCACGCACTTCAGACTCTGACCGTGCAGGGGGCTGACTGTGGGCGCGGCCTGGGCGTCCTGGCCCACACTGCCCCCTGCGGAGGCTGTACTCGCCGTGGCTGGGGCTCTTAGGAAGAGGCAGAAGGGGACAGGTGTCCAGGCAGGAGACAAACGCAGAGCTCCAACCCCCGTTGGGCCAGGACTCTGCCCTGGCCCTCCCAGGACCCCCCCCCCCAGTCAGACCTGAGGCTGGCAGCCACAGGCGTGCCCCCAGGGGTCCGGAAACACCCTCTGCACAGAGCAGAGGGGGCTTGCGCGTAGCCCCTGGTGGTGGTGGCAGGCGGCCTGGCCCGGGGGGATGTGCTCCAGAGGGGGTCACCCTGGCCTGGGCCGTGCCCAGCCACCGGGAGGGTGCTCGGGGCTGCCCAGCTCTCTGCTACGGTGCGCTCGCCTGGAAGAGCAGGAACGAGCTGCCGTCTTAACTGCAAGTTCAGAAGACACGTTTCTTCAGACGAGAGCCCCAGCTGTGTGACCCTGGTGGGTGTGTTGCGTGTGTCACGAGTGGCCGAGCTGGGACCTCCTCCTGGCACTGCTGCTTCCTGGTCCCAGGTTAGAATAAACAGCAGGCGGCCGGGGCCTGGTTTCGTGTGGCTGCACCACGTGTGCGCCCTCCCCCGTGTGTTCGGAGTGAATCGAAGCTCACGTTTCGGGTAGAGGTAACGTGGGGAGAACCTCTGTAGGGGTGGGGACTCCTGCCCTGAGTCTTCAAAGCCTCCCCAGTGGTGAGGACAGAACCCCAGGCCTGCGAGGGGTAAAGTTCACGGGAAATGCATATTCTGAAAAACTACCCATGGATTTCGAAATTCTTTGCACCAAAATAAACTGGTCCTAACTGGACATCACGTGTGTGAACAGGACCTGGTGTGAGGCGCTGAGAAGGACGAGGCGTCACTTTGAAACGGGCCCCATCAGAGCCACACGAGTGCTGCTAAACTAGAAGCAAGAACGGGCGTCGCGTTAGTACAGAGAAGCTGGGGTGGAAGAATGGGGACGTCATCGACGCTTCACGGGAAGTTCACGGGGACAGTGCTCCGGAGGAGTCAGCAGTTTGCAAATGGGTCACTGGTTGTAAGAAGGGGCCAGACGGTGCTGGAGACGAAGCCCACAGCGCAGACCACCCACATCCACTGCAAGGAAATAAACTCGTCTTGTTCTTTTCCAAGTGAAGGGTACCGACGTCGACATCCAAAGCCCCGGCATCTCGGCTGGTTCAGCCTTCGCGGTTCCGACGGAAGAACCAAAGCTGAGCAGACTTTCTCCCGATGGCGTCGGAGCCGCTGTGCCCAGGGCAGCCCAGACGGGCGCGGAGCGTTCAGTGGAGATTTTAAACACGTGGGAGCAAGGTCCCGAAGCGTCTCTCAAAGAACCGTCACAGGAGACGGAGCGAGGCGCCCCCAGAGTGACCCTGAGGGCACAGCACAGTCACAGCAGTGGCCGCCGCACGGTGGACGTGCCCGTCAGAGCAGAAGCCACCTGTGGAGAGCGGAGGTCCCGGCGGCAGGGACGCTCAGGGCACCTGCTCGCTGACTTGCTGGAGCCAACAGACCTGCCGTGAGAGTGGAGAGAGTCGGCCACGGCCGCAGCGGGGACACCCGGAAGCTTCCGCAGGGGCCGTCTCCACCGCGGCCGCCTCCTCTCGCTCCTCTCGGCTCACGGCCGTCCACCCTCTGTCCTGACCTGGCTCCTCCCGACTCCTTTTGTTTCCCGATCGTCAACAGTCTTCCGAGGGCGCCCTTTTCTCCGGTGGATGATGAAAGTGCCGCAGGGACCCGGCCACCCGCCCAGGGCCCTCGGCTCCCAGGACGGCCAAACCGTCCGTGTCGTCACCTGCAAAGTCCCGTGCTCCATGGGGCTTATGTTGAGAGATAAAGTTTACATTTTTTAGTTTTATCCTTTAATGTCATTTTACACACAGTTTTTGAAGTATCATAAATACAGTAAAAGATGTTATTATTTTATTATCATTCTGTAAACATAGAGTACAAACGAAAACGAAATGCTATATAAGACTTTTTTGGAAAAAGCCACAGAGCGCTGTTGCAGACCTCCGTGGAGGACGGTATTTCCCAGGCCCAGGGCGGTAGAGCCCGTCCTCTGTGTCTCCCGCAGTGTGGCCGGGGCCCTGCCTGTGTGGGTGTCTCGTCCCCTTCCCCGGATGCTGGCACCTGTGGCTGTCACCCAGCGGAGGGTGGTAGAAGCGATGGCTGTGACCTGTGAGGCCGGCCCTGGAGGGTCTTGTGCTTCGAGAAGCCTCAACACGCGTGGCGGCCACGGCTGGGTGTCTGCACCCGTCGGTGCTGGCGCTGAGCCCTCCTGGCCCTCCGAGGAGCCCAGCTGCTGTGTCCTCGCTGTCTGCTGGCGCTGTGGCCAGCACGGCCGTCACGCTGATTTCCAATAACTGAGCCCTGAGCACAGCAGCGGGCGGTTTTCAGCTGCCTAAAAACTGCCAGATTTTCCCCCAGATAATCCAGAATTTTAACCAAAACCTTCATGGTGTTTTTCCTAACACTCAACAAGCTAAGACTGAAATTGTGGAAAAGAAAGGGTGAGGAACAGCTGAAATCACTCTGCAGAGATGGTGGGCGTTGTTACCCGGCTGTCCCCAGACTCCCATGCAGGGCGGACTCTCAGGCCCGGGGGCAGGCAGGGCGGCCACACCCCCTGCACGGCGGCGCGGCACGTGTGACGCGGTCGGGGGAGCGGACCGTGGGCTTCCTGTGCTGGGAAAGCGACACGGGACCCTCCCTCCGTCCTACGCAGCCGCTTCTCACCTGCCCTGCAGGAAACGGATTTCAGTCGTATGAGTCAAAGGTAAAAGGCAAAGTTAAAAATTTGAGAGTAAAATATAGGAAAATTTCTTTATAGCTTTGGGACCGGGAGAGATTTCTTTAGAAAGGTGCAAAAAGTATAGCTTACAAAAGATAAGACTGGTAAATTTGAACACGCCAGGGCTAAGACCTCGGACATAGAAAGGCCCCCTAAACAAAGCACAAACTAAGCCACGCTGCGGAGAGACCGCTGCTGCGCACTTTACGGACGGAAGTTCGTGTGGGTTTAGGAAGGGCTCCGGCAGGGCAGCGGGAGAGAGCAGCGCCGGCAGGGAAGCCGGCGTCCCGCACGGCGGCCGAGAGGGACCCGCAGACACTCCTGCCCACGCGGCTCCTGCTCAGGCTGCGCCCTGGGCCGCCTGCGTCCCGCCCGTCCCCGTGCTGTCACCGCCTGGTCCCCCCCACCTGCGCGCACCGTTGCCGTGGTGCCTTCGCCGTCTTTTGAAAAGACTTTCACTGGTTCATGCACCATTTTCAGCACTTTCACTCTTTTGTGTAGATTCTGGCTTTTACTTGGCATCATTTCCCTTCAGCCTGAACAACCTTTTTTAACATTTATTTTAGCACAAGTCAGCTGCGGATGAATTTTCCCAGCTTTTGTTTGTCTAAAAAAGCTCTTTGTATTCATTCTGAAAGATATTTTTGTTGGGAATAGAATTCTAGCTTGTCAATTTTTTTCCCTCACTACTTTAAGGCTCTCACCCCATTGTCCTCTGCGCGGCGTGGTTCCTGGTGAGAATCTGGCCATTGTTCTCGGCTTCATCTTCTGGTGTATAATGTGCCTTTTTCCCCGACCGCGCGACGTGCTCATCGCTGGTTCCAGCGCCCTGTGCGCCCTGCGGTTTGCGTTTCCTCACGTTCCTCCGCGCGGCCCTTCCCGCCTTTCCCTCCGTGGGCCGTAGTTGCCGCCAAACTTTGCAAACCAGTCCATTATCTCTCTGCGTACCGCACTGCTTTCCCTCTCCTTCTCTTTGCTCTCAGACCCCGATCGCCTGACGTTGAACTGCTGGAAACTGCCCGTCAGCCCCTCAGGCCCTCTGCCTCCGGGGGGACGGTTTCTGCTGCTGCTTTTAAGTCACTGGTTCCGCCCCCCCTGCCCCACCGCCCCCCGCCGGTTTTAATCAGCTCTTAAGTCCATCCAGTGAATTTATGTTATTTCTGAGACTATTTTCCAGCTCTCGAAGTCTCACCTGTGGGTTCGTGTCTTGTGTCTGGAGCAGACTCACGTCCACCTTTAAATCCTGATCCCATTTGCAGCAGCTGCTTGATGGTTGTGCAGCTAATTCCGCCGTCCTTGTCCTCCGCATGCTGTCCTGCACGACTGTGGTCACGTCACGGACGTTACCTTGTTTCATGTTGAACCTTTTTCCTCCTTTGAGCGTTTGGGGCGTGTCTGCCCCCCGCTCCGATACGTGGGGACCAGGCTTGTCCTCTCGCCCGTCCTGATTCACTTCTGTTTCTCAGATCTGGAACTTTCTTCCCAACACGTGCCCTGGCCTGGGCACCGGGTGCTGTGACCTTTCTGTCTCGCAGCTGAGCAAGCTGGGGGTGGCGGTGGTCTGGGCAGAGGGCCAGGCACACAAGCGGGGCCTCCAGGGGTGCGGCGGCTCCCTGTCCCCGCGCCCTGTGGAGATGGCAGAAGCTCGTCTCCCAAGCTTGGCCGACTGTGAGATGCCACCAGTAGGATGGACAGCGAGGGGTGGGACCCACTTGGTGACAGACCTTTAGAGGTCCTGAAGCGTGGGCACCTTGGCCACAGGCTCACCCTTGCCAGGCGGGGACCAGGCAGGGACGGAACTGCCAGGGCTCCCGGGTGCCACTGTGGTTGCCCCCCGCCCCGTGCTGATGGCCACTCGGATGATTTCTGTTTGGACGAAACGCGCGGCCAGGAGAGCCCGGAGTGTGGGGCTGCTCCCATCTCAGGTCTCCACTCCCGGGAGGCGTCAGGGTCCGGCGTCGCCTGGGGCTGCCTGGACACCAGAGCCTGAAGGGCAGCACGCGCCCCGTGTGCCGAGAACACGCGGTGGCTGCCGCTCCGCCTCCTCCCTGGGTTCTGTGTTGGTGGGTGTCGTTCTAGGGTGATACAGACAGTGGTGTCCGGTCAGCACACCTGGGGAATGGCAGCGTCCGTGTGCTTTTGCTCAAGGAACTTGCTCTTTTCCTTTCAGAGAACTACTGTCGAGTGACGCGATGAAAGAGTATAACAGGGCTCGAGTCTACCTGGACGAGAACTACAAGTCCCAGGAGCACTTTACGGTGAGTCTCCGTCCCGCGGTGCGGCTGTCAGACTGGTGCCGGGCCGTGGACGCCGGCCCTCGCCCTCCGGTGAGACAGCGGTGGAGCCCTCTGCCAGCGTGCGGTGCTGTCGAGCCTGCGTTAGGATGTTGCCACGTTCTTGCGGCCGGCCTGGGCTCCCCACGCCGGCCCGGCAGGGCTGCTGTCTCGGGCTGCCCGCGGGCGCTGCGCCTCCTCGCCTGGCACCGCCCCGGTCCGGGCGGAGTCGGAAGTGGACGGCCGGGGAGGGAGGCGCGAGGCGTGAGGAGAGGAGAGAGATGAGAGCTGACCGGTCTGTCCTGAGAGCCGCCTGCCGCCGCCCGCTCGCGTGCTGGGCCTGCCTCGTGGCCCCGCACAGGCCGGGCCGGCCTGCTTCCGCCAGGGGCTGCCCTGGTGGTGTGGGGTGCGGTGTGGAGCCCTCCGCAGAGCCGAGCAGACCTGTCACTCCTCCGCGGGGCTGTGGCTAGCTGGACACGAGAGGTAGCCCCGTCCTCGTGGGGGTGTCCTCAGTGCTCTCCAGCCTCCTGGGGAAGCACAGATGTGGCTGTTGGGGAGCGAAGGTGGAGCACGGGGGACGTGCAGACACAGGTGAGGGGGGCGGGAGGGTCTGTGTCGAGGTCGGAGCCGACTTCAGGGCACCGAGTGCTGCCGAGGATGTGGGCGTCGTTTCCCAGTGACCGAGAGGTCAGTTCCGCAAGGGGGCATCACGGTCATACACGTGTGACTCGGAAGCTGACAGGGCCACGTGGAGAAGTAGGTCTGCCCTGCGGGAGGTTCTCTGTGCACCAGCCCGAGCTCGCTGGCGCCCGTGGGACCGGCAGCGCGTGCGGCCCAGATGAGGGCACGCCAGGCCGAGGGAGGGCCGGCCTTGCGTCAGGGCCTGGCTGGAGGGACGCAGACCAGCTGCGGAAAGGCCCGGAGGGGAGGAGTGGCCGTCAGCTTTGCCCGTCTCTGCAGAGCCACCTCCCGGCTTCCAGGTGAAAGAGCTTCAGCGAAGTCTGTTTCCGCAGTCGAGGGCTGTGGCCGCCTTCCCAGGCTGACTCAGGAGTGTTTTCCCGGCGGGTCCGGGGCAGCCTGGTGTCCGGCCTGCCTTTCCCAGGCCTCTGCCGGCGTGCGCGTTCTGGGGGCTGCGCCGGCTGCCAGGCACAGCCGCGGCTGCCCAGACGAGCCCTGGCATCGCTCCCCTCCTGTTTCTGGGGTCTTCCCTGGCCGTGGGCAGTCTCCGGAACATTCACCGTGACGCATTGGAATCTGGGCAGTGAGGCAAACCTCAGCATCTGTAAGAGACTGAAATCACACAAAGTATGTTCTGTTACCTACAGGAATTAAATTAGAAGTACATAAAAAAGATACATGGAAAAGTCCCAAATATTTGGAAATAAACCAACTTGTAAATAACCCATGAGTCAAAGAGTATGGCAGAAAGGATATTAGAAAATATTTTACATTATTTAATACATAAAAAACAAAAACTTTCAAAATTTGAGAGATGTCGGAATCCCCTGTCGTTGCTGCAGCCTCCAGGGCAGGGCGCCTGGTGGGGGGCGAGCCTCACTCAGCTCGCGGAGCAAGTGCAGAGGCCCCGGAGCTCGCTGACCACTGGTGCCTTAAAGTCCTCGATGACAGCGGCGCGTTGCTCTGTTCTTCACACACAGCGAAAAGTCTCTGGAACCTCCGAGACCGGGGCGCGGGGCGCAGGCAGCGGGTGAACTGCCTGGAGGTGGCCACGCCAGGCCGAGGCCCGGAGGCTGTTTCTCTGGCTGCCCACACACTGGGTGATCGCCAGAGGATGGCACAGGACACAGCCCGGGGACGGGAGGTGTCCTAGACCTGCTCACAGGGGACCGGGGCGTGGCGGGAGCTCCTGGCCGCTCCCGCAGGGGTGGTCCTTCAGGGCCACCTGGGTGACCCGGGGCAGGCGTGTGTGGCCGGGAAGGGGACAGGAGGCTCCAGGTCTGCCCGGAGCTCACTCAGAGCCGGCGCGGAGGGTGGGCCGCCCCGTCACGTGCCGAGGCTGGACCAGCCACCTGTCCCTCGCCCGCCGCTGGCCACGCAGCGTCATGGTCTCTGCTGGGGCCCCGGGGTCCTGGGCAGCCGGGCAGCCCCTCCTGCCTCCGCCTGGTGCCCTCTGGCTGTCAGGGGAGGCAGATTCAATTTTTACAAGATTGATAGTGTCACGGTGGTATTTTTAGCTGAGTCTGGTTCAAATAATAGGCCATTAATTGAGAAAGGAAATTGAAATGAATTTATCTTGTACATAAATGCTGTCACGGGCATTAATAGGGATCAGAAATAGTGGCCTGTTCCCAGAAAGCAGCTGGACCCGAAGCCGCGCCTGGCGCAAGGCGTGTGGCGGGGATTCCCGGCTCCTGTTGGTGGGGACGCGGCCTGGAGGAGGCTCGGTGACTTGCAGGTGTCCATCGTCACCAGGAGGTGGCGCCGTCGCCCGCCGCACGGCCGGAGCGTTTCCGCGGAGGCGACGGCCCATGCGAAGCTCCGCTGTGAGAGTAGCAGTCCCTGTGCAGAGCGGGAGGGGCGCACGGTCTCCCGCTGGCTGCCCTCCGGGCGTCCCCTCCCCAGGCCCTCAGTGCCTGGCTGGGCCTTACCTGTCCCTGTGTCCTGGGCTCCGGGCTCTGTCCCTGCAGAGGCCCTGCCAGGCCCTCGTGCTCGGGCTTCAGGCTGGGGCCGGGTCCCAGCGCTGTCACGGGAACGTGTGTGAAGTGTCGGTCGCCGCGTGGGCTGAGGACACTGGCTCAGGCTGCTGGTGCAGTCCAGCGTGGGCGGGACAGGACGGTGGGAGCGAGTACGCGTGTTCCAGGGCCCCAGACGTGCCCAGACCCCCGCAGTGACCGCCTGTGATGCGCCTGGTGTTTGTTTTGCTTCTCGTCTTCCTCCTGAAGTCGCCTCTCTGAGCGCAGTGGCTGCGCCGACCCCACGCGCTGCCCGGAGCCTGGACGCACCACGTCCCGGGCACTCGTGGCATATTTGGATCTGTGGATCAGTGGGGTCTCGGAGGTGGGTCAGCGCTGGGGGTGGAAGGGGCCCAGGCTTGGCCTGTGGCTGGAAGGTGGGGGCTCCGCGGCCCTCCCGGCGGAGCGGAGAGGCGGGCGGGGGGTTTGGGCCTGAGGCAGAACTGGGGCCGCGCACCGAGAGGGAGTTAAGGCTGGGATTGGGTGGCGCTGCCGGGCCCAGCGATCGGCCATGGGAAGACCAGGCCGGGCCGTCCAGGGCGCAGTCGGGAGGAGCGGGGCGCGGGGAGGACAGACGCCCAGGAGGCCCTGCAGGCCCAGACCCCTGCTGGGCTGACCGGGAGGCCCCAGCCTCATGCGTACCCCAGGGGCTGGGAGAAGAGCTGGGTGTGGCGCCCGGTGGAGGAGGGACTCGGGGTCTGTGCTGTGCAGGGCACTGATGTCACCTGGTCACTTTCGCAGCAGGGACCCGCGGTGCCCTTTCCCCGAGAGTCCACACTTAGACGTCCGACGCCTTGGGCATCCCGGCGGGCGGTTACGGTCTAACACCCCTGTCACGCTCTTCTGTTGGCCCAAAAGGACCGAGATGTTCCTGTTTCTTGTTGTGAGCAAGTTTTGGGACAGATTCTGCTCCCACCACATTGTAAATAAAATTCGAGCAGCTCCCTCGGGAGGAGGGAGAGTGTCGAGTGCCATTGTCCCCCCGGCAGGAGCCGCCGGGAAGGAGACCCAGGGCGTGGGGAGCAACGCTCCTCGGAGTGGGGCCAAGGCCTGCACCCCGCCCGACCCCTGGCACCCGGGAGGTCCCCTTGGCCTGCTCCCTGCTTTCCTCCCGCCGTCCCTTCCGGACACCACATGCCGGGGCATCGGGTGACATGGAGCTCACGCTCTGGGGACCAGACCGGTGGTGTTGGGGCTGTGGACTCCCAGGCGGAGAGCCGGCAGCGGCCACTCTGCCCCTGCCGACGGCCCAGCACCGTGTTCCTGCCCCGGAACAGCTGGAAACACAGAAGAGCAACTGGACGCAGCAGCATCGCTGCCCTTGAGCCGTCCTTCTGTGGGCTGGCACTGTGGCCCCTCCGCCCTCCTGTCCCCACGTCCCCTTCCCGCATCTGTGCCGCCTCCTGCCCCGCTGCCTGGTGCTCCACCCTCCCTCCCGGGACAGCCCTGGTGCTCCCCTGCGCTCGCTTTCTCTACGTGACACCTCGCTCCGCAGCACGCGTGTGCTCCCCTGCACATGTGTGTGCTCCCGTGGACGCGGGCACTGTGGCGTTCCTCCCCCTGCTGGCTCCGTGCGCCCTGAGGGGGCAGGACTCTGTCTCGGTCCAGCAGCCTCTGGGACGGTGTCAGGTGGGAGCAGCCCTCTGTATATCATTTCCGTCAGCGACGTGTTCCACACGCAGGCTCCACACGTCAGTGACTTGGCGTGTGACAGAAGCTGTGACTGTGTCAGAAGAACCTTTCCTACAAAGACGGGGAGGGGGAGCCTTCTCAGGCCCGAGGATGGGCTCGGCGAGTGGGGCTGGGGCTTGGGAAGCTCCCCCGGCGGCGCCCGGCCCGCGGCACAGAGCGGTCGGGTGTCTGGCGGCCGGCAGCCCTGGGACGGAGGTGCACACGCTCAGGGAGGGGGCCTAGCGGGGACCCAGGCTCTGCGCCTGCGTGGAAGATGGAAAAGTGACCGAGAACCCGTCCACGTGACACGCGAGCGTCAGGCAGTCCAGAGGAGCCACCGCCCGCCTCGTCCCCGAAGTGCCGTCACCAGAAGCCCCGCTCCCCCGTCCGCCCATCCCCCCAGCCCTGGGCGCGAGCTTCCTGGCTGCAGCCTCAGAGAGGGGTCCCGCGCCGCGTTGTCACCCAGCAATGTTCCACGGCGACCCCAGTGACCTCCTCGCGGGCCTCGACGCTGAGGAAGTGCCTGGGCGGTTTCCAAGGCCACCCGATGTCTGTCCGTCAGACACGCCAACGGCACGGAACCCACGCGTCTCCCGAAACCAGCCACGCGGAGGGGCGCAGCACACTCGTCACTTGCTGCCTGCAAAGTGCAAGCGTCGGCTGGAGCCGTCAAGGTCGCAGCTGTCCTGTGCTGGCTTCCGAACCGCCGAGTGAGGACGAAGTTGCAGGTTTACCTCCCTACGGTCTCACCCTGCTGCTGTTGTGCTCAGGGGTGAAGCGTCACCGACTGTGGGAGGTGGCTGTCACTGCGCTGTGCTGGTCATTTGTTCCACCAAGAAGCCCAGAGGAAGAAGAGGGACTCTCACTAAACTGAAAAAGCCCTCTTTTTTGGTTTTTGCCATTTAGGGGCTTTCTGAGAAAGGCTGAATGGAGGGTAAATTTTTTGAGAGCTTTCTTACCTACCAGTGGAAGTCACTGCCTGTCTGTTTGTGTTGAGCAGCGCAGCACTGAGGGCTGACGGACGGCTCTGTGTGCTGGGGGGTGTGGTGACCGTCACTGCTGCATGTGGGAAGGCTGGGGTCCCCCTGTCCTCCCGGCTCAGCCTGGCGCCCAGGTGTCGGGGCACTGGTGGGGCCGAGTGGGCTACAGGCCCCTGAGTGAGGAGTCTGAAGCCCAGGTCGGGGCCTGGTCCCTGCTGGGGCCATACGGCGGCTCTGAGCGGGCCCACCCAGGCTGGTGGGGCCGGGGGCCTGTGCGTGTGGCCTGCAGGGGTCTTGGAAGACCGACTCCAGCCCCTCAAATCTTTGGCTGGTTCTGTATATGCTTCCAGAGCTGCCCTGGACCGGGAGGCGTGTGCAGTGTTCCGGGGGGCCCACTCGAGTCGGCCTCCCCGGGGTCTGGATCCAGGAGCAGCGGGCCAGGGCTGCGCCTGGACAGGGGGGCTGGGCCTGGGGCCCCCGGTGGCCCAGATGGTTTCTGAGTCGGGGGCGAGGTGGGCGAGTCCGCTCTCCTCCGGGAGGAGCCCTCGGCTCTGGTGCCCGCCAGGCCCAGCAGCGGAGCCCACGGTGTCCTCTTGGGCCCAGGGGTGGCTGTGGCCACGTCTGCTCCCTTGGGGCTCTGGAGCTGGGAGCAGGACTTGGGGCCCGAAAGGTGTGCTGTGCAGGGCCGCCAGCTCCTGGCACTGCCCACCACCTGGCAGGGCCTCTGTCCTGCGCCTGCCACGCTGCCTTCTGTGTGCTGGGGTCGCGTCCTCCTGCCTGGGCCTCCTGGCTCCCGGGAGGGGCCGGGGTCCCCTTTCTGCAGAGCAGCATCTGCTGTCCGTGGAAGTGGGGTGTCAGGTGCCCCCTTTCTGGTGGGCGCTGGCCCCGCTCCTGGGGTCCACTCAGAGGCACGTGGCTGCTCCCCCCGCCCCCCAGCAGCAGCCCTGGTGCTCGTGGGTGGGTTCCCTGCACCAGAAGCGTCCCAGAGTGGGGGGCTCGGCCTCCCGCTTTTCCTCTCCCCTCCCCCTCACTGTTCTCCCAGATAAGATTTTAGGGGAAATTTATGGGAAGTTAATGGAGTTTGCTGATGCTCTGTGATGGAGCAGGGAGGAAAGGCAGGTGCACGCGGCAGGCGCTCTCCCGCCAGGTGCTCTCCCTCCTCCCCTGCCCAGGATGCTCTTCTCCCTCCCGCCAGGTGCTCTCCCTCCTCCCCTGCCCAGGACGCTCTTCTCCCTCCCGCCAGGTGCTCTCCCTCCTCCCCTGCCCAGGACGCTCTTCTCCCTCCTGCCCGGCCGCTCGCCCTCCTCGCCTGCCCAGGACGCTCTTCTCCCTCCCGCCAGGTGCTCTCCCTCCTCCCCTGCCCAGGATGCTCTTCTCCCTCCCGCCTGGCCGCTTGCCCTCCTCCCCTGCCCAGGACGCTCTTCTCCCTCCCACCAGGTGCTCTCCCTCCTCCCCTGCCCAGGATGCTCTTCTCCCTCCCGCCAGGTGCTCTCCCTCCTCCCCTGCCCAGGATGCTCTTCTCCCTCCCGCCAGGTGCTCTCCCTCCTCCCCTGCCCAGGACGCTCTTCTCCCTCCCGCCAGGTGCTCTCCCTCCTCTCCTGCCCAGGATGCTCTTCTCCCTCCCGCCTGGCCGCTTGCCCTCCTCCCCTGCCCAGGACGCTCTTCTCCCTCCCGCCAGGTGCTCTCCCTCCTCCCCTGCCCAGGACGCTCTTCTCCCTCCCGCCTGGCCGCTCGCCCTCCTCGCCTGCCCAGACAGCCTGATGGAGTGGGAAGGGCCGAGATTGGTTTTCTGAGGGCGCCCGGCCCCTCGCGCCCCGCTAAATCACGGCTGTCGGCCTGGCTGGCGGGTAATGACCTGCCCTGCCTCCACGCCGCGGCCCCGCGGGACGGATGGTGTGTGCCGCGCAGCGCCGGGGCTGTGGTGAAGGTGAAGCTGTCGTATTGATCTTTTTAGCACTAAAATATGAGCCACTTTGCTCCGCTCCCCACTGCTGTGATGTGAAAAATAATAACTTGGATCCAAATTAAAAATATTGATCTTTGGAAGGTGTTGAAAGTAAATAAACACCTTCCGAAGTTTTCGGGTCAGCCGAGAAATGGTATTCAGCAATAAATGTGTCGGCATGTCAGAGTCCAGGGTTCTTGATCTGTTTTTTCTTTGAATTGATTTTTCATTATTTACTTCCTAAAAGTGTTGGAATTTGGTCCTCCACTGTTAAATCCCAGTGTTTGGGCAAATTATTTCTTTGGGGCTTATGAGGTGTTCCTAATCCACTCCCTCATTGATTGATTGATTTTTGACTCAATAAGCTTGCAGTCCCCTGCTTTATTTAGGACTTCCATCATAATTTTTTGTACATTTAGGCTTGACTTTTTTATTTCCCTCTAACAGATGAGCTGACACTGGGCTGTCAAACGGGTGGGAAAACAATTGGCGCGAGGTTAATTTCATCGCGGGCTCCGTGCATTCTAAGGGGCTGTGGGTGTTTCCTGGCGGTGGGCCCGGCCTTGGGGTGCAGCCTTCGGACCCGTGTGCTCTGTTCTCCCACACGGCTGAGTGTGGTGGCCCCCGGGTGGTGCCCACAGCGTCTGCCGTGCCCTGGCGTGTGCAGGCTGCCCACCGCCGGGCAGGCTCCGTGAACACCAGCAGAGGCTGAGCTGTGTGTGTGGAGAAGTTTTCCTGTCGGAAGGCATCCGAGACCCACAGCTGCACCACGTGGCTCCACGTGGCTGGGCAGGAGGGAGGAAGGTGCAGGTGTCAGGAACAGGTGGGGAGGGGCAGAGGACGGCGGCGGCCCAGCTTCTGTGTGGCTTCTCGGTGGTGTCTGGGCCCTTTGACTGGTGTGCGTGGGGGAAGCTGCCGGCGTGAAGCCCCCGCACCGGGCGTGGGTGGAAGATCCCAGCGGGCTGTCGGGTCCATGTGGGGCTCGTCTGTCAACGCTGGTCCCCAGGCGTGGGGACGCACTGTCTGCTGGGGAGAGGATGTCTGCGTGCAGGTGCCGGGCCAGGGCCGCGTGAGGAGGACGGTCCCACCAGCCTCTCACCTGGCGCTGACCGGGGTCCCTCTGCAGCCAGCGCTGTTGGGCATCGGCCCTCGCAGCCCCCGCGGCCGCCCGTCCCTGGGGAAGTGGCGTGACTCGCTCACGGCCGGGGCGGGCGCAGCAGGCTCCTGCACTGTCCCTGGGCTCCCGGTCCCGACTGCGTGCGATGTGCAACACGGGACATGTTACGTGCAACACGTGGCACACGACACGCTCTGCACGACCCAGCTGTGCCCTGTGGAGCCCGTGGAGTTGAGGGAGCAACGTGCGTATGTGCAGTCAGGAAGTGTGAGCGGAGCCCAAAGGAAGTGGGCAGAGAGCGCCGAGGGCCAGCGGACACGAGGAGCTGGAGCCGGCCAGGCCGAGCACGGGACGGGGGTCGGAACCCGAGGCCGAGCACGGGACGGGGGGTCGGAACCCGAGGCCGAGCACGGGACGGGGGGTCGGAACCCGAGGCCGAGCACGGGACGGGGGGTCGGAACCCGAGGCCGAGCACGGGACGGGGGGTCGGAACCCGAGGCCGAGCACGGGACGGGGGGTCGGAACCCGAGGTCGAGCACGGGACGGGGGTCGGAACCCGAGGCCGAGCACGGGACGGGGGTCGGAACCCGAGGCCGAGCACGGGACGGGGGGTCGGAACCCGAGGCCGAGCACGGGACGGGGGTCGGAACCCGAGGCCGAGCACGGGACGGGGGGTCGGAACCCGAGGCCGAGCACGGGACGGGGGGTCGGAACCCGAGGCCGAGCACGGGACGGGGGGTCGGAACCCGAGGCCGAGCACGGGACGGGGGGTCGGAACCCGAGGCCGAGCACGGGACGGGGGGTCGGAACCCGAGGTCGAGCACGGGACGGGGGTCGGAACCCGAGGCCGAGCACGGGACGGGGGTCGGAACCCGAGGCCGAGCACGGGACGGGGGGTCGGAACCCGAGGCCGAGCACGGGACGGGGGTCGGAACCCGAGGCCGAGCACGGGACGGGGGGTCGGAACCCGAGGCCGAGCACGGGACGGGGGGTCGGAACCCGAGGCCGAGCACGGGACGGGGGTCGGAACCCGAGGTCGAGCACGGGACGGGGGTCGGAACCCGAGGCCGAGCACGGGACGGGGGGTCGGAACCCGAGGTCGAGCACGGGACGGGGGTCGGAACCCGAGGCCGAGCACGGGACGGGGGGTCGGAACCCGAGGCCGAGCACGGGACGGGGGGTCGGAACCCGAGGTCGAGCACGGGACGGGGGTCGGAACCCGAGGCCGAGCACGGGACGGGGGGTCGGAACCCGAGGCCGAGCACGGGACGGGGGGTCGGAACCCGAGGCCGAGCACGGGACGGGGGGTCGGAACCCGAGGCCGAGCACGGGACGGGGGGTCGGAACCCGAGGCCGAGCACGGGACGGGGGGTCGGAACCCGAGGCCGAGCACGAGTGAGCTGTGGGAGGAGCATTCCTGCCCCGGCCGTGGCGTGTGCGCGGAGGCCCACGGTGGGCACAGGAGTGTGTCTCTGGACCCCTCAAAGAAGGGCCTGCTGCCCAGCGGGGGGCAGCCGCTTCCCCAGAGGGACCCCTCCCCGGCGGCCCTCCCCGCGGCTGAGCGAGGTGGGGGCATGGAGGCCCCGCGTGGCGGCTCTGAAGAAAGGGGAAGGAGCCCAGGGAGCGGGGCCCCGGCGCACACGCTGTCCAGTGCTCCCCGGAGGGAGACGATGGCGCAGCAACTTCTCCGGGTGGCAGGTGACAAGCTAGTTCGAGAGTCCGCTTGGAAGCGCGAAGGACCTGGACGTCCACACTGTGCAGACGAGCGGCGGAGGCCGCACTGCCAGTCAAGACGGGTTATGAATCGCGGTAATCGAGACTGTGGTGTTGGTGAGACCAGAACGTCATGGCAGGGCCAGGGGACAGGCCCCTGTTGAGTTGTGACACAGGTGTCCGGGCAACTCGGGGAGGGGCGATCTTTTCAGCAGGTGGTGCCGTCACAATTCCGTGACCGTACGGGAAGGTTAGCTCCAGCCTTACGTACAGCCGTGTGAAAACCCAACTTGCAGCGGCTCACGGACCTGGCGTAAGAGCTAAAGCTGTAAAATTCTCGCAGAAAATTTCAGTGACCTTTGGGTTTGTCAAAGATTCCTCAAATAGGACACAAAAAACACGAACCCTTATAAAAGTAAATTCATCAATTGGAGTTCATCAAAATGAGAAAAATTTGCTCTTCAAAAGATACTGTTACAAAAATAAAGAGACAGTTCACAGCCCGAGAGAAAACACTTGTACAACGTACCCAACAAA
Organism: Eulemur rufifrons; assembly: GCF_041146395.1. Classification (NCBI taxonomy): domain Eukaryota; kingdom Metazoa; phylum Chordata; class Mammalia; order Primates; family Lemuridae; genus Eulemur; species Eulemur rufifrons. The sequence continues at coordinate 70,889,072 of NC_091010.1, forward strand.
GAACTTTTATTTGGAGTGCTGTATGTAAAGAGCCCTCACAACTCAATAATAGCAGGACAGACAACCCGTTTTTAAAATGGGGAAAAGATCAGAACAGACACTTCGCCAAATGAGATGCAGACGTGGCAGATGAGCACAGGAAGAGTCTCAGCGTTAGTCACTGGGCTAATGCAAATTCAGACCACGGCACTGATGGGAGGCCACTAACTTTCAGCTAACAGCTAACGTTATAAAGACCGCGTCAAGTGCCACAAGGGTGGGAAGAACCAGGGCTCCCTCCTGCTTGTGGAAATGCAAACTCACACACCCACCTGGGAAGACACTTCTCAAAACAACTTGAGGACACACCCGTCACGTGACCCAGCCATTGCCCTCCTAGGTGCTCCTGAGAGAAGCTGAAGCACATTTCATGCGAAGGTGAGCACACGCGTGTTCACAGCAGCGTTGTTCAGAAAAGCCACAGCCATCGACAGCGGACGCCACCCCAGGTGAGGGGTCACAGGCCGCGTGCGGCTCGGCAGGACAGAGGAGTCGCTGCGGGTGGGTCAGCAGCGCGCGGGTGTCCGGGCGGCTGTGCCGAGCGAGGGGCAGCAGAAGAGAAGACTGCGCTGCGTGATCTCACGTGTGCCGTGTTCTCCACGTGCAGAGCCGTCTGGAATGACAGAAAGCAGAGCGCGGTTTCCTGGGGACAGGCGGGGTGGGCGCTGCAGGGACTACACTGGGGCCTTGGCGGGTGGCCGCGGCTGTCGTCTGGCTGTGGTGCGTTCATGGGTGTACAGACATGTCAGAACTCAGCTGATACACGCTTCACGTCTGTGCAGTTCCGTGAATGTCATACTTCATGACACTAAAAACTCTAGTCCTGTGCTTATGGCTTGTGAGTGACCAAACTTTAACTGATTTAATGGAAAAGGGAATATTTCCGTGACAAACCGTACAAATTCCTCCATATGTCTCATGACTAAGGAGCTCAGCATTCCCCAGGGAACAACAGAGCAGGAGTGATTTCTGCCTGATGCGCACACAGACGTTACCACCACGACGTTGAGAAGACGTGCTTTGGGGGAGGCTTTGCTGGCTTCCAGTGTGGCCAGAGTGGCTTTGGCCTGCGTGGCCTGCGTGGCCTGCGTGGCCTGCGTGTCCGCACTGCGGGCGGCAGGCGCCGTGTCCCGGCTGTGCGTGTGCAGGTGTGCCTCGCGTGCTGTGCGTGTGCTGGGGCTGTTTCCGTGACGACGAGTCGTGTTTTCCTGCCTTGAGGGTCCACATCACAGATTCCCGACAGTCTCCAAACTTCTTCCTTTGTCCCGTCCGCACCACTGGAGGTGTCGTAACTCCTGTGTGTCTCCTTCTGCTGCGAGCGCTGAGCTCGTCTGTCCTGCCTGTGCCCTCCGGGCGTCCAATCTGCAGCCAGGACCTGCCTTCTGGGCGGGGTGTGGGGTCCTGGCCGGCGGCTGCTGGTGGCCTTGCCCGGCCCCACGGGTCTGGCAGCCCAGCCTTTCAGACCGACAGCCGTCCCCGTGCGTGTGGCCGGCACCTGCACCGCCCGGAGCCAGCTCAGCCTGCGTGAGCCTGTCCCGTGCGGGGAACCTGACCACAGGTGGGCTGACGTGGGGCCCGGCGGCCACAAGAACAGCTCCCGTGTCTGGAATCAGGGCCCAAGGCTGGAGGTGGACCTGCTCTGTCACAAGGGGAGTCCTGTGTCACCTCGTCGGGTCATGACCAGTCTCAGCCTCACTGCCGAGACTGCGTGTGCCCTTCACATCCCCACCCCGGTGCGAGGGTCTGCCTGTGGGGAGGGGCGTGCGGAGGGGCAGGGAGAAGCCCCATCTCCGAGCTGTGGAGGCCATAGGCCCTGTTGGCCCTGGCAGACGTGGCTCTGGGCACCACCGCGACTCACCGCTGTGCCCGTCCCCGGCTGTGCCCACTCAGGACGCGCACCGTGTCCACGCGTGATCCGGGCGAGGGAGGACAGGTTGTTCTTCGCTTTGCCACAGCCCTGACCGTGGGTCATATGTCCCAGCCGTCCCCCCCACCCCCCCGGCCCTCGCGCGGGCAGCCCTGGCGCAGGGGTGAGCGTGGGGCTCTGCGGCCCGGCCGGGCCCCCTCCCGAGTCGGGAATCCGTGACGGGCTCTCTGGCAAAGGCCGAGTCCAGGCGCCACGTGGCCACTGATCCATCAGGTGCCGACAGGCGTGATCGAGTGCCGTGTCACACGCAGCCCAGGAAACAAATACGCCGCACAAAACGTATTGGTGAACAAACTGAAAAATTGTAAAGCTCTTAAGGACTTTCATGCTTGTTAGCATTTTTTGACAGAAAATCACTGAAGCAGCGAACATAAACAAACAGTCAGGGCTGATTCACAGTTTAGCTTGTTGCTCTGCTCGTTGGGCCTCAGGTGGCCGGGAGTCCCCAGGTCTCTCTCCCTGCGGCTCATGCCGGGAGCCCCTGTCGGGAGCCCCTGCCAGCCCTCCGTGCTGCCTTCGCCGGGGCAGGGTCCCCGGGGAGGGTTTGCTTTTCTGGAGGAGGCCAGAAGGAGCTTAGTGAGCAAGTACTTTCTGCAAAGCCGGTTTGCTTCAGAGGGAGGAGTGGTGTGGACCTGGCTGGTCACATTTCCAGGCTTAATTCACAGCGTGGACTCACGCCTATTGGAAGTGGGTCACAAGGACACTGGGAAGGGCCGGCTGAGGAGGAAGGGACTTGGCTGACCTGCTCAGGGCCGGCCTGTGCCTGGGCCATCCTGACACTGCTCTGGGGGCGTCATTGTCTCTCTGCAGGGACGGCTGTCCCTGCACATCTTCCCTGCTGACGCCCTGCCCTGGCTGTGCTGGGTCGGGGTGGCCTCGAGGCCCGCGGGGGCAGGGTCGCTGGGCTGCTGGGGGGTGGCCCCTGCCCGTCAGGCCTCTGCCCCTCCCCGCAGCCACAGCCCCGGAGGCAGCACTGGAGTTTGATGATTTGCATGAGAAAGCCTTGTCGTTTGTCTTGACACCAGTGACTGCTGTGTCCTCCCGGTCAGGACAGTGTGTGGGGTGCCCCGACTGCCCTGCAGAGCGGCCTCCTGCTGTGTGAACACAGGTGTCACTGACACTGGAGCCCATACAGGGGTGGCCAGTGGTCGTTTTGCTGACCAGGGGTCTGGTTGCCCTTTTAGTCATGCTCCGGCGCCCACATGTGTGGCAAGGTGTCCTCTGCTGTGACTGGCCCCACGCTGGGCTCCCTGGCGAGGTGGTGGGTTTCCGCTCAGTGAGTCGCTCAGCCTCCCCCGCCGCCCAGTGTCCAGGTGCCGTGTGGGGACCAGCAGTCTCTGTGCCCAGTCGGCTCTCGTCCGGGCTCTGCTGGGCCCTGTCTGGCAGTTCTAAACAGGCGTGTTTGAGTGGGAGGATGCAGACCCCCGACTCAGAAGGGGTGGCCTGGCCGTGGCCCTGGGTGGCCGTGGCCCTGTTCTCCAGCCAGTGCTGGCTGAGGGTCCCCATCAGCAGGGGGTTTGTCAGCCGGGGTCTCTGAGCTCCCCCTTTGCGGTGGAGGAGCGGGGCGGTCAGAGGCTCTCTGCTCGGAGCTCTCCCGGCATCCTGGCCGGGTGGCACCCGGCGTGCGTAAGGCCCACCCGGACTGCGGACGCTGGCGCCCGGGAGGCCTTGCCCGCCTCTGTGGATGCCCCAGGCCGGCAGTTCAGCGCACGTCACTGTCATCCCGAAAGCGTCTCCCCAGACTGCTCACGTGGTGAGGCTGCCGCCTCTGACCTGCGTGGCCTTCAGAACACAGGCAAACCACCTCTCAGACTCGCAAAAATGCCTTTCCTGGAAGTGAACTGATTCTGTGTTTTTTCACTTGATTTTGTGTCTGTTGCCTTTTGGGAGAAGACTTGATTGTTAAGTATTACGAGGAAGAGTAGAGTTGATGTTTGGGGTTTCCCTCATTGTGTAGCTTTCCTCGGTTCACAGGGAACCGAGCCGTCTCTCCCGCGCCGTCTCTGCCGCGGCGCACGGCCGTGCCTGGCTTCCCTCCTGCTGTCCCTGCACCACGACTGTGCTCTGTGTCGCTCTGTCCTCGCCAGTTTCTAATCTGTGAGCTCGGGAAAATAATGTATACTCAGGGATATTTATATTTAGCCTGGCGGAAAGAGGGGCCATTTGAACACATGATTCCACCTTTTTGCTGGTGTCGGGTCCGGTTTCTGTGGGGGTGGGGCGAGAGGAGCTGTGAGGAGAGAGCGGCGAGGTCCTCCCGGCGAGGTCCTCCCGGCCAGGCGGTGCTTGGTGAGGACGCCACCTCTGACCCTCCCTCCTCGTGGGGGGTTGGGTTTAGACAACTCGCATGCAACTCGCGTGCAGCTTGCTGGGTTTGAGAGCAGCCAGGAAGACGTCAGGTCACCCGAAACCAATCTGTCGGCGGAGCCTGAGGCAAAGCCTCCTTTTCCGCCGGCCACCTCTGGAGTAGAGCAGTGTCCAGAATTGTCCGAGGAAACCGAGAGATCGTCCGGCCCCTGCTCAGACATCTTTCAAACAGAGAGTGTTACTCTTTGCTCTTCATCTTGAAATTAATGTGTGGCTGTCAATTTTTATTGCCGATCTAACAGATGAAGCCTGGCGATTGCAGCTGTCCCTGCACACTGTCCCCAGCCCGTGCCCTGCAGACCTTCCCCGCCCCCCGGCCCGGCTGTGAGTGACGGGGACGTCTGTGCGCAGAGAGCTCTCGGGGGGCCATTGCACTTGCTCTGTGCACTCAGTGTCCGGGGAGTCATGGGGGGTAAAGCTGATTTTTCCCTTTAATTTTCTTTTCATTAATTCCCTGCCCCACCCCCTCTGCTGCCCAGAGAATGAATGGCTGGACGCTGCTTCGGGCCGGGCAGAGCAGCTGTGCCGGACAAGCCTGGGGTTGCAGCCGAGGCTGCCGGGCTTGCGTGTCTGTCTGTGGGATCCGGTAATGCAATGACGCGTGTGCTTGTCTAATAAATGCCGCCGTGCGAGCACAGGATAGCAGTTTCCATTGCGACCCGGATCGTCCGAGCGCGGCCCCTTTGGGTTAGAGCGAGGCTATTTAATAAATGTTGGCTGCTCTTCCAACCATCATAATTATTTAAAGGGTTTTCAAAACGGAGAGGACAAATCAAATCAAGCCATTACTGTTGAATCTCATTCTGGAGTTAAGTATAGTTTTAAAAATGTGGCTCTTGTTTAGAGGCACCTCCCAGTTTTCATCTATTATCACAATAATTGAGTTTGTAGCTGGAATTAAATTTATCAAATTGCATTATCCTCTTTAGAAATTGGATCGGCATCCCGGCAGGGCGAGGCAGAAGTTAATCTGCTTTGCCGAAGCCTCCAGTGGCACCGCGGCCCGGCTGCGGGAGCTCAGACGTCTTCCTGTCACCCCAGACACGATGTAATTTCTCCTCAATCCCTTGTGCAAATAATGACATTTGAATCGAGCATTAACAGGCTTAATTACTTTAAAATTGTCATTTTAATTTACACTGATATAGTATTGATCATACAAGCAGAGATTAAGCTGTTCAGTGGAGCGGATGATGGGGAATTAAACATTAAAGGGTCCTCGAGGGGCCGCGTGTGCTGCCCAGCGCCGGCCGGAAGAGGGATGATGTTTCTCGGTAATGAACTGGCGGCATGCGGGGACATGAATCTTGGGCTCCTGGAAAGGGGGAAATAATGGGGTTTGGGCGGCATTAGCAGGTTATTCATTCGCCGCCATGCACCAATCCTCTAGTGGCTCGCCTGCCTCACCAACATTTATTTATCCAGCAAATTCTGGAGCTTCGACCTTTTTGCTAAGTACATTGAACATAAGTTGAAGTGGAGATTTTTCAGGTGTAACTTTTACAAGTATTTGTTATTTTTTCTGATTCCTGGGCAACATCAAACCAAGTTATTCAGTTATTCGAATGCACGTGTGTCCGAAGGCCCTTGGGGTCAGGGTGGGCAGGGCGGTGGCTCTCGACTCCGTCAGGCCCCCTCGCGTGGAGCCTACGGTCCCCGCCCACCAACCTCACTCCTTGTTTTTGGAAATTCCAAAGGTAAATCCCAGTTTGAGGGTCATTGGTCTCGTTTTAGACAAAACAACGTGAGAGTCTGACATCTTTGCTGTGGGACACTGGCCCTTCGCCTCTCTGGGCGGTTGGTGTCTGGGCCGTCTGGGGCCGTCACCCAGACCATGCCCGTGGCTGCAGGTGCGTGACGCGAGCGAGGCTGAGGCCGGCATCCTCCCTCCAGGCAGCCACGCCACACGGGCTTCTGGCCGCGGTCAGAGCACATCGGATCTTTCAACCTCAGACTGTTTCACTCACTTTTCGGAGGTTACGTAGTAAAACTTAAGTGATTGATTTTATAGCTCAGTGGGGAGTGATGAAATTCTTGATCACTGTCCATAATGGCTTTATTTTAAACAGTGGGCTGCAGATTTGATTAAAGCGTGATCAGGGAGATGAAAAAGTGCTGCCGTTTCTGCTCAAGTTAAACATGGATTTGCACGGGAAGGATTACAAGGGCTTATCACTTCTCCTGACATTTTTATTCTCTTCAGTGGGATTTAAAAGCTTGTTCCCCATTTTACTCATTCTTTGAATAGTTTGGGGGTTTTGTAGGTAGCGCCAGGGTTTGGTTGGTTTCTGTGGCCACCTTTGAAACCATTGATCCTGACTCGTGGCAGCTCCGCACTGTCCTTCCCGGACACATGCGCTTGCCGGGCAGATGCCTAAAACCCGCTTGTCTTTCCTCCGTGTTCCAGCCGGGGCGGCTGAGGCACAGGGAGGTTCAGGACAGCTGTTAGTGACGCACAGCTGGTGGGCAGTGCCGTGAGCAGTGCCGTGAGCGGCAGGCGCAGCCGGGGCCGCAGCCCCTGCCCCGTGGTTTGCGGTGGGGCAGCTGCACCTGCACGTCCATCCCACTTGTGGCCTTGGGTTGTCACACTTGCTCTGGGGACAAAGAGGAGCTGCAGGGGCCCGTTTTATAAACAGAAGCAGCCGCACTCAAGGAGGCCCCAGGGCTGGCGGTGACACTTGGGTGCCACTCGGCCTTGTCCTTGAAGGCAGTGGCCGCTTCCTCATGTGCTCACACAGCCGCGTGAACAAGCCGTTACCATGGGGGTGAGTCAGTGAAACTCGAAGGTGTGGGGCCAGGCCACGTGGCTCTCATCCAATCGCCTGCCTTGCACGTGCCATGTGGGCCCGAGTGTCTCCATGGGCGTGGCTGTCACCATCTCATGTGGGTGTGTCTCCGTGGGCACGGTTGTCACCATCTCACATGGGCGCGAGTGCAGTTTCGTGCACTTCAGCCCCAGCGTGGCAGGAGGTCTGTCCAGCAGTTGCATGTTCCACGCCAGCTCAGTGGCTGAGGTCTGTCCGGCAGTTGCATGTTCCACGCCAGCTCAGTGGCTGAGGTCTGTCCGGCAGTTGCATGTTCCACACCAGCTCAGTGGCTGAGGTCTGTCCGGCAGTTGCATGTTCCACGCCAGCTCAGTGGCTGAGGTCTGTCCGGCAGTTGCATGTTCCACGCCAGCTCAGTGGCTGAGGTCTGTCCGGCAGTTGCATGCTCCACGCCAGCTCAGTGGCTGAGGTCTGTCCGGCAGTTGCATGCTCCACGCCAGCTCAGTGGCTGAGGTCTGTCCGGCAGTTGCATGCTCCACGCCAGCTCAGTGGCTGAGGTCTGTCCGGCAGTTGCATGCTCCACGCCAGCTCAGTGGCTGAGGTCTGTCCGGCAGTTGCATGCTCCACGCCAGCTCAGTGGCTGAGGTCTGTCCGGCAGTTGCATGCTCCACGCCAGCTCAGTGGCTGAGGTCTGTCCGGCAGTTGCATGCTCCACGCCAGCTCAGTGGCTGAGGTCTGTCCGGCAGTTGCATGCTCCACGCCAGCTCAGTGGCTGAGGTCTGTCCGGCAGTTGCATGCTCCACGCCAGCTCAGTGGCTGAGGTCTGTCCGGCAGTTGCATGCTCCACGCCAGCTCAGTGGCTGAGGTCTGTCCGGCAGTTGCATGCTCCACGCCAGCTCAGTGGCTGAGGTCTGTCCGGCAGTTGCATGCTCCACGCCAGCTCAGTGGCTGAGGTCTGTCCGGCAGTTGCATGCTCCACGCCAGCTCAGTGGCTGAGGTCTGTCCGGCAGTTGCATGCTCCACGCCAGCTCAGTGGCTGAGGTCTGTCCGGCAGTTGCATGCTCCACGCCAGCTCAGTGGCTGAGGTCTGTCCGGCAGTTGCATGCTCCACGCCAGCTCAGTGGCTGAGGTCTGTCCGGCAGTTGCATGCTCCACGCCAGCTCAGTGGCTGAGGTCTGTCCGGCAGTTGCATGCTCCACGCCAGCTCAGTGGCTGAGGTCTGTCCGGCAGTTGCATGCTCCACGCCAGCTCAGTGGCTGAGGTCTGTCCGGCAGTTGCATGTTCCACGCCAGCTCAGTGGCTGAGGTCTGTCCGGCAGTTGCATGTTCCACGCCAGCTCAGTGGCTGAGGTCTGTCCGGCAGTTGCATGTTCCACGCCAGCTCAGTGGCTGAGGTCTGTCCGGCAGTTGCATGTTCCACGCCAGCTCAGTGGCTGAGGTCTGTCCGGCAGTTGCATGTTCCACGCCAGCTCAGTGGCTGAGGTCTGTCGGCAGTTGCATGTTCCACGCCAGCTCAGTGGCTGAGGTCTGTCCGGCAGTTGCATGCTCCACGCCAGCTCAGTGGCTGAGGTCTGTCGGCAGTTGCATGCTCCACGCCAGCTCAGTGGCTGAGGTCTGTCCGGCAGTTGCATGCTCCACGCCAGCTCAGTGGCTGAGGTCTGTCGGCAGTTGCATGCTCCACGCCAGCTCAGTGGCTGAGGTCTGTCCGGCAGTTGCATGCTCCACGCCAGCTCAGTGGCTGAGGTCTGTCGGCAGTTGCATGCTCCACGCCAGCTCAGTGGCTGAGGTCTGTCCGGCAGTTGCATGCTCCACGCCAGCTCAGTGGCTGAGGTCTGTCGGCAGTTGCATGCTCCACGCCAGCTCAGTGGCTGAGGTCTGTCCGGCAGTTGCATGCTCCACGCCAGCTCAGTGGCTGAGGTCTGTCCGGCAGTTGCATGTTCCACGCCAGCTCAGTGGCTGAGGTCTGTCCGGCAGTTGCATGTTCCACGCCAGCTCAGTGGCTGAGGTCTGTCCGGCAGTTGCATGTTCCACGCCAGCTCAGTGGCTGAGGTCTATCCGGCAGTTGCATGCTCCACGCCAGCTCAGTGGCTGCAGTTGTGTCCTCTGCACATCTGTGAGCTCCCTGCCCCCCAGCACTTGTGCTGTCTTGTCCTCTGTCCCTGCCCTGCTGGTCACCCTCGGGAGCCCAGGACTTGCGGGTGACCCATCATCCCTCTGGCCCGACCGCTAGTGTGGCCCCTTCTAGGACCCCTCTGCCCTTTCTCCTCCTGCCGACCCCGCTGTCCTCGCTGGGCCCGAGTGCACTCGGCCGTCCCCAGCATCACAACCTTCTCCCAGAGATGCCCTCACTGAAGCCTGGTGCTCCCTTGGGGCCCCCCAGTGTCTGCTGCCTCAGCGTGGAGCCCCGGTGCCCCCACGTCCCCAGACTCTTCCCCTGATTCCCTGCAGCCGCCAGGCCCAGCCCTTGCCAGCGTGACCCTGGGCGCCCGGGAGCATCCGCCAGTCCCGTCGCTGCAGGGGGTGGCGTGGAGGGCGCTCCTGTCTCCTGCGCCCGCACCTGCCCGAGGCACAGCTGGCCCTCCGCTCGCCTGATGCACGTGCCCTCCACCTTCCAGGAGGTTCCATCAGGGAGTCTTCTCGGGTTTTCTTCCGTGCCAGGTCGCCCTGTTAGCAAGCAGGCTAGCGGTTTCCTCTTCCCACAGGGAGAACCTCCCCGGCCCTCGTCCTGCGGCATCTGATGTCCTGGTGGTTCCTGCCAAGGCGAGAGAGGGCGGAGGTGCGGCTGGGCGGCGCAGAGTGCAGGTGTGCAGACGGCAGCGGTGGCCTGATGGCTGTCACTTCCCGGGGTCTTTGTCAGTGAGGCTGATTTATGGCGAGGCCATTAGCGGGAGGCAGCTGTCTCTGGTACCCTTTCCCGTAAGGGCTGTTCATGACTTGGCCGCAGAAAAGGGGAAAGGAAGCAAAGCTCCTTCTCCCAGAGTATCGGGAGCACCAAGTGGCCAGCCTGTGCGGCGTGCGGCGTGTTGGTGCCTCCTGCTCTGCCGGGGGAGCCCTCCGTCCCCTTTCCGGTTGGGGCAGCGGGTCGCGCTGTGGCGAGTGTCCGGCTGGGGCTCCCGGTGCAGTGGCCTCTCCCAGGCCCGAGGGAGCACGTCAGACCCGTGGGTGGGGAGTTGGAACGTGGCCTCTGCCTCTCTGCTTTGGAAGGACAAAGCCAGCCCTGGGTCGCGTAGCTGTCCCTGCCGCGGCTTCTAACTCTGGTGTCAGCCAGGGACACATTGGGGGCCACACCCTGTTGTTCCTCTGGTGTGGAAGGTGCCGGCAGGAAGAGGCGCAGTTAGAGGAGTCGTGTTAGCGTGCAGGCGTGACGGCACTGCCCTGCGTGTCTGCGTGTGGCGCCACTCCAGGCTCAGAACCGCCCTAGGAAGTGGGTTCCACCATACTACAGATGGGGAAACTGAGGCCCAAACAGGTTCAGTCACTTGACTGAGGTCTCACAACCTGGAAAAACAGATGCGGGATTTTGAAATCCGTGCTCTAGCTCCCGAGCCTGTGTTCCGAGCCGCCCTGCTCTGCCCACGCTGAGCAGAGGGACGCGTGGAGAGTCGGCTCCAGCCCGGGTGGTGGCGGCAGAGGTGACGTCTGTGGCTGGCAGTGTTGACGCGGAGGCAACTGTTGGTGTTTAGGTAAATTTCCCTGGAGATTTAAACCCAGCAGTGCCCTGACGAGGCGAGCACGTAGGAGGGCCGCGTGTCCCTGCGTGTCCCTGCGTGGCTCTCACTGGACAGACGCTGTGCTCTGTGTGCACGGCGTCTCATTTGCTCCTCACGCAGGTGGGGGCAGGTGACCGTGGCCCCGTCACCATGTTTCAAAGGTGGAGCAGAGGCTTTGCCGATGTTAGCTTTTTGCCAAAACCACACAGCTGGAAACGGCAGAGGGAACAGAGGCACGGACTGCAGACAGACGGGACACGAGACTACAGTGAAGTGTGGAAAGACAGAGGGTGGCACGGAAAGGTCAGCGGGAGACACGGAGGAGACGCCGTCCATGACACAGGTGACCCGACCCTGAGGAAGAAAGCAGAGAGGTGATCGGAAGTCATTTTTGAAGACGGAAATCACAATTTTCCAAAGTTAGGAAAGACTTCAACGCACAAAGTTAGGAATCCCAGTGGATCTCTAGCATGATTAAAGCAAACAAAAATCCCAGACAGGTCACAATAAAATGCAGAAAAGCACAAGCGAAGGGGAAACCTAAAAGCTGCTGTGGGGGCTTGAAAAGGAGCAGCGGTCACAGCGACAGCCGAGACTCCAGCAGAAACAGCTGAGTGTCTTCAGGGACCTGGAGGAAACCGTCAGCGTAGAATTCTGTACCCAGCACAAGTATCTTCTCAGAATGCAGGTGAAGTAGACGTCTTATTCAAATGAAAAGCAATAAATACTGCAGGGTGTTCCTCCAGCAGGTAGAGACTGTGCTCAGGTGAGCCAGGGACGCAGGAAGGAAGGAGCCGCGATGAACACGCAAACAGGTGCGTCCGCGGGCAGGCGTCCGTGTGAGCAGGGAAACGTCTGCAGTTTGAAATGCGGAGAATGAACATTCACGCGGGGAGGGGCGTGAACGAGCCGGTGTCCGGGCCGTGCCGTGCTGGGGCGTCGCGGGCACCGGGGGACCGTGACCGGGCAGGGCTGCAGGACGCTGCGGCACCCGCGTTTCCGTGGAGGGGGCTGAGCCGCCGTGTCTGAAACAGACGCGGACGGCAGTTTCCCAATACAATTGAAATTTTAAAATCAATTAAAGCTTTTTATTGGCGTTTTATGTGCCCTGAGCTGTCCTAATGGCAGAGGCATTTTGTAAACAGCGTGTGTCAGCGCTGGCTGTCTCTTAAAGAGCATTTTACTCTAATTGTCCTTTCTCCATAATGCACATAACCTATTTCTTCAGGACATTTGTAAGAATGAAATTGTAATTGAAAAGCTAATGATTTTTAGAAGAGAAAAGTCAGAGCTGTTTTAATTATGATGCACACTCTTTACATAATTTAATTGGCATAAAAGTTTATTGATTTACTTTTGTAATCATTTAGACATGGGAAAATGTAACTTAATAAATTTCATAATTAAAACTAGATGTCATTGTGAGACTGATATTTTTCTTGGCTCGTTATCAGAACTTTCTATTTGTAAAATATTTGTTCTACAAAAACAGCGTTTTGAGAGGAGCATGCCTACGTGGTGCACGTCAGAAAGTGAGTGGGATGCCTGTGCGCCGGCCTCGGCGCCTCGCACGGCGTTGTGTTCTGACAGCGGCGGGAGCACTCGGGTCTGGATCCTGGCACGTGGGCTTTTCTCCCTCCCTCGGGAGCTCACTCGCTTTCCCTGCTCTCCGCCGGCGTCGGCGCTTGAGACGCAGCAGACGGGGCCGCGTGCACCGCGATCCCCTGCAAGGCCCGGCCCGCGCCGACGTGTGGCGGCAGATGGGGCAGGGCCATGGGGACTGTCTGGTCCTCACCTCGCTCGTCCGCAGAAGGTGGCTCTGCAGCATCCTCAGCTCGGCCAGCGCTGTCACCTCCCCGTGGGGACGGACACCGCACCCAGGCAGCAGCAGGTTTCAGTCCCTCCTGCTCTCATCTTTACCTCGTCCTTCCGTGCTGCGTGGCCAGCCGTTCTCTGTGCCTTTTACACCGTCACGCACGTGCCATTCTCCAGGGCTCAGGGGAGACGCTGCCCTGTCTCTCCAGCTAACCATGAAAATAGATGTGAATCTCACGTGTCAGTTTCTGTGGAATTGACAGGACGCGGCTACTCGTGTCACCGCTGCCCTGCACACTGTGAGGTCGGGGCCAGCTCTGGGCGCCTGGGGTCCTCCCTCCTCCCAAGTCACTGTCAGGAAGCCCCCTGCCCCGGGTTCCGGCCGCATCCTGACCGCCCCGGCCCTCTCCCTCCTCCCGGCCTCTCCTGACGGCAGCCCAGGCCCGTCCTGGGCCCTGCCCTTCTCCCTGGCTCTAGTTCCTCCTGGCCAGCTCAGTGTCCCATGGCTTCGAGGACCGGCCACATGCTGGCCCCTGCCTGGGTCACCCAGGCCTCTGTCCTGCACTCCCGACCCTCGGGTTTGGCCACCTTCGATGTTTGTCAAGTGTCTGAAGCGGTTTGAACCTCAGCTGGTCTAAAGCTGGCGCCATCTCTCCAGAGCCCTCCGGCGCAGGTGTGGCTGTGCCCACTTGGCAGCTGCCGGGCGGAGGTGCGGGCGCCGCCCTCGAGAGCCTTCTCACGTTCACACCGGCCGTGGCCCTGTGGACGCTGCCCTGCGTGGTGCCGAGCTCCCCCAGGGCCCTCTGACAGGCTCCTTGGCCACGGGCTGCACATGTCTCGGTCGCCTGAGGCCACGCGTGCTCAGAGAGCGTGCCCGGAGCGTGTTTGTGGAATGAGAGAGCGAGTGAGCGAATGGATTGTTTCAGAAAGGGCCCGTGTGTCTTCGGCTGGTGGGTGACTTCCCACCCAGGCGAGGCGCGAACGCAGTGTCTGTGTCGCAGGTTGAGAATTGCCACCGTCACCCGCAGGCCCTGTAGGGACAGCCTGTCTTCAAGGCCACTTTAAGTCTGTCTCGTTACACTTTAGCTGCTCCTCTTTATGGTGATGTCAAGTGTTAACAGCGTACTCATCTGGCGGGATTTACTGTCGCCGGCGCGAGCTGTCGAGTGGCTGTCGTGTGGAGTGTTTACCTCGCTGTCAGAATGACTGGTGCCCGCGCTGGCAGGCAGAGCCCTGGCCCTTCCTGCGCTGCCTAATTGGGGACGCTACAGCCAGGAGCTGTGACAGGGTTCAGCACCCCGAGCGCAGCATGCCGGCCTCCACGGCGCTTGCTTTATAAAATGCTCTTTAATTCAGGAGCAGAATATCATTAGCTTTGTAAGTGGATGAATACAATGGACAACCAATTTAATTAACTTGTAGTGTGGCTATTGGACAGGAGACAGAATGAAATTACGTGTGCGTCTCTGGCGCAGGCAGCCGGCCCAGAGGGGGCTCGGCGGTGAGGGTCAGATGGGGGCACACCTCTGTGCCGTCATCTCGTGTTAGCCCCGGGAGCTGGAATTGGAAAGTCAGTACTTTGTAAATAAGTCAGCTCTCATTTCCAGACGGTTGCCGAGCTCCTTTGAGAGAGGACGACCTTGTGACAGTGACATGCTAAGTGCAGCCGTGCCAGGTGCCGCCCGCGGCCGACGCGGCAGGAAGCGGGCGGTGACGCGCCCCGTCCAAGGAGCTCGACCGCTCCCGAGTTCATTACGCAGGGACGATCAATGAAGCTCCACATTGATTTAAACAAAAGCTTTGTTTCATTTATTATTGTTTATAATCTAATGAATGTTATTGTAACTTTGATTTATTACTCAATCTCTTAAATTGTTTTAAAACCAGAAGTCTTGGGACTTACTCCGGAAATATGGTCAAAAATGTGCAGTTTGTGCGATCCTGCCCAGCGTCTCCGCAGCTCTGCGAGGCTGCGCCAGGGCGAACGTGAAACCTGGGCCAGGGTCTGCACGCGGGTCGCGGGCGCGTGGCCGTCAGCCCTGCGTGCCGGTGCCTCCTTCCTTGCACTGGGCGTCGTCGACGTCCTGCCGAGACTCAGGGGTGCCCCGATCTGGCCGCCATCAGGCCGCCGCCCTCCCCTTAGAGAATCCAGGGGAGGAGACCGCAGTCAGCACGGAGGGCTGCATGGAGGAGGCGTGTTTCTGCGGAGTTTGGAAGCGGCTGGTGGTCTTGGGGGGAGGCGGACGAGGGGAGGCTCAGCACACAACTGCCCTGGTGGCAGACAGCGGAGCGGCTGAGCCGGAGCTCTGTGATCGGGGTGTAACGTCACTGCAAAGCCACACAGGGCAAGGTCAGGCGTCTGTTTTTAACACACTGCCACACTAGAAAAAAATTTTTTTCCTTGGGGCCACAGTGTTTTATTGCGAAAATGAGTTAAAAACTTCCAAAACAAAATGGTCCTAATTTAATGAAATTTTTAATGAAAAACTTGTTATTTTTAATTTTCTGTGTGTGAGTTATAGGCATCTTGAAAAATAGTTCTCGCGGCTCCCAAGGTGAAGAGGCGTGTGAGTTGCGTGTGCTTCACGAGGCCTCGGGCTCCAGACTGGCGTGAGTTCCACACAGCTCACGTGGCAGTTGCTGTGTTAAAGGCCACCTGGGGGCAGGGTGGAGAGGAGGCCCGACGGGGCTTGAGGACGAGGGACAGCGGGTGTCCTGTGTCGCTGCGCAGCCCAGTGCCACGAAGAGTGACCCGAATGCCACTGGAGACTCGGCCCCGGGTGGTTTCACGGGGCCGTGGGAACAGGGACGAGGCTGGAGACAGCGCAGGAATCCTGAACACAGAATCAGCGGGTGGAGTCCAGCAGGCGTGAGCACAGGCGTCGCGGTCTAGTTAGGTGCACGCCAGGAGCGCACGGCTGGCCTGACACTCGCAGACCTCGGGTAGTTCCTTACGTTAGCTCACTGACACCCAGGGGCGCCCCTGCACCGTCCTCGCGGCACTGGCTGCCCCGCGCCGTGTCTGTGATGGATGCCGCCCTGCCCTCGAAGCGCACCGTGCCCCGGGGGCCTCAGACCCGGACTGCTGCCCCCTCGGCCTCCCACGGTGCCGGGAACAGGCGCCACAGACACTCAGAACGTCCGTTCTCACCTAGACACGCCCCACACTCAAGACTCAGAAACCCGAGTACCTGTGTGGCGTCCCCTCCTGGATGGCCGGAGGCATCTCGGCACAGCGGGTCTCGCCAGGCTCGTTTCCCCCCAGCCCGCCCCGCAGTCTGTCCTGCTCAGGAAGCAGCAGGCCCTGCCCCGGTGCCTCTGGCCCGAGCCTCAGAGCCCTCCCCTCGCCTGCGTTCCCCACTGGAGTTTGTCCGCGGGTCCCACGTCCCCCGTCCACCCTACGAGCCTCCACTGCTGCCGCGCTGGGCCCGGCCGCGTCAGCCCTCCGGGACGGCCGCGGGCTCCTCCCTGGCGCCACTCGCAGCCCTGCCCCCCTGTGCTCAGTGCCGAGCGACTGGTGCTCGCCGTGGGGCCGGGCGCTTTGGCAGCGCAGCGCGGCAGGACGGCGTGAGGGGAAGAGGGTGAGAGCTGTGAAGGAGACACAAACCAACAAGGCGGTCCTCACCCACGAGCCCGGAGATCTGCAGTTGCCGGAACTGACGGGACCCCGAGCAGGGCTGCTGAGTACAAGGTCAGCGTCCCGAAGTCAATAGCAACAGTTATCGTATTGCTTTTTAAAATTATATTTTCTAATGGCAGCAGAAACTGAAAGATACCAGAGAAGAAAGCTAACAAAAGATTTTTAAGAATTTTATGGAGAAAATTATACAACTTTATTGAAAGAGACATAAAAAGACCTCAGGATATGTTCCTGGGAAAGAAGACTCGATGTCACGAGGCATCAGCCCACCCAGGCTGGTCGGCAGCCTCTCTGTGCACAGCCCGCGCCCCACAGGCAGGTGTTTCCGTGTAATTCAGCAGCTGATTCTGAATTTTCATATGAAAATAAAATAAGGACCAAAAATAACCAAAGTTATGAAGGCACACTAGATGGGGCATGTTCCCTTACTAGATGTGAAGACTTACAAAGCTAAAATAGGAAAAATATTATCAGAAGTGACCGACGGGACAGAACTGAGAGCCCAGAAGCAGACCCCCAAGTGGACAGAAAGGTGGTCACACGAGGCTTGGCGGGGCAGCGGCACGGGCCTGTCCGTGCAGGGAAGCAGGGCTCGAGCTCACCTGGAGCTGCACAGAGATTCCCTAGGGATAGCGACAATGGGCTGGAATAGAAAGCCCAGAAATAAGCGGTGGCACGTGGGGTTGGACGGTGTGTGACGGGTGCCAGGGCCGTTTGGGGGTGGGGACAGTCTCCCAGCACGCAGGGCGGGACAGCTGACGTCCCCGTGCAGCAGGAGGACGCTGGGCCCTGACCTTGCACCGTGTACAGGTGTCGACTCAGAGTGAATCACAGACCTTAATGTGAGACCTGATTTAAGACCTAAAACTCCAAAACTTTCAGAAGGAGACATGAGCCAGAACCTTCCCCACACAGGGTTTGGGAGGGATCCCTCGCATGGACACCAAGGCGCAGGCAACAAAAGAGAAACTAGACGCATTGGGCTTCGTGAAAATTGAGAAGTTTGTGTGTCAAAAGACAGTATCAACAGAATAAAAGAACGGGAGAAAATACTTACAAATCATGCATCTGATAAGGACAGAGACGTAAAACGACGATAAAAGAACAAACAAGCTGACTCAGAAAGGGGGGAGAGCTGAGCAGACGCTGCTCCACAGGAGTCCCGTGGGCGCCGGGGAGCCCACGGAGCTGCCCTGCGTCTCCAGTCACGGGGACGCAAGTCCGGCTGCACTGAGCCACAGTTTTAATTTGTCAATTAAGTAAATTTAGAAAAGCTGCAATGAGCTAACGCCCAGTGCCTGTTACAGTGGCTGCGACCCCAGAGCCCAGAGGACAGCAGGTATCGGTGAGGATGTGGACACGGTGGGAACTCTGTTCCCTGCGGTGGAAATGCGAGCGGTGTAGTCGCCGTGGAAGACAGTGTGGCGATTCCTCCAAAAGTGAACGATGACATTGCCGCATGAGCCGGCGGTTCCACTCCTGGGTCTGTGCCCGACAAGTGAAGGCGGGTCTCAGAGAGAGGTCTGCACCCGTGTCCACGGCGGCATCATTCACGTTTGGCTTCCACGGCCAAGACACGCACAAGCCCACGTGTCCATCCGTGGGTGAGCGGACAGGCAAAACGCGCGTCCATGGCACGGAGCGCCGCTCCCCAGGGAAGGGCTGCTCCTGCCCCCGCGCGGCCACGGAACCCGAGGCCGTCACTCTGAGTGAGACGCGCCTGCCACCAAGGCCAGCGCTGTGCGATTTCACCCGCACGCGGGCCTGGGAATAGCCGGAATCGGAGACGGAGAGTGGGAGGGGTCTGCAGGGCTGGGGGCAGTCGGTGTGTGTTGGGGACAGAGTTTCCGCTGGGAAGACGGAGAGTTCTGGAGACGGAGGTGGTGACGGTGGCACGACTTCGAGAAGGTGCCACTGAACTGTGCACTTAAAATGGTTGAGACGGTGAATTTTATGTTGCGTGTATTTTACCACAGTCAAAAAATTTGGTCATGAAAAAGAGGTGCCCAACTACGCTAGTACCGTGGAAATGCAAACTAAGACAATGAGGTATAATTTCACACACATCCAACTGGCAAAACTGACGTCTGCTGGCACCAGGTCGCGGCAGGACGGTGGGACAGGCCCCGCCCTGTGACCTGGGGGAGCCGCGTGACCCCGCAGTTCCCTGTGTGTGGCACACATGTGCACATACGTGTATTTCCTCTCACACGCTTGCCTGGGATGCGACGTTTACTGCAGCCCCCATGGTGACGGGCAAGTGATCAGAATCTGTCTTCATTTCCGGCAGAGGAATGGAAAAATCACAGTATTTTATATACTGAGTGCAGCATTAAAAATAAGCTATTAATGTAACCGTGAGTGGGAAAAGCAGCTTGGCGAGGCGGTCGGGCAGCCCCCGCCCCCTCCGGTCGCTTCCTCCAGCACCGTGCCCGCGGCCGCCGCCCCCGCCTGGCCCTGGCGGGCACCGGGCCTCGCGTGCTTCTTGCGTGTCTGTCCCGGGGGTGCCGGGCACGGCGCCTGTCACCACACCATCCTCCTCTTCCCAGGCGCAGCCTCCTGGCGTTTTCGTTCTTCCTTCACCCTTCTGTTATGTTTTAACATAATTCCGAGAACGCCTTTGAAGCCTCCTTGCAACCTAAGATCTTTCTAGAACGATAGGTTCCATCTTCCTGTGTGCACCTGCCCTGCCCGCTTACCTTCGACCCCCCGGTAAGCGCCGTTGTGAATTCTGCCTTCAGCCTTCTGTCGTTTTGACGCGGTGTTAACATGGCGTCTTGCCGTCACGTGTAGGAAGTTGCAGGAACGTTCCCCCTCCCAGCGTCCTTTGTGGAGTCCGGCTGTGGTTTCGGGTGCGGCTCTCATGGGTTTGTTGTCCTTGCTGGGGAATGTTCCGTTTTAGGGATATTGCAGGTGTGATTTGCCCATTTCCACCTTGAGCATTAGGTCATTTTTGTTGGTGTTTCCAGAGGTGCTGTGTTGGGTCCTCGGGCCTGTGTCCTGCGCACTGCCGCTTCTCTGAGAGCGAGATCTGGGTGTGCAGTACCTGTGTGTGCACGCACATACGTGTGCATGAATGTGTGTGTGTGTATGAGTGCGTGTGTGTGTACATGTGGGTGTGCTCTGTAAATGTGGTGTGCAAATGTACGTGTGTACACGCATGTGCGTGTGTGCAGCAGTTTCTCTTGGGCATGAACCAGCCGAGAGGCGGTGGGGCTGTGAGTTCATGGGACGGCCGTGTCCCCGAGGCTGCAGTCGTCAGTTGCTGTGAACCCGAATGTGTCACCGTTTCCCCGACCACAAGGAGGAGCGGCCGTGTCACGAGCAGGCGCCACACCAGCACGCCGGTCCCCGCAGGCACGGGGTCCCCATGACGCGGAGTGTCCCTGTGTGGCCGCGTCCTTCGCGCCGGGGCTGCGTGTCCTCCCGGGAGGGCGGGATCCAGCGCACTGGCCACGTTAGGGCTTTTACCGGCCACGACCCGTTCTGTTGTCTGTTGGTTCCAGTTTAAAACGACTGACGTTCTCCGTTTTGTTGCAGACTTGAAGATTAGCTATCAGCAGTATCTTAGGATGTTTTTCCCTGCTCATGGATTGATTTGCTTTCTTTTTAAAAAGTAACTGGAGTGGAGACACTTTATCCACGGAAACGGCATAATGCTGTGCTGTCCAGTGTTCGACGAGCCACCAAACTGTCACTTTCTCTGTCACTTCTGATAGGTGCAGTTGGCCTCACGAGGGCCTCCCTGGGTCACTTGCCATGACCTCTGCCCTTCCCAGCAGTGGGGCTCAGCCGCAGGTCGCCAGGGGCGCACCAGGAGCTCGCACCTGCGGTCACGCCAGCAGCACTGTGGGAAACCAGCCGGCATTTCCGCGGGGACGCCGCTGCATGGGGAAATGGCCTGTTGTCACCAGGGGGTCACACGTGAGAAGCGCTTACGTGGTCTCCTCCGCCTTGTGTCTGGAGAAGAAAGCAGTGTCCTTTGTGTCCCTTGCTGCTAAGTCGGTTTGACTTAAGCTTTAGGAATTTGCTCCGTTTCAGGGAAAAGGGAGCCGGATGCAGAAGGCTTCGGGTTAACGATGTGTACTTTGGCGGCTGATGTAATTGGGGAAATGACAAATTACCAGCCGTCTGATTGGTGTGCAAATAAGCAGTGATGGAGGTGTTTCTGACGAGCAGCTTCGTGCTCCTTCCTCGTCAGCCTCTGCCCTGGCCTGCGTCCTCCCCGCGCCTCTGTGCAGGCCCCCAGGGCAGGTCACCGCGCTCAGCAGACGAGTCCTCTGTGGCTGTGGTGTCTCGGTGACGCGGCCCTGTCTGTCTGGGCATGTGAGAAGCGGTCGCCCCTGCTGTTCCGAGTGGCCATGTTTGCAGAGCGGGCCTGCCTCTGTCAGAATCCGATGCCCAAAGTCAAGCCCGGCGACGCGGTGTGGCCGGTCCTCAGGTCACCAGCCGGCAGCCGAGGCGGAGTTTGCTTTCGTAGCAGGTGCGGACGCCTCACCCCCCGTCGAGCCGCCGAGCTTCCCCCGCGTGACCAGGAGCTGCAGTCGCCCCTGGGGCCGGAGCCTGTCTCCAGAGACCGGATCACCCGGCGCAGCCCTGCCGGGGTCCAGGAGAGCAGGGTCTGGGTCTCCCCAGTGGCCACACCCACCGCTCCTCAGGGCCGTCCGGTGAACTCTGCATCGTGGCAGCTGCCCCACGACCGCCGTCACGGCCGCCGGCTGCGTGTCACTAACTCGGAACTAGTAAGCGTCCCGACAGTCTGGTCTGTAAACGTGTAGAAAGTATTTTAATAGCTTTCAGCAAGAGAGACAAGGAGTCGGCAGTCAGACGTGACAAACACAGCGCAGACCTGTCCTGTGGTCGGCGGCTGGGCGAGCCGGGCGCTTCCGTGAGCAGTGGGCACCTGCACCCTGTCGACGGGGCCGGAAAGCGCTGGAAACGTTGGGTTGAACTTGGGCTTTGGTTATCCATTAGAGCTAGTTATGGACTTTCTGACTCCGTGAATTTCAGTCCCTGCGCCTGCACTGGGCTTATTCTGCATTTATTTGTCACCAGCTTCGCGGTATTGTGTGAGCTTTATCGCCCTCCGTGAGGGGCGGCCTGACTGTTCGCGGTGACCTGACTGTTCGCAGTGACATTGTTGACGCGTGCTGTTTTCGGAGGCTTTCTTTATCTGAAACGTGAAAAGAGGCTTTGTAAGGGCTCGTGTCCGATCGGCAGGTCCAGGCCTGCAGCTTTCTCCCCAGCTCCATGCGTGTGTCCACCGCCCTCTCTGTGGTGAAGGCGCTCGGGGAGCCCCTGGGAACCCCTCGGATTTGGCCACTGGTTGCCGTGGGGTGGGCCGGGCCCCTGGGCAGGAGGTGGGCATCCGGGTAGTGGGGGCCGTAGGTAGTCTAACGGGCAGACCGGAGAGGTGACGGGGGCCTCGGGGGCTGCGGACAGGGACGGGCCTGGAGTGTGCTCCCCTCGTGCACGCACACCGGCGGCCCTGGGCGTCTGAGGGACCCTGGCCCGGCTCTTTCTCCTGCAGCCCCTCCCCCGGACCCCACCCCGCACGGCGTCAGCGTGTGAGCGGCTCACGCCCTCCGAACTCAGGCCTCACGCTGGGGTGTAAGCGACGGTGGGTGATGGGGAAACCTGATTTGGCTGTGCCAGTAGGTGGCGTCTCGGCCTCCTGTTCATTTCCTCAGTGAGGTGACTGTCCTGTGGTGCGCAGGAGAGCATCCCCCTCAGGACATCCCTGCCGGAGCGCTCAGGAGACGGCATCGTGGTCGTGGTTCTGCCCAAAACAGAGTGCACGTGTGCGGGGACACGCAGACACAGCAGGGGGTGCGCCGTGTCCTGTCCGTGGCTCTCAGCTTTCTGAGGACGTGGCACTTCCAGGATGAGAAGTCGGGATCGGCCCTCCCGGCGGCTCCAAGCCTTTGCCCTGTGGTGCAGCCCTGTGTGGTCTGGCCACGTCGGTCCCTCTCGGCCGCCTGCCCAGCCCCAACCCTCCCGCCTGCCGTGTGGCCTGCTGGCGTCCCCCCGCTCCACGGTCAGCTCCGTGAGGGTGCGATTCCTGGGTGAAATTCGCCGTTTGGGGAACGGGTCACTGCGCTTTGACAGGGGCGCGGTTTCATGAGCACCAGCTGCCATCCAGTCGTGGGGTATGTTCATCACCCAGAGTTTCCCAGACCCTCTGTTGGGGTTGCCAGATTTAGCAAAAGAAAACGAGGTGTGCGTCCGTGTGCACGCGCAGATGCAATCAGACGTGACCACACTGCGCCCGTAAACACCACGGCACACCCGGATTCCAGGTCAGGTGACTTCCCGGCCGACGCCGCGTGCCGAGCCTGGTGGTGTTGGGTGTGGGCGGGTCACCGCGCCTGGGTGACCGTGGTCAGGTTACAACCAGTTAGACTCTTGCTCAGAACTTGCTGTAGAAATATTCCCAGTGCCTCTCATACGCTCTCTCTTTTTTGCTCTGCAGGCGCTAGGAAGCTTTTATTTTCTTCATGAATCCTTGAAAAACATCTACCAGTTTGACTTTAAAGGTAAGACCCCTTGCCGTCCGCTGGGATTTCCCGTCTCGGCAGACGCCCCTCCCGGGGGTCCGGCCCCTTTGCCCCTGCCCTGTGGGTGGGCTGCGGGTCTGGGTTGCGTGAGTCGCTGGCCGGCAGTCATGGACCGGGGACCCCCGAGAGAGCCTGGCTTTCTGGCTTCTGTGGGGTGGAGACGCCCAGGCAGCCATGGGCCCCTCCGCCACGCCGGCCACACCAGCCACGCCGGCCACGCCGCTGCCCCCGAGAGGCTCAGGGGGGGACTGGCTTTCGTGGAGTTGACAGGAGACGTCTCTGTGTTCCTGTCAGATGTGAGAAAATGAAAAACAGAATGAGGGATTGTGTATTTCAGACAAACAGGGACAGGGGCACGTTTGTGGCAGGGAACAGTGTTGTCCTCGTTTGATGGGCCGACACCACGTGTCGTGAGGCAGAGCTTTGCCCCAGACGCTCCTGCCAGCGTGAGCCTGTCCCCTCTCATTCGTTTCTGTGTCGTGGGGGCAGGTGAGTGTTGCCCCAGGTGTGCGAATTTCCGCCCGAGCCACGCGTGTGCCTCCACCTCCGTCGGGCGTGTCTTCTGCGTGGAGATCCGTGTGGACCCCACGTGGGCTCTGGAGCCAGAGCACCTCAGCTTGAAACGGCGTTAGAGCTGTGTGGCTGTGGAGAGCGACTGGCCGTGTCAGCTGTGCAGGCTCGTGGTGTTTGCGCGCTCGGAGACAGGGCGCCTCTCACGACACTGGGCACCGGGGCTGTTTCCAGGTCGCCCGAGGGGTGGATTCTGCCGCGTGGAGAGCAGGACTCCAGCCAGCAGAATGGTGTTTCGCCTGCCCTGTCCCCTGAGGTTTCTTCGGATACTTATAATACGGCGTTGTCATGGGAGAGGCAGCGGCTGCCCGCGTGCCGTGCCAGTGCGTGTGAGGGGCGGGTCCGAGGCTCATGCGTCACACACCAGGGTGGCTGGGCCGTGCCAGTGCGTGTGAGGGGCGGGTCCGAGGCTCATGCGTCACACACCATGGTGGCTGGGCCGTGCCAGTGCGTGTGAGGGGCGGGTCCGAGGCTCATGCGTCACACGCCACGGTGGCTGGGCTGCCAGTGCGTGTGAGGGGCAGGTCCGAGGCTCATGGGTCACACGCCTCGGTGGCTGGGCTGCCTGTGCATGGAAAGGAGGCCCCAGGTGGGTGTGAACAGCAGCAAGACCCCCCGTCTGCAGGAGATCAGCCGGCGGCTGGGGGAGGCCCTGTGGCCGGCCCCAGTGTGTCCTCTGGGGAATCCAGGGAGATGCCAGGGTGGCAGCTGGCAGAGCCAGTCCCTCCAGCTCCACAGGACGCCTCCCCAGGACGTGAGTGCCGCTGGCGGGATTCGAGGGGGATCGATGTTGTTAAATACATCCCTGCGCAGGTCTGAGTGGATGTTGAGTCCATGGCCTCCTAAGCAGATTCCCGGTTCTAAAGACGATGCCCACCAGCCCCTGCGAGTCTGTGGGCCGGAGCTGTCGGGGATGATGGGCTGGCCTGTCGGAGCCCGGGTCGGGGCGCAGTCACGAGCTCGGGCCTGGGGGCGGCTGCCTGCCGTATCCTCATGTCCTCCCTGGCCCCATGGGGCTGCACGTGGGCCCCGGAGCAGCGCCTGGCTGGTTGGACTGGGCACAGAGATGAAGTGTTCACCACGTCCTCTACTCTTTTCCAGCCAAGAAGTACAAAAAAGTGACCGGCAAAGAGATCTACTCGGACACGCTGGAGAGCACGCCCATGCTGGAGAAAGAGAAGTTCCCGCAGGACTACTTCCCCGAGGTCAGTGGGCCGCCCCGACACCTCTGTGCACTTCCCGCGTCACGGGTCGGAGCTGGCTGGTGCCGGCCACCGGCGCTCTGCCCTTCCGGGAGGTTCTAGGCCCTCGTGGGTTGACCCCGCAGTTACCGGCAAGGGAGCGGAACCTTGTGTGTTACGCACCACGTCAGCCGGTAAATTGTCCATCGTCCTGTGCCAGCCACGGAACCCGCTCCCGAGACGCAGGAGGACGGCGGTCCGCTCACCTGCAGTGCACCTGGGGCCTCCCGGCACACGGGCGCGGGAGGGTCGCCCTGGGCAGGGAGAGCCAGGACGGTGGCCGGCTCCCTGCCAAGGTGTTGGAGGGACCGTGCCACACAGCACAGGGGCGCGAGGGCGAGGTCCCGTGCGCGGTAAACCTCAGGCGGTCGTGCCAGCCAGCGAGCAGCGCGGCCACACGTGGGGAGCTCAGACCTCGGCCCAGCAGTCCTGCGGCTGCTCACGAGAGTTTAGAAATTGGAAAGTCAGGGACCATTTATGGTCTCGCTATGCAGACAAACGTAATCATAAAATGCTGGTGCAGTTTCTTCGGTTTTAGGGCATTTTGTTTAGTTTCTGTGTGTGTTTATGTAGCTGTTACACCATCTGGGTAACTTTGGATTGTGTTACTTTTTAGCAAATCTTACAACCAGCATTTTTGGAGCCTCCCAAGCCGGTGCAGTTACCATGGCGACCCAGAGTTTATCGCCTTGCCCTTTTGTGATCTGTTAGATCACTGCGGGGTGGGGACAGCGTGACGGGAAGCATTTTGCGTGCTGAAAACGCAGAGGTGGTGGCTGTCCGGTCGGGGCACACCCTGGGCTCGCTGTGCAGACGGGCGTGCGTGGAGCTCGGCTGCCCAGCCCCAAGGATTGCGCCGCGGTTCCCGTCTGCTCGCGTCTTCTGCAGGGAGGGCGGCCGAGCCCGCACGCAGAGCTGATTCTAGCAAGGCCACGACTTTATTAACTTGCTTTATGACGCGAGCCTTGAGTGCAGGGTGCTCTTGTCACCGTGGGGCTCAGCTTCCTCATCCATTTGTCCTTAGGCCAAGGACACGGCGTCTGCCAGCCACCTCCTGTCCTCGGCCCGCTCCTGGGCCCACTCCCTGGCCACCCAGCCTGAGCGTCCTGCCCTTGCCCGCTCCTGGGCCCATTCCCTGTCTGCCCAGCCCGAGCGTCCTGCCCTTGCCGGCTCCTGGGCCCATTCCTTGGCTGCCCAGCCCGAGCGTCCTGCCCTTGCCGGCTCCTGGGCCCATTCCTTGGCTGCCCAGCCCGAGCGTCCTGCCCTTGCCCGCTCCTGGGCCCATTCCCTGGCCGCCCAGCCCGAGCGTCCTGCCCTTGCCCGCTCCTGGGCCCATTCCCTGTCTGCCCAGCCCGAGCGTCCTGCCCTTGCCCGCTCCTGGGCCCATTCCCTGGCCGCCCAGCCCGAGCGTCCTGCCCTTGTAGGAGGAGGCACAGGAAAGCCCAGGGCCTCTGTGTGTGGAGCCGCGTCCCCGTGTTGTGACGGTTCCCGGATGCTGCTACACGGTGGCGTGCACCTCACGAGGGCTTTGGGGGCCGTGGTTCCCTGGAGAAGCTGTGAGCCGAGCTCTGGGCCTCCATCCAACCCAGACCCAGCCCACGTCTCCGAGTGCCCGAGACAGGCTCAGGGACCCCGTGGAAAGCATGGGCTGGGGTCGCCTCGGCCCAGGCGCTGGCCCTGGACTGGTCCCAGGGAGGGGCTGCAGCCTGGCGTCTTGCCTCGGTGGGCCTCAGTCTGCTCAGCCCACTTCCCTGAGCCATCTCGCCACCCTGAGGCTGCGTGGCCTCTGAGGACACGGGGCACTGGCCGTGGAGCCAGGCTGATGACATGGCCCCACCAGGGAGAGGTCCCCACCCCGTGCCCTGGCCTCCAGCCTCTGTTTCGGCAACAGCCCTGCTGGCCCAGCGGTGACAGGGGAGCAGAAGCCCAGGCCCCCCTCGGCCTCGCTGCCCACCCTGCTGTCCAGCCGTTCCCTGCGTCTCGTCTGTCCCAGATGGGTGGGGAGAGCCCAGGCGGGGCCCCAACCTACCGGGGATGGGCCGATGTGTGTCCTGAGGGACCAGAGGCAGCAGGGATCGGCCAGGGAGGGCGGCTGGGATGGACAGGGCTTCTTGGCAGGGAGCAGGACACGAGGGGCAGCTTGGGGGCGGGGGACCAGGGCAGGGGCGGGGGCAGGGGGGACCAGGGCAGGGGTAGGGGCGGGGGGGGGCTCTGCTGTGACTCGGCTGCCCCTTGGATGGGGGGGTGCCCCCAGCATGGGTCTGGGTCGTGGCCCCAGCCCTGGTCCTGTGAGCCGTGTTCTGTCCCCTCCAGGGTGCCGGCATGGTCTGGGGGACAGAGCGTTGAGGGGCCGTCTCCCTCCCGCAGGGAAAGCAGCCCCAGCCTAGGTTCAGGCCTGTCTTGCACCCAGCGGCCCCAGCTCCGGGTGACCACGTTGTCACGTCCACGGGCAGAGGAGGAAAGGCATTCTGGGACGTAGACTCGCAGGAAGGAGCGGGCTGTGGGCGTCTCTGGGTGGTCCCCAGCCTCCCGACCTGGAGAGCGTGTTGCAGCCCACAGCCCGGCGGTCGGTCAGCCAGCAGGTCCTCGTGGCTGCTGGTGGCTGGACAGAAGGGCCATCCCTGCCCAGGGCCTGGGCTTTCTGGGGGTCAGCGTGGGCATTGCCGCCCCGCCACACAGGAGACCCCTGGGACCCGTGTGCCTGACCTGGCGTGGTGCAAACCAGTCCAGGCATGTTTCCTTCCATGCTGGAAAATCAACAGAAGGGAAATCTTATTTTAAAAATCATGAACGTGTAGCGTTTTGTCAGCAGTGTGGCATTTCCTAACCGTCCAGAGCTTCGTGAAGCGCGGCAGCTTCCACTGTCTGTAGCGGAGGGTCCCAGCGAGGCCTCTGCCTCCTGCCGGGCCGGCCACACCGCGCCCCTGCCCGGCCACCCCTCCGTCCGGCCCTCGTGCCAAACCTCGCTGTGCTTGGACACGCTGTAGGGAGGGGTGGCTCAGACGGATTTCTGTTTCTGCTATTTACCATCACTTAGGCTAATCTGAGTGTAATTGCGGTGATGGAGGCGTAATGCAATTCCAAATAGTCACAGCCCACTGCGTAGAAAACTAAGGAAACTTCCTGTGTGATTTATGGCGCTTTCGGCGCAGCATGAATTCCGGATGGGGCCTCTGGGAGCAGCACTGCAGATAGCGTGGGGCCATTTTTAAAAGGCAGATTTGTGTAGTCGATCACAGCAAGTCATTTTTCCCCTTTTGCCCGTGGTGAGAAATTGGTTGTTACCATAGATCACAAGCTGCCGCAAGCCCTTGCGAAAGATGGATTAATTCCACTAATGCTCACGCGGTCTCTGCAGCGCAGGCCGTGCGGCGATAACCTCCCCGCAGCCGCTCTCTTCTCCGAGGCGATTTATGCCGTCCTTTAGATGACGCCCGTGTCCGCCGTCCGGCTGCGGCTGCGGGCGGGCGTCCTACCAGCCGGGCCGGGCAGAGACTTCCCATGTGCCGTGAGGGGTGCGCCCCCACCCGTGACATAGGTCCCGTCGGTGAAAGCCCCTCTGGGAGCAGAGGAGCCACCAGCGTCCCACCTGGCATCTCCCAGGGTGCCCGGCGCGGGCCTCAGAGGGCGGTCGGGGCCCAGCGAGTGTCAGAGCCAGACGGGGTGAAGCGCTCGGCCAGACGTCGGCCCCCCACACTCTGCGTCCACCTGTGACAGCCCAGGCAACGCACACCTGCACCTGGCTGCTGCGGGGCAGCGAGGGGGTCTGTGGCGGAGCCCCAGGACTGCTGTGTGTGCCCCCCAGACGCAGCCCGTCCCCGGCCTGCAGGGAGGACGGCTGCGGGCGTTTCGGGGAGGGGCGTTCGGCTGAGCCGAGGAGCAGCCTCTGAGAAAGTCACCTGCACCTTCTGCTGGCCTCGGGGTGGGTTCCTTTGTCCCCACCAGGACTGGCCCCAGGTGCTCAGGACTTGGCCAGGAGGGGGAGCAAGTGGCCAAAACGAGGGTGCCGGGAGGGCGGCTTTTTAAGCCCTGATCTGTTTGTATTAAATGAAGAAGTGAGGTGACAGCCACTGAGTGCCTGGGACCGTGTCCCTGGACCCTGCTTTCATGCAGGGAGCACACCTCGCACTCCACTCTGGGCCCCCAGGCCGTCCCCCCACCGTCCCTCCGCTGCCGTCCCCTGGGCCTGGCAGCCCTGCCCTGGGGGGGCTCTCGGGGGCAGGCCATTCCCTGCAAAGTCCCGGAGGCCGTGCCCACCTCCTCCCGCGGCCTGCCCGGGGGGTTTCAGGGGTGCTCGGCAGGCGCCCCCTTCCCAGAGCTGCTGAGGCTGTGCAGCTGCCTGTTCTGTGTGGCTGTTTAAGTCAAAATCCGGGTAAAGCAGAGTTTAGAATTCAGTCATTTGGTCGCAGGCTTTGTGCTCGGTGTCGGGCAGCGCCGGCCGCAGCCCCTGCGCTCTGCACCTGGCCTCCCTCGCAGCAGGAGCAGCAGTGGAGAGAGGGCGCAGCCACCTCGGTCCCCGCAGCCTGTAGCCGTGGACAGGGCCCCGCGCCTCCTCCTGCCTCCGGCCCTTCTGAAGCCGTTTCTTCCTCCTCCAGGAGCTGGCCGGGGGCAGCGTGGCACGGGGGCCCTTCTCGCAGACCCTGGAGGAAGCGCCTGGAGGGGACACCGGCCTTCTCGAGTCTGAGTCCTTTTCTGTTCACAGGCCGACCCCTGGTGCTGCTGTGACAAAGCACTTTAGGCTGCGCAATTTATAAACAATAGAAACTTACTTCTCACGGTTGGGGGTGGGGGGGGGAGTCCAGGTTCAAGGTGCCGGAGCTTCGTCTGCCGAGGGCCTGGCTCTGCCCTTCTCAGGTGGCGCCTGTGGCTGCGTCCCCAGGGAAGGACCGTGCGTCCTCGCGTGTGGGGGGCGGGAGGGCGAGAGGGCCGAGCACTGGGCAGGCCCCTGGTGTGAGGCCTTAATCCCTCGTGGCCCGGCCACGTCACCCTGTAAAGGCCCCGCCTGTCACTACTGACGCCCGGTTAAGTCTCTGCCTCCGGCCTGGGGCAGGTTCAGACCGTGATTCGGCTCCGCGTTGGGCGGGTCTGTTGCCAAGGCCCCGGCTCGCCAGCGGGGGACTCCTCACCACTGTGGGCGCAAACCAGCCGCCGGGGGGCCTTGCTGGGAGCTTCTCCGGGTCGGCCGCGGGGTCCGCGCTCCCCTGGGCGCTGGCCGAGCCCCTGCAGGCACCGGGCCTTCCCCGAGGGGCTCCACGGAGAGCGGGCCGCCATTTTTCTTGGCAGCGTGAGCAGAAGTGTAAGCATTCTGTGTGTCACACGTGAGCGTGTCAGCGCTCTTCGGCAGAGAACCTTAAATGCTGGAAGATTAAGCCTGGTTTTCCTATTTCTAAAGCACCTCATTTGCCTCCTTGGGTGGCAGGAGCCACGTGCGTCCCTCTGCTCATCGGTGCACCTGTCTGTCTTTCAGTGCAAATGGTCCAGGAAGGGCTTCATCCGGACGAGGTGGTGCATCGCTGACTGGTACGTTGTCCCCTGTCTGTCTCCGCTCTGGGAACCTCAGTGGTCTTCGTCCCGTGTACTCGCACAAGTGGCGCACGGCGCGCGTCTGCTCGGAGGCCCTGCTGACTCGGCACGGGGACCCGGCTGCCCCTGCCCCCCTCGCTCTGGCCTTTCCTGTTCACGGTGGGGCCGACGCCGCGGTGCCGTCCCCGGCCGTCAGGCGTCAGGCACTCAGCCCGGATGCGCAGCCACGGTCCCAGGCCACGTCCCACACCCAAGCGTGAGAGTTGCGCTCGCCAGAGCCCCATGTAGCAAGCGCCGCACAGTGAGACACGTAGCACGGCCCGGTGGCCTGTGCCGTCACAGTCTGAGCACAGACAGCGGCCGTGCCTGGCCAGGCTGTCCCCGGCTGGGCTTCCTGCTCTGCACCTGCCTGTCCTGCGTGGTCAGGTGGGTCAGACACGTGTGACCCGGCTTCCCAGCGTGGTTTCCGGGGCTCCTGGCCTGCGCCTCGGGTGTCTGAATCTCGCCTGTGCACCGTTTCTGTTCTCCACGGCTGTGCTGCGCGAGGTGTCTGCTGCCGTGGGACAGATCACCCCAGACCGAGCAGCTCTTAAGAAACAGGCACCGAGCAGGTCACAGTTTCCGCAGCTCAGGATCGGGGGTGGCTCGGCGGTGGCTCGGCAGGCTCTGGCCCCCCTGGAGCCCGGGGACCCACTTCCAAACTCACCCTCGGGCTGTGGGGGAGGACTCGTCACTCAGACGGGGCATCCCCAGGGATCGAGGACCCCAGAGAGTGAGGGGGACATGGTGCCCGAGACGGAGCCGTCACCCTGCGACCCACACCCTGCCACCCTGGCCCTTGGTCACAGCGACCAGCCCTGGCTCTGTGGGGCCATGCAGGGCGTGGACGGCCAGGCGGGGTCAGCGGGTTACCCTGGGGGCTGGAGGGGATGGCCGGCCTGCACTCTGTGCCTCCTGCTGATGGCAGAGGGGCGAGGGGACGCCGGCATCTCCAGCAGAGGCAGTGCGGGGGCGGAGGGGCCCTGCAGGCCTGGGGCCTCCGGCCTCGCGGGAGGACAGGTGGGTGGCAGGTGCCTGGGCTCAGGCAGCTCCACACTGAGGAGGCTGGCGCCGGCCCCGCCCTCCTGGAACCCCCTGGTGACAAGTCCTTCTCTCCTGCTGCAGTGCCTTCGATCTGGTGAACATCCACCTCTTCCACGATGCTTCCAACTTGGTCGCCTGGGAAACCAGCCCTTCGGTGTACTCCGGCATCCGGCACAAGGCCCTGGGCTACGTGCTGGACAGGTAGGTGCCAGAGCTGTCGCCCTCCTGCCAGCCCCGACTGGAAAGGGCCGTGGCGCGTCCTTTGAAGCCCCTTTCTGGGCTGTGTCTCCAACTTGCCAGCGGCGCTCACACATGCTGCCCCGTTGGGCCGTGGAGTCCCCGGGTCCGTGCGCAGGTGGCGGCGCCCTCACCCGACAGACCTGGACGAGGACGGCTTCGCTTGTCCCCTGACCTTCCGTGGGAGAGATAAAAAAATTGTGCTGCGGGGAGCTGGGACAGGGTCTGACGGATTCTGGTGGTTTCCTCCTGCCGTGGGCTCAAACGTGGACTCCCCCGAGCTCTCCACGGGCTGTGGCGGTGCCGTCCCAGGGCGGCTGGGCTGGGGACTCGCCACCTTTGCACGACCCCTGCCTGAGTGGGGTCGGCCCCAAGGCGCCTGCTGCCCGTCACAGCTCTGTCCCCTCCCAGCGCCGTCCCCTCGACGTCAGGCCAGGCCAGGCCTTGCCTCCTGACCCGGGGCTGTGGGCCACCGCAGGGACTGCCAGAGCTTGGGCTCCCGCCTCCTCCTGGCTCCTCCTCCCACCCAGGGCTCCAGGCCACGCTGTCCCTCTGTCTGTGGCATCTGGGACGTCTCCTGTGACCTCTGCCTTCTGGGAGGGACACCTGTTATGGGCCGTGCCCAGCCTGGGCACTCGGAGTCTGGGCTCGCCCTCTGCCTGTCCCAGCAGCGTCCCCACAGCCGGAAGGACGGCGAACAGTCAAGGGGCTGCAGCAGCCTCTGCCGCAGGTGTAGGACAGACGGTTCTGGCCCAGGGTGGGCTCTGACTCCCGCCCACCCCCCACCCCCCCCCGCCCCTGTGTGCAGGGACCTGGTGCAGCTCCGCCCTCCAGGACCCCCTGTGACGTCCTGGCCAGACCCCGACCTCTGCTTCGCAGGCGCCACCCTCCCTCCGGGCTGGGTGGGCACCTGCCGCTCAGGGGACGGGAGGAAGCTCGGTCCCCATGGAGAGCAGCCGTCAGCAGGCCCCTGAGTTGTACGGGCCGCCTGTGTCCGGCACCATCACATGCTCGCAGGCGGGGGGTGGGGAGAGTCCTGTGAGAGGTGACTCCTGGCCACTGTGTGGGGCACGTTCCCGCCCAGCAAGGCCAGGGACCCCGTGTTCTGACGGTCCCTGAGTCAGGTCCCTGAGTGGGCCTGTCTCCGAGAACGGTGCGTGTGCATGGCGTCTGAGCACGTGTGAGCGTGTGCATGTGTGCGTGTGTGTGCGCGTGTGTGTGCGCGAGTGTGTGTGCGTGCATGTGCTGAGGAGCAGGGGGAAGGCTGAGCTCTCCTGCCTGTTGGTGCCACCGCAGGACAGAGCTGGAGCCGGCGGGGCCTTTGCTCTCCGGAGCGCCGCTCCCTCCACCCGTGTCTGTGGGGGCACAGCCTGGCCGTGGCCCGCGTGGGCTCCCCGCCTGCTCCCCGTGCTCGTCCTGGCGTCCTCACAGGGAGCTGAGAGGGGGTTCCCATCCCTGCGCTGCCGTCAGCCAGGCCTGAGGCTGCTGGTTCACCTTGGTGGCCAAGCGACCCC
This sequence comes from Eulemur rufifrons, assembly GCF_041146395.1. Classification (NCBI taxonomy): domain Eukaryota; kingdom Metazoa; phylum Chordata; class Mammalia; order Primates; family Lemuridae; genus Eulemur; species Eulemur rufifrons. Next base: position 70,922,059 of record NC_091010.1, read on the forward strand.
CATCCCAGGAGGAGCAGGCTGAGCCCGAGGGCCCTGAGCTCTGGGCCTGTCCCCGTCTGCCGTGAGGAGCTCCTGGTGCTGGCCGCCCCGCCAGGGCCTTGCAGGGGAGACAGGAGTAGGGGACCTGCCCGCGGGGCCCGGCCCTCACCCTGCACGGCTGCACCCCCCTCGGGGGCCTCCCCAGGGCCTGTCCCTGACAGTGCCTGACGACTGCCTGTGACCATGGGACCCGCCCTGGGTGCCCTCCCAGGACAGGGAATTGGCTGGCCAGGGAGCCAGGGCCTTGCCATCCGCCTGTCCAGAGTGGCTCCTCCTGCCCGTGTGTCCCCTCCTTTGAGGCACCAAGTTCCTCAGGGACCCCCGTGGAGAGGAGGGGTTGAGGGTGGGCTGCCGTACTGTGCCGTCTTGGCGACGTGGTTAGGTTGTGTGTGTGGTGTGGCATTAACATGTGTCACTGCGTCAAACTGCCAAGCCTCCGTGGCCTCCAAGAAAGCGGCCTTTGGGCTGGGGGCCGCTTTCCTGCGTCTCTGCGTTCCCATGAATGGCTTGTGTGGCGCGCTCAGCCAGCCGCAGATCCGGACCTCCGCGGTGCGGGCCGGCGCCGGCACAAAGGGGAGGTCTGCAGGAGTGGGGAGTGACGGCCCTTTCATCGGCTGCTAACCTTTGGCAGCCACCAGCAGACTGCATTCTGCCGCGCCGATGGGGGAGGACAATGCCGCGCTGGCCCTTTGAATGGACGCTGCCACCAACAGTGCTGCTATTCACAGCGTGGGGCTGCCGCGAGCCCGGACACGGTGCCTCGGACACAGGGGGACAGCAGGAAGGCTGCCGGGGGGACCTGCCTCTTCCCGTGCAGTCTCCCCGTGACGTTCCCTCAGAGCTGCCGGAGCCTGTGGCGTCACAGCCGGGAGTCGGGGGCAGGCGGCCTTGGAGCCCTGTCCCCAGGAGGGAGCACCCTGTGCTGGAACCACGGCGCCCGGAACTGTCTTTGCAGTTCTTTAAAGTGAAAGTGCTCCAGAATAAACTGGTTAGTAAGAGAGCTCAGAGACTACTCTCTGTGAGTTTCCCTCTGCAGAAGCTTGTGAGCGCCCACCAGCCGCAGCGGGAGCCGCGGAGCAGCCACCGCACGGCTCCTCTGGGCTCACCCTCAGCACCGTCTTCGTGTTCTCTGTGCAACTATGAGTTTTGTGCTACGAATCTCTTGTTACAAAAAGTTAAAAAAGACGACTCCCTGATTGATGCAGAGTGCCAGGCCCAGGGGAGTCTTGGAGCCAGGCTGGTTTGGGAGGGTCTGGGCGAGGTGTCCGAGCACCTGTGTCAGGGCCGGGGTCCCGGGACGGCCCTGGCCTCAGGCAGACCCTGCCACGCTGGGCAAGGCCGGCACTCACACCACTGCCCGCCGCCCTCCGTGTGGCCCTGGAGGCACTTAGCACTTGGCACACGTTGCGGGCAGACTGGGTCCCTCTCCCAGACACGCAGGTCAGCCCCTGGGGGCATCCGGAGGGATTAAGCCAGGATCTGCACCGGCCTTCCTGGGCGCCAACCCTGAAACGTCTGAAATCTTCCCGAGCTTTCGGCCCGTGAAATGAGATTTTTTTCCCTAAGTGACAGGGCTCTTCTGTCTCCCTTTGAAATGCGGCCTGGCCTAGTTCAGCGGAAACATTTTTACATCACAACTGTGAAATCTTGGCATAAAGCGCCCCTTTGTCCCCCATTATTTTCTCACAAATACAGTCCATTGTCACAGTGCTGAAGTTAATTTGATCAACATTGGGACATTTAACTTTTATGTCCAGTCAAAAGAGTTGTTTCATGCTCATTTTGGGCATTCAAAGGAAATGATTGCCAGAAAAATAATGTTCCCCTGAACAATCGGGAGCAATTAGTTTCCCAGGGAGAGGCGCTGTGACGCCGACGCCCCCAGCCCCGCTTTGTGGCTTTGTGGACGGTCATCCGTCAGCTGTCAGGCCGCTCAAAGACCCTCCGATCTAAACGTTTCTCTTTAGGCCGTTCCCAGAACTCGCCTCCCTGTTCAGCAGCAAAAGAAAAACCTCTGCGTCTCCAGGCAGAGGCAAACTTGGTGCTAAAGATCTAGGTCATTCCGGAACACTCTGGCCGCAGGGCTGTGTCTGGCGCTTGCTTTGTGGCTCTGTGTTCGGAGGGCAGGTTGCAGGCGCCTTTGCTGCCGTGCACACGTCCCAGTCGGGCGTCCTCGCCACCTGGACGCCTCGGAGTGGTCGTGTGCGCGTCTGGAGCCCACCCTGGTCCCTCGTGGAGCCCCCTGAAGCGCACCTGACACTCAGGGTGGCACAGGCCAGCGCCCTCTGCCGCTCCACAGCAGAAGCCTCCGGGCCCGCGCCAGCGTTGCCACGGCGTTGGTCGGCCGCACTCCGGTTCGGGCGAGTCACGTCCGGTGTCAGTCCCGGCAGGTGTTCGCTGTGCCGTACGTCTCAGTGATCGATGGAATTCGCATTAATAATATTTATCTTATTGAAAACTGTTTGGAGCATCCAGACCGGTATGGAAGGCCGTGGTGATGACGTCACCACCTACACTCGTTCTGCCATGTTTGCCCTTTGATAAGAACTAAGCCGTGGCGGCACGGTGCCCCTGCGTCCTCCGCCCTCAACCCTTCCTTGCCCCCCTTGCTGTCCCCGGTTGAGGGCCTGTCATTCCTTTGCACCTTTCTGTCCCCTTGTTCCACGAGCATGTTCATTTCTATGCTTTTACTATGTGTTATTACGCTTGTGTGTGTAATTTATCTTTTTACATACGCAAGCGTCCATTAGCAACCTGCTTCAGCTTTATGTGGGCGGCGCCCAGCTGAGCACCCCCGTCTCCAGCCCCCGTCTCTGCTGCTGCTGCGTGGTGCCGCTCGCTGGCCCCCCTTCCCCGCAGCCCTCCCCTGCGGCCCCGGCCTCCCTGTGCCCCCGCTGCCTTGACACGCCTTGGCTGGTTCTCAGTTTCTCACTGACAGGCAGGACGGCGTCTCCAGCCCCCGAGCCTCACCCACACCCGGCCACACCCGGCCGGTCTGGGGGGCGGGGGGCAGTTTGTGCTTTGCCAACACCAGTGAGGGTGGGCATCGGTTCATGTGTCCACCCGTGTCTGGAGTGTCAGGGGCGGCTGAGCCCCTGAGTTCCGCTGTTGTTTTTTCTGCCAGGTCCCTGAGGAATGAAGCGGCCACCAGAGGCCGAGGTGCTTCTGTGCTGCACATGGTTTCTGTGGTTTACGGTGGTGCCCAAGTGGAGTTTGAGAGGTGGTTCCCAGTATGTGGAAAAAACATACTTAAATTGTGGTGTTATGTTCAGAATACATGGGAGTAGTAACTGCTAGAGGAAGGCCCGAGGGTGCCCCGCAGCGGAGTGTCCCCAGTGGGTGCTCCGTACCTGCTCCCTCTGCCAACATTTCCGAGGGGGTGGCCGGTGCTGGGAAGGGGAGGCTGCTGGCCGGCTGCTGAGGCCAGGCGAGCTCAGGCTTGGTCAGCTCAGGCTGCCCCGACAAGGTGCCGTGGCTGGGGACACAACAGCAGAGGCTTGTTTCTCGCGGTTCTGGAGGGTTGAGTCCGCGGTCATGGTGCCGGCCTGGCCGGGTCTGGTGAGTGCTCCTTCTCGGGCTGCCCACGATGGCCCTGCCCTCTCGCTGGGTGGAGGGAGGGAAAGTGTGCTCTGCGGCTCTTTTCCTGCTTTACGAGGACACCAGTCTCCTGGGTGAGGGCCCCACCCTCGTGCCCACCGGCACTTGAGGGCAGCTTGCTGGGAGGACAGGTGGAGAACTCGAGGAAGTCTCAGGGCAGTAGCCCGGGGTCAGCAGGCCGGTCAAGGAGACCCTTGAGTGTGGAAGTTGCTGGGACTTGGCGTCCAGCTGAGCTGCTACAGGGTGTGCCAGGTGTCTGTGCCAACCCAAAGCTAACCCTGGTGCCTTCAGCACATTCTGCCTTTTTGCCTTTGCAGGTGACCGTCTTTCCTTGGTGGCTGCCTCACTGTGCCTTAGACAAGCCGTCTCACCACGGGGTCTGTGGGGTCAGGGGCTCCGCCCTGCAGCTCAGGCTTCAGGAGGGCAGCACACAGGGTGGGATGAAAAGTGAAGTCATGAAAAATAGTCTGTCGGTTTCTAGGAAGGTGAAAATCAACTGGTTGGTGTATTTATTTGGGGGAGGCAAGTTTATTTAAAATGGCTTAAATACATCTACAATGAAGCATTCAGTTAGATATTATATTTTAAGAGAAACTTTTAAGTGATTAAATAACTCTAAAATATGTTGGGTAGTTTTAGTAATTTATATTGTTGATATTATTGCTATTTAAAATTGTTTGACCAAAGCACATAATCTCTACCATTGCTGAGAACCTGACTTTAGTCAATTCCCAATCATGCACAAACTATGCCTTTAAAAGAACAGTGCTTCAACATACACACATCAATAAACATGACTCACCACATAAACAGAAGCAAAAACAAAGACCATAGGATCACCTCAATAAATGCAGAAAAAGCATTCAACAAAATCCAGCACCTTTCATGATAAAAACCCCTTAACAAACTAGGCATAAAGGGAACATACCTCAAAATAATAAAAGCCATATATCACAGACCCACAGCCAACATCATACTGAATGGGGAAAAGTTGAAAGCATTCATCCTAAGAACTGGACCAAGACAAGGATGCCCATTGTCACCACTTCTATTCAACATAGAGCTGGATGTCCTAGCTAGAGCAATCAGACAAGAGAAAGAAATAAAGGGCATCCAAATTGGGAAAGAGGAGGTCAAATTATCACTTTTCACTGACAATATGATCTTGTATCTAGAAAATTCCAAAGATTCCACCAAAAGACTCCTGAATTGATAAATAAACTCAGCAAAGTCTCAGGTTACAAAATCAATGTACGCAAATCAGTAGTATTTTTATACACTAATAGCAATCAAGCTGAGAGTCAAATCAAAGACTCAATACCACTCATAATAGCTACAAAGAAAGTAAAATACCTAGGAATATACTTAGCCAAGGACGTGAAAGATCTCTACAAAGAGAACTATGAAACACTGAGGAAAGAAATCACAGGATGACACAAACAAGTGGAAAAACATATCATGCTCATGGGTTGGTCGAATAAACATTGTGAAAATGTTCATACTGCCCAAAGTGATTTACAGATTCAATGCAATCCCTGTCAAAATACCAATGTCATGTTTCACAGACCTAGAAAAAATAATTCTACACTTCATTTGGAACCAAGCAATCCTAAGCAGAAAGAACCAATCGGGAAGCATCACATTACCAGACTTCAAAGTACACTGCAAGGCTATAGTAACCAAACAGCATGCTACTGGCATAAAAGGAGACACATAGACCAATGGAACAGAATAGAGAACCTGAAATAAAACCATCTACCTACAATCAGCTGGTCTTCGGCAAAGCACACAGCAGCACTCTGCGGAAAGGAAGCCCTATTCCATAATGGTGCTGGGAAAGCGGGACGGCCACATGCAGAAGAATGGAACGGGACCCTGCCTCTCGCCCTATACAAAATTAATTCAAGATTAATTACGAGCTTAAATGTAAGTCATGAAACCATAAAAATTCTAGAAGAAAACATAGGAAAACTCTTCTAGACATCGGCCTGGGCAAAGAATTTATGACTAAGATCCCAAAGGCAGATATAACAGCAACAGAACTAAATAAATGGGACTTGATTAAATTAAAAGGCTTTCTGTACAGCAAAGGAAACAATCAACAGAGCAAGGAGACAACCTACAGAATGGGAGAAAATATTTGCAAGCTATGCGTCCAGTAAAGGGCTAGTAACTGGAACCTACAGAGAACTCAAACAGATCAGCAAAAACCCCCAGAAAATCCCATTAAAAAGTGGGCAAAAGACATGAACAGCAGTTTTTCAAAAGAAAATAGACATGCAGCCAACAAACATATGAAAATATGCTCAACATCACTCATCTTTGTGGAAATGCAAATTAAAACCACAATGAGATATCACCTGTCAGAATGGCCATTATCAAAAAGTCAAAAAACAGTAGGTGCTGGCGTGGATGCAGAGAGAAAATAACACTTATATGCTGTTGGTGGGATTGCAAATTAGTACAGGCTCTATGGAAAACAGCATGGAGAGTCCTCAAAGAAATAAATGTAGACATAGCATTCGATCCAGCAATCCCACTACTGGGTATCTACCCAAAGGAAAAGAAGTTATCTTATAAAAAAAAAAATCTGTACTCAGATGTTTATTGCAGCACAATTCACAATCACAAAGATGTGGAATCAACCTAAGTGCCCGTCAGTTCATGAGTGGGTGAAGAAAATGTGATGTGTGTACACCACAGAGTACTACTCAGCCATGAAAAGGAAAGAAATAATGTCTTTGCAGCAACTTGGGTAGAACTGGAGACCATTAGCCTAAGTGAAGTGTCTCAGGAATGGGAAACAAACACCACGTGTTCTCACTAATAATTGGGAGCTGCAGGATGGGCACACGTGGGCACAAAGAGACGTAAAGGACATTGGAATCCAAGAAGGAGGGGGTGGGAGGGGGCGAGGGGCAAACACCTGCCTGTGTGTGCAGTGAACACGGTCCTGGTGATGGGCACACTAAGCCCCCACTTACGCGTTGTAAAAGGCATCTATGTGACAAAAGCTTTTGTACCCCCTTAATATTTTGAAATCAACAAATAGGCCGGGCGCGGTGGCTCACGCCTGTAATCCTAGCACTCTGGGAGGCCGAGGCGGGTGGATTGCTCAAGGTCAGGAGTTCGAGACCAGCCTGAGCGAGACCTCGTCTCTACTAAAAATAGAAAGACATTATATGGACAACTAAAAATCTATATAGAAAAAATTAGCCGGGCATGGTGGTGCATGCCTGTAGTCCCAGCTACTTGGGAGGCTGAGGCAGGAGGATCGCTTAAGCCGAGGAGTCTGAGGTTGCTGTGAGCTAAGCTGACGCCACGGCACTCACTCTAGCCTGGGCAACAGAGTGAGACTCTGTCTCAACAAAAAAAAAAAAAAAAAAGAAATCAACAAATAATTGAAAGTACAGGGCTGAAGATTGTAGCATAGCTTTCAATGGCTAAAAAATAAAAAAGGAGAGAGAGAAAACCCATCTTTTCCACGTGTCAGAATCGCTGGCCGTCTGTGGCTGAATCTCCCGGCCTGTTCACAGGCCAGACCACGTCAGCTCCTCACGCGCAGCACAGACGTGGTCCCGGCCACGTCTGCCGCCCCTGCGGCCCAGCGGGCTGCCCAGTTGCCCCCCGGCTCCTGCCCTGTCTGCCGAGACCCTCCCAGGGCTCCGAGGCACAGGCAGCCCCGCTCTGCGTTCCCGCTGCCACGGCAGGGAAGCGCCGCCATTGGGATTGTCATTTCTGCATCTGTGGCCCTGTCCCCAAGTCTCCATTCCAACCCGCGGGGTCCCGGGCACCCTGGCCGTGCCCGTGTGAGGGAGGAGGCCCCGCGCCCGGCTCTGTCACGTGAGGACGCTGCCTGTCAAAGCACAGACACCATTTTCAAGGCCTAAAAAATTGATTTTATGGCTCTTCTTGTAATTCTCTTTCTGAATTAGGCACATGATATTGATGTGGGCCTACGTTTTAATCATAATAGCCACTGACAAGGTAATTAATTTTAAAACAACTCCTTTTTCCCCGGCTCCAAATGGCACTATATTGAAATTAAAAGTGAGCTCCGTGAGGGCAGCAAGCCGGGCACTCAGGTGATTGCTTGGGCCCGTGACAGCCCCTTCATCTTGCCTCGCGACCTTTCGCGGCGGCTCGTGTTATTAATTGGCTCAGGCTCTTACTCAGGAAGAGCAGGGCAGGGAAAGCATGATAACGTTTAGGTTTTCAATGATGGTCTGGCGGGATGCTGGACACACCGGCGAAAGCGCGTCACCAGTTCATCACAGCCCCCCTGGCGTGTCACCCGGTGGCTTTCTCTGGAGGAGCGCTGGCGGGGCCTGGGCAGCGGCCGTCCCTGCGAGGGGTAGCAGCCCAGACCCCCGTAGAGCGAGGAAAGGCCCAGGAGTAGCCTTCTCTCCCTGTCCCTCTCTCTCTAAACTCTGAAACTTTTTAAAGTTTGTTCAGTCAGATGTTAAAACGGAAATGCAGGGCTGGGCACAGCGGCTCACACCTCTCATCCCAGCACTGTGGGCGGCCGAGGCGGGAGGACGCTTGAGCCCAGGAGTCCGAGGCTGCGGTGAGCTACAGTGACGCCACCGCACTCCAGCCTGGGTGACAGAGCAAGACCCTGTTTCTAGAAAACAAAACAAAAAGCTGAAATCTGTTAGTTTTTAAGAAAGGAATGGAATTTGCGTTTAATTGGCCAAATGGTCACTTGCTTCAGTGATTCTCCCTTAACGTGTCACCGTGTGCATCTCCTTGCCATTCGTGTCCGTCCCTGGGGAGTCACAACAGCCGAGCTTGCTGTCCCCCAGGATCCGCCCGTCACGTGTGATCACGCAGAGTCGCTGGCACGTGGGAACCTGCCGTGCCGTCCCGCAAGCGCCTTGCCAGGTGTCGCACTCGGATCCACGTGCTTTGGGCTCCTGTGGGCCGGGAACGAGGCAGCGACTCGCAGTGGCTCCACACGGCCTCGGACCCTCCGACGGCAGAAACGTGACGCGCGTCCCTTTGTCCGGCCCGGAGCTTGGGCCTGGAGTCGCGTGTCCTGCTGCAATGGGTGAATTCTTCAAAACGGAGCTTTAACCTAAATGTGTTTGGCTCAAGGAACAGTTAAGACTTGCTGAGCCGTGTTCACGCCCTCCCTGCCTACAGCGGACCCTCGCTGGTCGGCCCCGGCCCGCGTGCCCACCCAGAGGGAATTCCGGGTGATGGTTGGCTTTATGTGTGTGATATGTGCACACGCCCCACGTATGTGACGCACGGCTTTTGACACGTGTCTGCGGTCGCTTGTGGCATGGTTAGGTTCACCTTCGCGCTCACTGGTGTCACGTGAAGCCTGAGTGACGCTGAGAGGACAGCGGTGGGCTTCGTCTGCTAGTCCAGACGTTCTCAGCACTTTCTACGCTGAACTTTTGTGGGCGTAGGGGCCCCCTGTTCCTGACACGCGGACGTCGACAGGTCGGGAAAGCCTGGAGCCTGCAGCTGTCTTGGCGGGTCAAGGTCCCCGCCCGGGAGTTGGCGGCTCTCCTGCCCGCTCAGCGCGAGGTCAGGCTGGGGTTCGCTGTGGTTTGGCTTTTCTGTAAAAAGTAAAAAGAAAGAAAAGAAAACAGAGCAGAGTTAGGCCGAGTGCTCTGGCCAGGAAGAGGCGTGTGATGCCAACTGACCTCTCCGACCCGCACCTCGCCCACGACCCCAGACTGGCGGTGTCCCCGTCCCCGCGTTCCTCTGGGTCTGGCCTGGCTGTTGCAGGACAGTCGTGTGAGCAGAGCAACGCCCCCGCCCGCCCCGCCCCGCACGGTCTCCGTGGAGCTGCCCTGGGGCTGCGCAGGGGAGGTGAGGAGGGAGCTCACAGAGGGTCCCGGGGCCTGGCCTGAGCCCCCGCTGCCCCCGGCGTGCGGACGCACGTGGCCCTTGGCCCCTCAGCCACCCACAGGTGTCTCGCTGCCGAGGCTCCAGAGGCAAAGCCCCGGGATCGGGGCCGCAGCTGGGCTGAGTGGACAGGTCCGTGCGCTGCGTGGGGAGCCCAGGGCGAGGGGAGGGTGAAGGCCACAGCCAGCGAGATGCTGCGCCCAGGCGGGAGGGCAGCCGGTGAGCGCCGCGGGGGACAGAGCCGCTGCCATCGGGGCTCAACAGGCAGGGCGCGTTTCCACGGGGGTCCCGTCTGTCTCTGTGGGGCACCAAGCCCCCTCGGGACACCCGTGCGGTGTCCTCGGCGGCAGTGGCTGGCTGTGCCCTCTGCAGGGTGGGGCTCTCCCACAAGCGGACGTCACTTCCCTGCCAGAAATCAGGCAGGATACTGAGCCGTGAATGGTACCCGTCGTGGTTTTCTAAAAAGAGCAATGGGACACAGTGACCCCGTTCCCCGGTGCCTGTGGTCCTGGGGTGGCTCAGGCAGCACCTCTGGAGTTGGGGACACTGAAGGGCGTCACCCTCAGCTGGTGGAGCCGGAGCACCTCGTAAAAGCAAAGCGCATCACCGTCTTCCCTTCCCCACTGGGGCTGTGGTGCGCGTGGCCCGGACCCCAATCTCCATGAGATGGACCACAAAGGACCGAGACCCCCAATCCTCGTCAGATAGAAGCCCGCTAGGACTGACCCCCCTATCCTCGTCAGATAGAAGCCCGCTAGGACCGAGACCCCCAATCCTCGTCAGGTAGAAGCCCCCTAGGACCGAGACCCCCAATCCTCGTCAGATAGAAGCCCCCTAGGACCGAGACCCCCAATCCTCGTCAGATAGAAGCCCCTTAGGACTGAGACTCCCAATCCTCGTCAGGTAGAAGCCCACTAGGACTGACCCCCCTGATCCTCGTCAGGTAGAAGCCCCCTAGGACCGAGACCCCTGATCCTCGTCAGATAGAAGCCCCCTAGGACTGACCCCCCCCAATCCTCGTCAGATAGAAGCCCCCTAGGACCGAGACCCCCGATCCTCGTCAGATAGAAGCCCCCTCAGACCGAGACCCCCGATCCTCGTCAGATAGAAGCCCCCTCGGACCGAGACCCCCGATCCTCATCAGATAGAAGCCCCCTCGGACCGAGACCCCCGATCCTCGTCAGATAGAAGCCCCCTCGGACCGAGACCCCCGATCCTCATCAGATAGAAGCCCCCTCGGACCGAGACCCCTGATCCTCGTCAGATAGAAGCCCCCTCGGACCGAGACCCCCGATCCTCATCAGATAGAAGCCCCCTCGGACCGAGACCCCTGATCCTCGTCAGATAGAAGCCCCCTCGGACCGAGACCCCCGATCCTCATCAGATAGAAGCCCCCTAGGACTGACCCCCCCGATCCTCGTCAGATAGAAGCCCCCTAGGACCGAGACCCCAGTGTGCGTCAGATAGAAGATCTCAAAGCCCCTGAAGCAAGTGTCTTGTCGGGACTTGTACGATCTTTCAAGGAGCCAACACGTGTTTTCTGCAGGTTTTGTTTTTCTTCTAAAGACGTCTAACAGTAGATAATAAATATTTTCTAAAGGTAGTTTTGATGCGTTCTGCTGAAAGGCCGTGAGCTGCCTGGGGGCAGGGCCCTGTCCCCCCACCGCGAGGCCCTGAGTGAGGGGGTGAGAAATTAGGAGGAGGCCGGGGGGGTCCCGAACAGGCAAGGACCCCACCCCGGCCACCCTTCCTCTGCAGAAAGGCTTAGTTTTAACACAAGTTAGTGAGGTTACTGGCCATCTGCATTAGTAGTAACAGTTTTTTCAAACATGTCTCTTCTCTTCAAATTAATGTTGAAGTTAAATTAATGTTAAAATTGAAATTTCCTTCAATTAAAAAAGAAAAAGATTTTTTGTGGGATTTGGCAAGAAGATATGGTAATTAATTTGCAAAGGGAATTTGAAAATAGCCGAAACTATGTTTAAAAGAATTGTCAACAAGAAGGGCTTCCCTATGAAAAGTCACATTCATCGAAACAAAGGCCTGCAGAAAGGACAGACGGTCTCGACGAGACCTGCCGTTGGGACTCTGGTGTCATGTCACCAACTTGGTGGGAGGAGGGTTGAACATTTAATACATGGTGCGGATCAATCGACCGTCCACCTGGGAAATCAATAAAACGTAGATCCCTGCTCCACACTGTAATTCCAGACGGATTAACGGATAACCCTAAAAACTCCCCCGTGCGGGTAAGGGAGGAGGGGGCTGTGGGCGCCGGGCGGGTGTGACGGGAGGACGGACCGTCTGACAGCAGCCCTGAGGGGTTTCCTTCCAGAACGTGCAGGGACGCGGCTGGAGAGCCCCCCGGAAGAGGCCGTGAGCCAGTGAGCGCGCGGGAAGTGCGGATTCAGCCCCGCGTAGGAGCCTCGGCCTCACCGCAGCTGCGGGGACACAAGGCAGAAATGAGCCCACTCTGTCGCAACGGTGTGGACTGCCAGCTGCTCCAGCCTCCCTTCCCCCAGCCCAGAAGCTTCCGGAAGGTGCAGAGTGGGACAGTGGCTGTGGCAGCTTCGTTCCTCAGGGCGCTGTGCCTTAGAAGCCGCCGTAGGGGACGCTCGGAACAGGCTGCAGAAACCTGCTCGTCCGTCAGCCCCTGATCTCGAGCCAGGGAGTCGGGTTGGAAGAGGCCGCGCCGTGAGCGCGGGCTGCACCTGGCACCCTGTCCCCAGCTATGGGCAGTTGCGGTGCCCAAGCACAGTGCCCGCCCCAGGGCTGGTGCTCACCAGCTCTCGGACAGCAGCGCGTAGGTGTCCGGAGCCGGAATCGCAAGGCTGAGCAGCTGGCGCATTGGGGCTCCTTGATTGCTCAGTAGAAGTTTGGGAGTTCATCTAATTGAGAGATTTCCTGGCTTTTGCCTGGGCAATAGCATTAAAAACAGAACCAAGAAGCACAGTCCATCCTAAATCAGTGCTGGGGAAGGCGCCCTGGGAGCTGCCTGCCCCGAGAGCCACCCAGGCCGCGTCACGGCAGACGGCGCCAGGGAGGCGGGGCTGGCGGGGGACGGGCTCTGGCAGCAGGAACTTCCCACAGGTCACGTTTCCGGCCCCCGATGGCCTCGTGAGCAGGTTCCGTGTTGCCGATGGTTGCGTCCTGCCTGCAGGTTTGAAGTACCTGGCACCTCACTCTGCCTGGAAGCCGGGCGCTCGTCAGCCGTGTTGCCGCGGGCTGGGGCCAGCGGGGTTTGGGGGAGCGAGGGAGGCCTGCCGGTCTCCACGACGGCCGTGTCTGCCAGGGAAACCGCTGCACGGGGTCCCTCGTGGACAGTCGCCGTGTGGGTGTTTGGGGGGAAAATCTTTATGGAATGGGTTGTGATTGAGTTAAATACGTAGAAAATGTTTTTGAGGAATACTTTCAGCAGTTCATAGCTAGAACATGCACACACACACACATGCACATATGTGTGCAGCCGCCACTACTTTGCGACTTTGCAACGTCCAGGTGGGTGCCAGGACAAGGCAGAGCCTGTGGACACATGGTGCGGCCCGGGCAGCGCTGGCCTTGGCATGTGCGGTGCCTCCTGCCTCACTGGACACGCCCGTCGGCTGCTCCGCGTTTGCTCACGGGCGCCCCGCCCGGCCCTCTGTCCTCCGCAGGGCCACGGCTCCCACCGTGGGTCCCTGCCGTGGCCCAGGGTGAGGACACGGGAGACTGGGCCACGCCTCGCCCTCCGCGCCTCGGGCAGCACACGTGTGTCCATGTTGGAGAGAGCTGAGCGCTGTGTGGTGGCCGTGCGTCGGTGATGGTCTCTGTGCTAAGTTCTGGGGCCACAAAGCAGCAATCTCGTGGTTTCCTGCGGTGGGAGATGGCGGGTGTGTGGCGGGTGCGTGGCGGGTGCGTGGCGGACACGCTGTGGCCGTGTGGGCGGAGAGCATCTGCACACCATGACCTCGGTCTCCCTCTCTCCCCAGAATCATCGATCAGCGGTTCGAGAAAGCGTCCTACTTCGTGTTCGGCGACTTCAACTTCCGGCTGGACGCCAAGTCTGTGGTGGAGGTAGGTGCGGTTCCCGCTCGGCCGGCCGTGCGCCGCAGCCCGCGCGGAGAAGGGTGGGAGGAGGGACGTCCCGCACAGGCGGCTCCGCTGTCCTCAGCCTCCCTGGTCATGTTTCTTAGGGCAAAAACTCAGATAAATAAACATCTTTTACTGTCAGCAGAGGGGTCTTGGCTGGAGTCCCAGGTGAGCTGGAGCCGCTGCGTCAGGCCGCGCGGTGGTGCCCGCAGGCTCCGACGCCCCAGCCGGCCCCTCGCGCCCGCGGGGCTGACGGCCTGCCGAGCTGCTGTCGTCCGGCTGCGTTTCAGTGTTTCCCCATCGAACGCGCGAGGCCTGTGAACGCTCGTTTGTGACCCCGTGCAGACCGGTGCCTCTGTTGGACGTGTTGAGTCGCGGTCGTCTGGTGACCTTTGGGAGCTCAGAGCTCGTGTGTGGCGCCGGGGTGTGCGCACGGGCCTCGGGTGACGGTGCAGCCGCAGACCACAGCCGGGGCCGGCAGCTTGGCCCCAGGGCCAGATTCGTGTGACGGGGTCACAGAGTGGGGAGCAGGGCCTGTGGCAGGGACACGAGGGCTGGCTCTCCTCTGTGGGGAGGCCCCGGCACGGGGGCGCTGGAACCTCGAGGCCGAGGGCGCTCGCACCTGCAGGCTGTCCCCGCCTGGCTCTCGTGTGACCCGGGCAAGGGTAGAGGCCGAAACGTGAACGTGTGACCCTGTACCGGGAGGGCGCAGCTGTGGTGGAGCACGGGGAGGTGGCAGTCAGTGGCCGCGTCGACTTCCCCACAGCAGCGTCAGCCACAAGCACCGTCTCAAGCTGACCTTCGTCCTGCGTGGCCGAGTGTTCCATGTGGACAGAGCTGAGCAGGCTGTTGCTGGTTCTGGCGTCCCTTTGGCCGAGCGTGCAGTGAAATCTCCTGTGTTTAATGGTGACAGCACCTCGCGGAGCGAGGCTGCACCCGTGCGTGTAAACATTTGGCTGTGCAGGTGGTTTTCCTGAATGTTCCATGACTCCTAGCAGAGACCTCGATTCACCGCCCGTGGTGAGGCCACAGGCACCTCTGCGCAGGGGAGGCCACAGGGCACGTGTGGTTTCACAGACAGACCAATTCCACTGGGGACCCTAAAACCCTTTATTCACTCTGCGGGTTCCTTTCTGCCCTGAGGGCTGCGGAGCTACCAGTGTGACAACGGGTCCCGCAGACGCTGGCCCCTCGAGAGCTGGAGACCATGTCTGTCCTCACTGAATCTCTGTCCCCACATCTGAGGTGGCTCAGGACACGAGCGAGGCCCAGGGCTGCAGAGACGGGCCCTCGCCGAGGTCTCCTGTGCTCATCCTGAGCCCCTGGGGTGCACGAGCCACGCTGTCACCAGATCTGAACCTCCCAGGCCTGGAATTCTGCACACGGTCACTTCTGACTCGTCGCTTGGGGACCAGTGGCCCCGCCGTGCACAGAATGGCTCCTCCCACCTGGAGCCCCCGGCCTGACGGCGCAGCCGGCGGAGGAAGCGAAGAGCCCTGGAGGGACAGCGCGAGCGCCAGCGACCAGGAAAGGTCAGGGGCTTCCAGAGTGGCCTTTCCTCCCCACAGAACAAATGTCATGAGAAAGGCCGCCGCATCCTCACTCGGGTCAGAGCTGCCGCCAGGGAGCGTCTGGGCTGCCCGCGGGCGAGAGTCTCGGAGCCGCCGAGCCGTGAGGTGCCCGCGTGGGTGGGGAAGACACAGCTGGAGCAGGGGGGCTTCGCTTTCTCCCCAAGGGGAAACGCGGGCGCCCTGCCCTGAGTCTGGACGTGGTGCGACGACAGGCCCAGGCTGTGCGGCACTTTCCCTCTGGCTGAGCAGCTCCCGCTGCTTCCCCAGGCGGCTGCCACAGCAGCTGGGACGCAGGACGTCTCTGAAGGCCCCGAGGCGGGTTGCTCCTCAGGACCACGCGGGCAGGTGGCAGCCTGGGGTCCTGCCTTGGGCCCAGCACAGGAAGCGTCTTCCCCTCCGCCCCAGCTCGGGGGCTTGAGACTGTCCTCGTCGCACCACCGCTGCTTGCATGCCTGGCTGACAAGAACCCCGACCAGCGAGGAGCCAGATTGTAAATGTCATCTCCACTCCAACTGCACACGCCACGTGGCCAGTGCCAGCCTGCTGGGCAGAGCAGTCTAGAAAAGGTTTAGTGCAAGCGCAGGTGTCGGGAGGCATCCCACCCAGCCCGCTCCGCGCCGCGCCCCGTCCGTCTCGGAGCCACAGCCCCAAGGCGGGCCAGGCGTGGGGTCTCCGGCAGCCCCCCTCCTAAGGCACGGGCGGCGCGGCGTGGTCTGCCCTGCAGATTCCCGTGGAAGAGAGGGCCCGGGCTTCCTGGGTGGGAGGAGAGAACACAGGTCAGAAGACGCTCACGAGAGTCACTGGTGTGTGACCCCCGGTCTCAGATGCAGTTGTTTCTGAGCAAAAGGTCGTGCTCCTGTGGCCCCATGGGCAGCGTGAGGTGTGACGGAGCGGAAGAGGCCACACGGGCTGCACGTCCTGGAGGCTCCGGCTGCGGCAGCCGGGCACTGGGGCGCCGCCGGTCCGCGCTCAGCTCCGGGAGGGAGAGTGCATCGCAGGCGGAGGGGCTTTCCTCATTTGCAGAACACACTGCGGTCACGTGACTAGCGGCAGCAGGAAATCCGGGTGCGCTGTGATGGTTCCCCAGGGCTGTGGTGAAAAATCCACGTCTAGTCTGCAAAATGTCTCTGGGAGCTGTCTGGAAGTAGACAGGTGTTGGTGCGAAGGTCTGGGAGTTGTCTGGAATCGGACAAGAGTTGGCGCGAAGGTCTCTGGGAGTTGTCTGGAATCGGACAAGAGTTGGCGCGAAGGTCTCTGGGAGTTGTCTGGAACCGGACAAGAGTTGGCGCAAAGGTCTCTGGGAGTTGTCTGGAAGTGGACAAGAGTTGGCGCGAAGGTCCCTGGGAGTTGTCTGGAATCGGACAAGAGTTGGCACGAAGGTCTCTGGGAGTTGTCTGGAAGTGGACAAGAGTTGGTGCGAAGGTCTCTGGGAGTTGTCTGGAAGTGGACAAGAGTTGGCGCGAAGGTCTCTGGGAGTTGTCTGGAAGTGGACAAGAGTTGGTGCGAAGGTCTCTGGGAGTTGTCTGGAATTGGACAAGAGTTGACGCGAAGGTCTCTGGGAGTTGTCTGGAATCGGACAAGAGTTGGCGCGAAGGTCTCTGGGAGTTGTCTGGAATCGGACAAGAGTTGGCGCGACGGTCTCTGGGAGTTGTCTGGAAGTGGACAAGAGTTGGCGCAAAGGTCCCTGGGAGTTGTCTGGAATCGGACAAGAGTTGGCGCGAAGGTCCCTGGGAGTTGTCTGGAATCGGACAAGAGTTGGCGCGAAGGTCCCTGGGAGTTGTCTGGAATCGGACAAGAGTTGGCGCGAAGGTCTCTGGGAGTTGTCTGGAAGTGGACAGGTGTTGGCGCCACCCGGGTGAGGCCCAGCCCCCAGTGGCGGTGCAGGTTTCCAGGAGCAGAGGCAGCCACGGAGCAGGCGTGGCCACGTGGACACCTGGCCACCCTGGACGCCTCCTGACATGGGCTGTTCCCGCAGCGGCTGGGTCCTGGTGTCTGGTGCCCTCGTGCTCGAGAAACCCGAGGCTGTTCTGTCCAGTGTTGCTCTGGCCCCTGCGAAGGAGCCTGAGGAAGAGCAATACTTTTCAACTTGATTTTTTGCTCAATGAATAAGCAGACGTGTCTAACATCGACGCATTAATTTTTGGAGGATTTTTATGCCCACGTGGCTCTTTAGAACCTGTGGATAGACGGTGTTCCTTTGACAAACACACTTGTAATTACATTTGCACTCAGTTTACCGTGCAAGCAAAGCAAACCTCGTGGGAAATAGAAACGTGGTTTTTAGTGCAGTTTCCTTGGGGCTGCTCAGTCCAGCGGGGGCTGTGCCTCTGCAGGTGAAGACCACGCTCCCTCGGGCCCTCAGCGCACGGTCCTCGGCTGCTCACGGCAGCCCCGTGGCATGCGAGTCAGGGCTGCCACAGGGACTTCCTTGGGGAAGGAAGGCGGGTTTGCCGGGGGTGGCGGGTTTGCCCGGGGTGGCGGGTTTGCCGGGGGTGGCGGGTTTGCCCGGCGTCACCCTGCAGGCCCCGCCAGCCTGAAGAGGGACTGCTGAGTCCTGGGCCTCCCCTGCTCCCCCTGGCTGGACTTCCTGTTCTGTCCCAGGCCCCTGAGGAACCACTTTGTTGTGAGTATCTGACGTATTTGGATGCCCTTCTTGGGAGCCTTTGCGTTTTAAAGGAGAGGGATTATTTGGAGGCAGAGGCAGCCATTCCCCTGCGATTTTGGTGTTGGCGGAA
Organism: Eulemur rufifrons; assembly: GCF_041146395.1. Taxonomy (NCBI): domain Eukaryota; kingdom Metazoa; phylum Chordata; class Mammalia; order Primates; family Lemuridae; genus Eulemur; species Eulemur rufifrons. The sequence goes on from NC_091010.1 coordinate 70,939,931, forward strand.
GGCCTGCAGGGGTGGGAGACATGTCCTGTAGGGTTCTCAGACAGTGCTAGGGGCTGGGCGGGGAGGGGGACAGGCTCCCCCTTTGCTCTTGGCAGGACTTTATGTGGGGACGAGAGAAAGGCTGTGGGCCTGGGAGGTGCAGCCTGGGCAGGCTCCTCGGAGGAGGCTGTGCAGATGTGGGCAGGGCCTCCTTGGTCCCAGAGGGCTCGGAAGTGTCTTTGCTCCTCAGCCGTGCGGAGAAGGTGCAGCCTCACACACCTGCCTTCTGCCCCTGAGCCTCCTTTCAGGAGCAGCGAGGGTCAGAGTGGGAGCCGCGCCCGACCGCAGGCGTCCCCGCGCTGGCCTGGGCCTGGCTCTGGCTCCGGTCTCGGGCCCTTCCCTTCCCTCCGCTCTCTCCGTCTCGGGACGCCAGGACAGGCGCCCTGTAGGCCGGCTCCTCGGAGACCACCCCCAGCCTCAGCCCTGTGTTCCTGGGGACGTCTGTGCCCTCGGCTGGGGTGGGTCACCCCACAGGTCGTTTTCCGATTGCCTGAGGTCAGGGTGGAGATGGGAAGAAGGTGTGCTTGTCACAGGTAGAGCATCTTGCCAGACGGTATGTTCTGGAAATGCAGGCCTGGCGGCTGGCTGGCAGGCCAGTGCTCTGGGGCAGGGTAGGTACTGTCCTCTCCAGGTGACTGTCCTCTCGAGAATAAAGGTAGAGGCTGATTTTTACTATTTGTGTGAAGCCACAACTTGCTGTGGTTTCATCGTTGATTCCCCCAGGGCAGCCCCCAAACCCTCCCTTGGTCCTGGGCGGGTGGAGGGTCCCCACGGCGTCCGGGGAGCAGCCCAGGTTGCTCCGGGCTCTCGGCAGCCCACTCCATGTCCCCGCTGTCACCGCTGGGAAGACTCGTCAGGGGTCAGTGAAATGCACGGGATGCAGAGAGGTGAGGGAGCCACGGTGGGTTCAGCGTGGCGTTGCGGCCCTGCTGCGGGGCTGCGTGCCCCTGGGAATGGCCAGGCCGCACTCCCTGCCGGCGGGACCTGCTGGAACTCTTGTGGAGGGAGGTTGCAGGGGCCGGTGGGCGGAGCCCGGCCCAGCGCCAGCCTGTGAAAGGGGCTCTGTGTGTGGGGACTGGAGGGGCCCTGTCCCCAAGCAGGCAGCGTCCCATGTTTCAGATGCAAATTAATGCAGCGCTGGCAGAGCGGAGCTGGGAGGAAGGCGCTGTGCTCAGGCTCCGCGCTGCGTAAGCCGTGATTAAAACGCGCACAAATTAAACACAGTTACCGTCACTGCCCAACAGGGCCCTGCGTCCTCTCACTAATTAATAACGTCGCCTCCGGCCCGTCCCTGCCGCTGGGACTGCTGAGCGAGTGTGTTTTATGCCTCGTGTGGTGGCAACTGGCAGCTGGGGCACTCAGCTGGCCGTGGTGACAAGGAGTGACAGCAGCGCCAGGCGCGCCCGTCTCCGCGTGGCCCGGCTTCACGCACACCTGCCGTCCGTCACTCCGCGACAGTGACAGTGATGGATGCGTGCTTGGAGGCCGGCGGCTGCTTTTAGAAACCAGTTGCCGACTCCTGACAGGTACACGCTCAGGTGCCAGACGGGCCTGCCGGGCAGCGGGCCCCGTGAGGGCCGCTGGCGTCCCAGGAGCCGTCCTCGGAGAGAGACTGGGGAGAGGAGACACCCCGAGGGGGCAGAGGATGGCAGCGTACGCCCCGCACGTCACGCACACGGTCCCGGGAGCACCGTGCCAGCACGGGTGGCCGAGTTCAAGCTGCCCGCCGTGTGGGCCCCTGCCCAGACTGCACACGGCCCTGGCGTCCAGCCCCTTCCCTCTGGGGAGGACGGTGACATCATACCTGGTCATCGCCCTGGACAGCCCCAGCCCTTCAGCTTCAGGGGAAGCGGGACTTGGGTTGGGTGCCAGACACCTTGCTGAGCCGACACCTCCCTGCCCGTCTGCACACGGGCCGCTCAGGCCACTCTCTCGGGGGGACGCAGGAGGGGCAGGCAGGGCACAGCAGGTGCCAGCCCCAGGCGTGTGTGTGGGTCTGTGGATTCCGGAAGCTGAACGCCCTGGTGGCCGGACTCCCTGGTCTCCCCTGTGCCCACTGTGGCCTCAGCCTGGCCCGGCCTCAGGAGCCTGCGTGACATGGGTTCTGCCCGTGCCACCGCCGTGAGCAGTGGGTGTCAGGAGCCTAGGGCCTGGCCTGGCGCTGGGAGCGCAGCCGTGTGCCGGAGCCGGACGGGAGGGGTGGCCCACGCCGACTCCCGCAGAGTGGGGCCTCCGCGGAAGCCTTAGCGTGACCTCCCGATGTCACGGGCGCAGGTGCGTGTGCGGCCTGTCCCCTTGGCCCACTGTTGGCAAACGTTGGTCCTCAAGTTTTTCATCTCACACTGGGGCCCAGGGTGGAGAGGGGCCCTGCACAGCCAGCGGCACGGCTCCCGCCACGACCCAGCAGCGCCGGGGGCCTCGGGGTCAGCGGGGGCCACCTCCTCCCACGCTCCAGCTCCCCCGGCCACGCACGGGTGCACGCACGGCTGTCACCGCCCGAGGACGGGTCTCAGGCTGCCGGGGCTGCGTGCGGCACTGCTCAACTCCCTGCTGCTCTAGCGTCTGGGTTTAAAATGACAGTGGCAGCAACAATGATTAATCTAAATCATAAAACTCATTTTTAAATTACTGCCTTTACAAAAAGGCTTCTGTTTGAGTTCTTTCCACGTGGGCCCTGTTCTCTCCACCAGAAGAGCAGACGCTGTACTGAATGGTAGTGACGGCTTTGATGATTTGGGGCTCAGAATTTAGGGCATTTTCTTCCAGGGTGTTCACAAAGTGAATGTGAGCCAGTATTTCCAACTAGTGGGCTGATGTCAGAAATAATTATTCCCACTTGATAGGAAAGAAGGCAAAATAGTGTGTGTCCCTGGCGCTCTGTTAGAGGAGCCCGGTGTTTGGATTCGCTAGTGATCAATTCGTACTAGTTCTGTTCCCCTCATCTGTAATGTGTTTTTCTGTATCTTTTTTTTTACAAGCTCATCTTTTATTTTAAAATTGCTTTCTGCCTGTCCTTAGGGTCAACACAACCCATGGGGAAGTCAGGGCACAGGACAGGTCTTCCATGCCAGGCCTGGTGGGCTGCCGGACCCCCACCTGCCACGCAGGGAGCCCCACCCAGCCCCGGTGTGTGTCCCCACTGCCACCTCACACAGCTGCGAGGAGCGAGCTGGGGGCCCTGGGGGGGGGCAGGGTCTGTGCTCTGCCTCTGTCCCCTTCCCCGCCCCGCAGAAGCAGCCCCAGGGTGCAGGGGGGCAGAGGGGGCCGGGACACCGCGGGGGGCAGAGGGGGCCGGGACACCGCGGGGGGCAGAGGGGGCCGGGACACCGCGGGGGGCAGAGGGGGCCGGGACACCGCGGGGGCCGAGGGTGCCGGGACACCGCGGGGGGCAGCGGGTGCCGGGACACCGCGGGGGGCAGAGGGTGCCGGGACACCGCGGGGGGCAGAGGGTGCCGGGACACCGCGGGGGGCAGAGGGTGCCGGGACACCGCGGGGGGCAGCGGGTGCCGGGACACCGCGGGGGACAGAGGGTGCCGGACACCGTGGGGGCAGAGGGGGCCGGACACCGCGGGGGCAGAGGGGGCCGGGACACCGCGGGGGCAGAGGGGGCCGGGACACCGCGGGGGGCAGAGGGTGCCAGGACACCGCTGCGCAGGCCTGAGAAGGGCCCCAGCCGCTTCCTGCTGGAGAAGCGAGTCGCGCCCTCCCCGGTGTGAGCGCAAGTGGCCGCCGCGCCCTCTCCCCTGCCAGGGAGCAGCCTGGGAGAGGACGTGAAAGGGTCTTTATGACATGTTGTTGTTCTGGGCGAACAGTTGACAATGACAACAAAGGCAGGAAGGGCTGCCCGGTGCTGACACAGGCGCTCCCGTGACAGCGCCTTTCATTGACTGCGCCCCCACCGTGAGCTCCACTCGGCCCGCGGCTCGCGGTGAGGTCAGCGCTCGGGGCTGCGGTCGCTAGCAGGGCTCCTCCCCCAGGGCCTGGGGTTCTCCAGAAGGGCCTCCTGCGGGGAAGTCACGTGGGTGTAATTGGGTGGACTGTTCGGCAGATCCTGGCGGACGCGGGCAAGTGGCCTTCTGGGGTGAGGACGGGAGTGCCTGTGGCCCTTCCCGCGACTCCCAGAACGGTCAGCCCCACGCCCAGCTCCCAGGCCCCCAGACCCCGTCCAGGACGCCGCTGTGCGTCAGGCGGACCACCCTGGCCCTAAAACCAAGGAAATTATCATAGGTGCACTTCTTGCAAAATGCCATCCCTGGCTTGCTGTGGGCTGAGTGTGTGCAGCTGCCCTGTCCTGGGGGAGGGACGGTCGGCCCCGCTGCCCTCGTGTCTCCCGCGCTGGCCGGCTGGGTGCAGGGGGGTGTCGCACCCTCGGGTCTGAGTGGGGGTCCTGGCCGTCTGGGCACGTGGAGGCGGCTGCTTGCGAGCTCTCCAGGCGTTCAACGCAGAAACGTCACGGTGGTTCAGCGGTGCGCCGTGCGGCGGAACACAAACTTGTGTTAATGTCCAACACCGCGGCCGGCGTTATTCGTAGCATAAAAAGCGTTTATCCCTGGAGTCAGTTCTGTTTCTGTATCATTCAGAAAATTTAAACTGGAAAGGCAACGATTTCCCATGACCCTGTTTTAAGGAACCTGTGGCAGGTACTCAGGCCTCTTAGCCGTCTTCTAGCAGCCGTTTGTTTTCGTTTCCTTCATCACTGCTGCTTGGGAGCTGCTGTAGGAACTTGTGCGTGTGACCCTTCTCATCTCCAGACACTTCTGCAGCTAGGATTGAGCCGCAGCTACCAGGGCAGGGAGAAGAAAGGGGAGCCAGTGATGGGTTCCTGGCTGCTTTGCCTTTGGTCGGCCTGCCGGCCAGGCGCCGTCCGCACGGTCGACCACGTTCCCTTCCCGGCACTCGCCGCTGCAGGGTCAGGTCCCTGACGTCACGGTGGCTGCCTGGGGCAGAGAGAGAAGCGGAGCCCACAGGTTCAGTTTTGAGGACGAGGAGGGAGGCCACCCTGGGCTCGGCAGCGTGGGACGGGCCGGCCTCATCTGCCGCCCAGGCGGGGGCAGCTCTGTCTGCAGGACCCGCCAGGTGAACTTGCTGGTCACAGCACACGGTGACACCACGGAAGCTTCTCAGCCCCCTGAGCCGAGAAAGTCAGAGTCTCCTCACCTGTGGGACCCCAGCGCCCACCACGCTGCAGTGGGCGCCCCAGCGTGGAGGTGGAGCCGGTCTCGGCAGCAACGTGGCCACCCCCGGCCTCAGCCGCCTCCCACGGCTTCCTTCTGAGCCACGGCGTCCTGCGGAGAGGGCGCCTCGCTGACCAGAACTCGCGTGCAGCTGCGCGGGGGCGGAGGACAGACGGACACCTGGTGGGACGAGGCCTCCCGGATGCATCTTCCAGAAACGCAGGTTTCGATGGAGAAGCCCCTGCTCCCAGGGGGCGACCGGCACCGTGGCCAGGCTGTGCCTCAGCCCGGAGCAGCGCCGTGTGGTGTGGTAGAGCCCACGGGCCGCGCTGCTTTCGGACAGGGTGGAGGCAGCCAAGGAGGGCTCGTCTCTGGGACCTGGGCAAAGCCCGTGCGATGGGCGGAGCTCAGAGGGCCCCCAAGGAGGCGCCCCCCACATCTCTGCCTCGAGCCAGCACCTGGGCCCGCAGGAGGAGGCCGCACAGACTGTCCTGGGGGGGCCTTCGTTTGCCTGCAGGGTGTGCCCGTCGTCCTGGAGACCAGCCCAGGCCTTCAGGCGGCCCCCATCCTCGCACCCACCGTGCCACTGCTGGCCTGACGCGCTGCCTGGGGGGGCCAGAGCACGGCCGGGTCCGGCCCAGCGCTGGTCGGCTGGCGTCACTCGGAGCTCCGGCCCTTGCTGCAGCCCCTGCTGCCTTCAGGGAGGCCCTGGGATCGCGCTCAGGCGTCGGCAGAGCGGCGAGGGTGGGCACCCGGCCCAGACGTCGCATCCCGCGTGCTGGGACCCTGGGTGACCGGGGAGCCCGGCAGCAAAAGGAGCTGCGTGCGGAAGGTCACGGCACGGTTCGGCTCTCCCAGCCGAGGCCGCCGCCCGGGCCCTGGGTCTGTGCTGCCGAAGACGCTGCTTTAAGGCCGTTTCTCGTACAAGCGTTTCCTTCAGATGTTCCCGCGAACATCTGTCTGTGGCTGAAATTCGGCCGCCTGCCCGCGCCTCGGACCCTTTGTCCCCGGCCTTTGTCCCTGATTTCACACCGTCAGAGGGCCTGCGTGTTTTCTGCATGAAGTTGTCAGAGGGATAAAAGCTCAGGAGCAGGGTCACGTTTAGAGGGATGGGCATGAAAAGTTGCTCCAATGTGTCTTGAGGCCGCCCCCGGCGCGGGAGCACACCCGCGGGAGGGACGAGCGTGTGGCCAGAGCGCCTGGCGCGGTGTGGGCTCCCGTCCGAGTGCTCCGGTGTTGGTGAGGCCAGACCGGCGGTGCGCCTGGGACCAGCACTTCCTCCTCCTCGGTGCGGGAAGGGACGTCTACGGGGCTGACATCGGCGGTCCGGCTCACACCACCAGCCACTCGGGAAGCGGTGGCACCATTGTGCCTCTCTTGTGCTGGCATGACCATCGGGAAAGCCTCACGCGTGTGCCGAGGTCGCCCTCCACAGCTGGCCGAGGGCTCACACGACGGCGCCTCGCAGCCTGGGGACCGTCGGGCCGGGCGGCGTCTGAGCCGCCTGGTGCTGTGCGTTCGCTCGCGGTGCCGGCCGTGTGGGCGGTCGGTCCCCAGTTCCGGCCTCGGCACCCGTCTGCCGTGTGGGCAGCAGGAGTCCCTGTCGCTGGAGGCCGGGCTGGGCGGGGCTCCTGCAGCTGGGCGGTGGCCAGGCTGCCCACACGGGTGTCGTTGCCCCAGGGAACGGGCTGTGTTTTGTTGTTTTCGACTTCAAAGTTTTTCCCTTTCACGTTGATGAGAAGAGTCAGTGGGGCCCCCAGGGAGTTGCTTCCTGGCCAGGTGTGCTCTGGGCAGGGGACGCAGGAGACACAGGGGACACAGGTGAGCGCTGACGGGGCCGCCTCAGGCACCCACAGGAGCGCCCTCCGCCCGCGGCCCTGGCATGGCCCAGGCCTCCCGGCGTCCTGGCAGTGGACACAGCTCCGTGCCGCTTGCCCGGCCTCTGGGATCCTCGCGGGGCTGCCGGGCAGGCGTGGGGCCACCACAGCGCTTCCCCAGGAGGTCGGTTTGGAAACAATGTCTCATTCTCTTGCCGACGGTTCGATTCCTTGAGAATGCTCTGGAATATTCCCTCAGTGGCTGCCTGTGCTGGGTCCAGATTTTGGGGCAAGGTTGACTTTATGTTTGTTTTGATTTTATTCAGCTGTTCACACCCTTTTGCCCCCAGGTTGAGGGAAGAGGGAGGAGGCGGCCCTCGGAGGCAAAGAAGTCCTTGCGGCTTCCGGACCTCGCGAGGCCGGACGCTCCCCTGCATTAAACAGGCTGCAGACATCTGGCCCCGACCGTCTCCGTCTCCGACTCAAGTCAGGATTAGACCTTGCCCCCACCGCTTTGTGCGGCCGCTGGTGACTGACAGGCCACCCGGACAATGGCACTGCCGTCCCTCCTGAAAGCACCGTTCTGGCCAGACAATGCAGCGTCTGGCGGCCTCCGCGGCGGGCTGCGTGTCAGGGGCCCCGCCAGGCCGCCCGCTGCTCCCTCAGCGCGGATTCTGGGAGAGGCTGTGCCAGAGCCGGTGGCCGGGTCAGAGGCCAAAGGGACGAACCTGCCTGTGCGTCGCTCCAGGTGCGGGGGCGGCTCTGGGTGAGCCCGTGGACGCCGGGCAGCGTGGCCGTGGCGGGACAGCAGCATGGCCGGCCTGGGACCTGGGGGCAGGTGGCTCTGCCTGCCTGTCACAGAGGACAGGCCGCCCCTCTCGGAGCTCCTGGGGTCCTGCTGAGGGCCTCCGAGAAGGTGCCGGACTCCATGGCTCTCGGGGAGACCCAGGCTGTCACAGCTGGTGGCCTCTGGTCCTGGGATTGGGCTTTGTGGCTCCACCAGCTACCAGATTGCCTTGCCTGCCTCGGCAAAACGCACACAGAATGTGCCAGTCGCCAGGGAATAATCAAGGAGTCAGGCTGTGTCGTGGTGGCAGAGGGAATGTTTCCCAGCCAGCTGTTTCTAATAACTTTCCTCTCGTAACGCTGAGCCGTGTCCCCGGGGCCCAGCTCCCTCCCTGCACCGAGGTGGCCTCTTCCTGGGCCCGGGCTGAGTCCCTTCACACAGCACAAGGACTGCGTGTGGCAGACCCGACCGGGAGTGTGGTGTAGGCCAGCCACACACGTGCGCTCCGGGCTCGGCCGCGTGTGGCATGAGCTGCCTGCTGGGGCACCCCTGGCGCAGCCCTCGACAGCCCCGGGGACCTTCCCTGGGGACCCCACTGGGTGGGAGAGCTCGGCCAGTGTCCGTTCACACCGCACTTCCCGAGCCCACGCGGGCAGAGGAGGGAAGGAAACATGGAAACACATGCTGGTTTCTCTGCCTCTAAGCAACAGAGGAGCCCTCTGGGTCCGGGGCAGGGGCGGGAGGTGCCCTGCAGAGGGTCCGTGGGCTGCACTGAGCCCACCCGGGTCTCCCCCACACCCTTGTCCTCCCTCCCAGCAGGCTCCGATCCAGCTTCCCTGAGCCCGGCCCTCCCACTGCCAGCCCCTCTCCCACCCTGGGGCCCCCTTCTCTCCCGGTGGCCCACCTGCCCCTGCCCGCCTCCGCCTGCCCGTCCGCCCTGCCTCTGCCCAGCTGGGATCTCCGCCCGCTCTGCTCTGACCCTCCTGTCCTTTCTCCAAGAACCATGCTGGTTACCAGTCCAAGCGCCCTGCCAGCTGCCGGGCTCGGGGACGTGTCCACCTGGCTCTCCACGAGGCCTGGCCCGGAGCTTGGCTTGGAGCACACGGGTGATCGCTGGACTCTGGTGCGGCCAGGACCACGCCAGCCCTGGCACATTTGACCAGTAGCGTGACAGATGACTGTCTCACTTGACCTGGGTCCCCGTCCGCCTGGCTTGGGCCATGCAGGGGCCCCCCGCCAGCAGGCGCCAGGTGTGGGGGGCTCGCCCACTCCACTCCCTGTGCCCGGGCAGAGCTCACCCGGGGCGCCTGCTCTGCAGGCAGAATCGCAGGGCGCCGAGCTTTGCCGGCCGTGGGCAGGTGCAGGTTCAGACAGGTGTCTGCTGACTGTGGAAGTGGCTGCACGGAGCTTCATGCTTCCACGTCACTGAGAGAGGTAGCAGTGACAGTGAGGGGACGTCGCGGTCTGTGTCTTCATGTTGAAAGCTGGTGCCTGGTTTCCACTGATAGGAATTGATAGGAATTTTAAAAATCCAGTTTTGTATATTTTTGCTTGATATACCTCTCGCCACCATGGATACACCAAAAGTCAACCCACGGAACTTGCAAACACGCTTCCCAGAGCAGCGTCCCGTCCCCAGCCCTGAACCCTGCACACCCCCCTCCCCCACCCCCACGTCAGCCTCCGCTCAGCAAGGCCGGGCCGCGCCGACACGGGTCCCACCAGAAGGCTCCTGGCCGACACCCAGCCTGCTCCCCCCTCCCACCCCGGGAGCCCTCGCCCGGCTGCCTCCCACGCAGCTGTGACGCGAGGCTGTCCCGGGGGGCTGGGTGAGCCCGGCTCTTGTCCGGAAGTTGGAGGTGACTCTTTGGCCCGCTCTTGCTCTCGTGCCCGTGTGTCCCTGTGACCTGCACGCAGGTGTTGGCGTCAGCACAGAACAACTTGTGTTTTTCTAAGCTGGCTCTCTAAGGGGGCACGTAGAAGACGGGGCCTTTGCTCCTCAGCAGAGGGTTGAACTTTGCGGCAGGGCCTGTGTGACAGCGGCTGGGGCGAGGGGGGCTCCGTGAGCCACGCGTGTGCATGTCGGGCTCTCTGACCGCCAGACCACACGGCTGTGAAGACGGTGTAACTCCGTCACACGGAACACAGCTGACTGTGCCCTGCGCCGGGCCACCCTGTCCAGCCCGCACGCCTCGGCCGTTGCCCAGATAGGAGGAAAGCCAGGGTCTCTCCCCGCACACAGAGGGGCTCCCTTGGCACACAGCAGCCCCTTAAACTCCAAGAGGAAACGCAGGAGGCATTCCGAGCGCCCCGAGACTGTGTGCTAGGGCTGCCCTCTCTGGCGTCCCTGAAGCTGCTAATGATGAAACCAAATCCTAGATGACTTTTTAAAAATAGCATTTGGGGTACTTTTTTCTCCTTTCAAAAGAGAAAAATCCCTTCTGTAAGTAGGCAAGCCGGAAAAGCCCAGCCTGGCAGCTTTCTGCATGAGTGGCCAGGACTCGGGGGCTGAAAGGAGCGGGGACAGGCCAGCTCTGCGAAGCCTGGGAATGGGGACGGGGCGGCTCCGGGGCAGATGTGGGGCCTCTCGGGCAGCCCCAGGGTCCATGGATGTGTCCTGTGGGAGCTGCCTGGAGTGCTGAGATAAAGCAGCTCTTAAAGAGTTTCCAGCAGATGCCTTTGGGAGACAGAACAGGGAATTCCTGCGTCCTGGGCTGGCCACAATGGCGTCTGGGAAAGCTGCTTAAGCCACTAAGCGCATTAGCATGTGGATGGCCAGACCTCCTGGCCGCGCAGGGCCGCGCCGTTGTTTGGGTGCTTGTTCTAATCCGCGCGCTGTGTGAAGGCCCCGGACTGATTTCTGACACATGAGTCCAAAAGCCACTTTGGGGGGCTTGACCCGACCAGCGACCTGCGTTCTGAATGTCAATGACCTGCCCTGGAGTGTGCTTTGGGTGGTGGCAGCCACCCGGCCTCCCCCGGCCCTTCCCTGAGCCCCAGGCCACTCCGGGAAGGCCCCGAGGGCTCCTGGGACGGAGGGGAGGAAAGTCACCCGCCCCTGCCCTGAGCACGGCCTGTCCCCTGCTGTGGGCTTCGCCCCCTCGGCACTGGCACCTCCCTGGTGACTACTCCAGAGTTTTCACAGCTTGTGCGGAGCTGACGGGCATGGCCAGGCCCCAGCTCTGCCGTCCCCCGCAGCACTGAGGCTCACACAAGGCTCCTCTCTGCTCTGCTGTCCAGGCTGCCGCCCTGCCCGCGCCCAGCCTGGCCCTGCCCCCGCTGCGTCCCCACCCGAGCTCGTCCCTCCTTTGCCGTGGCATCCTGGCCCTGCCAGTCTGAGCACCCACAGGGACTGGCTTGGGGGTTACTACCGGGGAGCAGGAGTGTGTCCCCACCCTGCTCTCCCACCTCCGCGTAGCCAATACAAGCCTGCCCAGACCCCTCCCGAGGGAGCCCCCACGGCGGGGCCTGGCTCTGCCCCGCACGGCTCTGGGCTTCTGGCTGCTTTCGGGCGGAAGCAGGTTTGGGGTCCAGGACCTCTGCAGCGGCACCTAGCGAGCCCCGGGTCTGGCCTGGGGAGCAGGCGCAGGGAGTGGCAGGGGTGCCGTGGGGGCAGCTCCCTGGCCCAGGGGTGCACCAGCCGCTGTCTGGAAACGGGTGTCTGCCAGCGGGAGGGTCAGGAGACCACCGACGCCACCTGGGGGGCCGGCAGAGCCTCCCGGCCTGAGTCCCCCCGTGTTTTCCCACAGACGCTCTGCACCAAGGCCACCATGCAGACCGTCCGGGCCGCCGACACCAACGAAGTCGTGAAGCTGATATTTCGCGAGTCGGACAACGACCGGAAGGTAGGTGGGGCCTGCACCGCCTGTGGGCCACGCGGGGCCTCTGCAGACCCCCCGCCACCTGCCCCGCGGGTGCTGCAGTCTGGGGGTGGGGACGCGCGGCCTGGACGGCACTGAGAGCTCTGACTTGCAGGTGATGCTGCAGCTGGAGAAGAAGCTCTTCAGCTACTTCAACCAGGAGGTTTTCCGAGACAACAACGGCACCGCGGTGAGTTTGCTGGCGGCTGTGGCCCGTGGCTCCAGGGCCCCCGTCCTGACGCCGCCACCTCCCGGGTCAGCTGTTGAGTCTGGGGGCCACGCTGCCTCTGCCGGGACAGCTCATGGGGTGCCTCCCGGCTGGCTGGGGCTGCGGCTCCCACGTCAGTGTCCCGTCCGTGGGTGACATGACCCTGAGCAGGTCCGTCGGCCCTGGAGACCCTTATATGTCTAAGGTGGACCCCCGGGGGGTCTGGGGGGCTCCCTGGGTGCGGGGCTTCGCTCTGAATAGGCAGAAGCCACGTGTGCACAATGAGAGGTTGCTGGACTTGCTGTGTGCATGGCCTGTGCAAACACTTGTGCACACGGATGCTTGTGAGTACATGTGCGTGTGTGTACATGGGTGGATGTGGTTACGTGTATGTGCATGCGTGTAGTGAGTGCGTGTGGAAGCCGAGGTGGGAACACGCAGCTCAGATCAGTGGAGAGCCGGCTCCATGTCAGGCCAGCGCTGGCTGCAGGATCTGCCCTCCGCTTGGAGCTGCCCGTCCCCCCCACGGGCCACACGTGGACAAGCGTGGAACGGGGGGTGGCCACGGCAGGGCGCTGTGAGGCCCCCGCAGAGCTGGCCCCTCAGAGCCCGGGTCTCCCAGGACCGTGCGGGGCGGGAAGACAGCAGGAGCCCTCGGAGGAGGACGCCAGGGTGTCCCAGGGGACAGTACATTCCAGAAGGAGCCGGGAGCAGGCTGAGGAGGAGGCTGCAGTGGCCACGGGGAAGCACAGGGCTGCGCCAGGTGTTGCCGGGGGAGGGAGGTCGGAGGTCGCAGCGTGCTGTGAAGACACCCTGGCAGTGGCGTCTTCAGTGGGGTCCAAAGTCCTTGCTTTCTTCTCTGGGCGTTTAGACGGGGACCGGCTGCCTGTGCAAGCCACGCTGCTGCATTCGCCTGCGAGGCCGTCTCGGGTGTTCAAGGCAGAAGAGGCTTAGTCAGAATGTTCCGGAGAACTTTTGGCTTTGATTCTCGGACAGAAAATGCAGTCGGGTGCAGTAGAGCACAGGCGTGAGTGCAGGGACTCGGGGCCACGTGCCCGCCTGTCGTGCCGCACCGGGAACCTCGGCCGAGGAGCTGTTTGCCGGGGGCCTGGGGCCCAGGGACGCAGTGCCCGCCTGGGCCACTCATGTGGTGTCTCCAAGGAGCCTGACGGCGCCGCTGCCCTCGGGCCCTCGCGACGACGGTGCCGCACATGCGCTTGTGCCCACACACGGGCACTTGTGCCCACGCTCCTGCCCCAGGGTCAGCTGCCGGGTCCGCTGTGCCCGGAGACAGGGCGGTGTCCCCGTCAAGGGAGGGGCGGGGTGGGGGGCCCCATGGGCCATCGGAGATGATCTCACCCTCTCGGCCTGGTAAACGCACAGCACGGCCGCGACCGAGCTCCCGTGCACGGGGTGGGCGCCTGCACCGGGCTCGGCCCCCAAACCCGTCTCGTCCTTCATCAGCGCCGGTCTTGTACCCGCCTGACAGGAATTTAATTCGAGCTGGCTCCTGAAAATAATTATTGTATTTTAAGAGTAGTAATCATTGGCCGGGACATGATTGAATGTGTCCATGCCTATTGACTTTTTCTATGATTTATAGCTTTGTTTAGTCGATATTCCCATCGAAATTGTATAATTAATTATAAGTGTGGCTGTCAGGGCCGCAGGATGGAGTGGCCTGGCGAGGGTTTGGAGAGATTAAATTTTCCGTGGCTGTCCCAGGGCAGGGCCTGGGACTCTCCGCAGCGCCCGGCGCGGACAGAGATGTTTTCTGTGTGCTTAGCAGCCGCGCCGGCCCCGGCGCATCGATTTTTCTGGGCTCTTCCCTTTATCAGCGCGGTGTCGCCGCGGCGCGGTGGACTCTGCCGCGGGGACAGCTCCTGACAGATGCACATGACCGGCGCCCTTTGTCATCGTCCGCACCGGCCCTGCCTGTTTGCGCTCCGCAGCCACAGGGAGTGTGCGCGGCGCATGGGAAGTCGGCCCTGCAGGGGGCAGGCTCGGGGAGACAGAGGATCGACGCAGCGGAAATGCCGAGGGGCCCCCGGTCAGGAGCCTTCGCGGCAGCAGCAGTGGCTTCAACCCACGTCATCCGTGCGGACGTGGCAGGTGGGCGGCGGCACAGGGCCCCAGAGCTCTGTCTCCACAGCTGCCGCGTGGCGTGAGGGTCCCACCGACCCGTCAGAGCCTGCGTGGCCCCGGCACAGCTTCACGCCTGTCCCCACCAGGCCTCCAGGTTGCGGTTCTGTCCGTGTCCAAGGCTGGCGTGCAGCACGGCCCCAGCACACGGAGACGCTGGATGAGCGTTAAGTGACAGCGCATTCGCACGCCCAGCTCAGGCCACTCCGCACATGTCCTGGCGAGCGAGGGACTGCGGGGGGTCAGGGCGGTGGCACCCAGAGGGCCTCCCGGGGAGGGGCTGGGCTGGTGCGTGTGGTGCGGCTGAGCGCGTGGGCCTGGGGGCGCCAGAAAGGACCGGGGGCGGGTGGTCTGCTGGGCAGTCTCACGGTGCCACCAGCCGGGGAGATGCGGACAGGTCAGTCAGGACGGGAGGTGACAAGAATCTTCAGCTCTGTCATGATCTTATGGGACCACCATCATGTCTGTGGTCCAGTGTTGACCCAAATGTGACGGGACACCTGGCTGCAGACACACGTGTGCAACTCCACACATGCACACGCGTGCACACAGTGTGTTTTGCTGTCACATTACTGTCTGGGCCAAAGTCATGAGCCAGACTGTGTGTGAATCCCCTTCAGTTCCGCGCTGAGCTCCCACCACCCAGCGGTGCGGCTGTCGTCAGTCTGGGGGTCCCCACGACCAGCTCTGGGGACACCTCCCAGGGGACCCGCACCTGTGTGCTGTGTGCATACGTGTGTGCACATGTGTGAGATCTGCCAGGCCCCCGAGCAGCCACCGTCTGCCTGAACATCTGATCCCGAAGCAGAACCTGTGAATGTCCTCACGCGTGCTCGCCCACACGCTCCAGCAGGCGCAGCGCTCCGGCAAGGCTGCCCCGGCGCTCGGCGCGGTGGGCTCAGGCCTCCCATCACGACCGGCTGCGACCTGTCACCGTCCCCCCGGCTGGTGGCACGTGTGGACGTGGCACATGTGGACGTGCCGGCCTCGTGACCCAGGCCCCAGCAGGTTGAGCCGCCCCTCTGAGCCACCAGGGAGCAGTGTCGGCCTCGGGCTTTGAGTGAGGGCACAGGAGTCCCTAGACCCCTTGGGGCCAGCTCGACGCCCACAGGAGACCAGGAGGGCGAGACCCTGGCTCCTCAGGGTCCTGGTGGCGTGGGCAAGGGGCTCCGCCAGGTCAGTGTGCAGAGAAGGGTCGGGGTCTCGTGCCCTGAGGCACTGAGCCTGCAAGACTACGGTTTGCAGCAGG
The DNA here is from genome assembly GCF_041146395.1 of Eulemur rufifrons. Taxonomy (NCBI): domain Eukaryota; kingdom Metazoa; phylum Chordata; class Mammalia; order Primates; family Lemuridae; genus Eulemur; species Eulemur rufifrons. Next base: position 70,955,207 of record NC_091010.1, read on the forward strand.
GAACTTCCGCGGGAGCAGGTGGGGCTGGGGATTCTGGGCTCGGGCAGCTCCGTCGGCAGCTCTGTGGCTCCCGCGGGCCACAGACAGTCCACGGAGGCTCCCGGGGCCACAGACAGTCCACGAGGCTCCCGCGGGCCACAGACAGTCCACGGAGGCTCCCGCGGGCCACAGACAGTCCACGGAGGCTCCCGCGGGCCACAGACAGTCCACGGAGGCTCCCGCGGGCCACAGACAGTCCACGGAGGCTCCCGCGGGCCACAGACAGTCCACGGAGGCTCCCGGGGCCACAGACAGTCCACGGAGGCTCCCGCGGGCCACAGACAGTCCACGGAGGCTCCCGCGGGCCACAGACAGTCCACGGAGGCTCCCGGAGCCACAGACAGTCCACGAGGCTCCCGGAGCCACAGACAGTCCACGGAGGCTCCCGGGGCCACAGACAGTCCACGGAGGCTCCCGGGGCCACAGACACTCCACGGAGGCTCCCGGGGCCCAACTCGGGTGTGCTCCTTGGCCGCCCACGTTCCTGCTGATGTTGGCGCTGGTGACAGGGACCCATCAGGAGTGTCCCTTGCACATGCACAGGCTCTTCCTCCCCTCCCTGCGGGGGTCTTTGGTGTCAGTGTCCCCTTGGCCCCAGCACCCCACCACGCCAGCTCACCACGGTGGCGGCTTCACCCACACCCCAGCCCTGCCCGGAGCCCTTTCTCACATGCCGTCCTGTGTCTGCTACGCACCGTGTGCTCACTGGCCTGGGCACTCACCTCTCAGTGGCAGCTTGGGGACAAGTGCTTCAGCTGCTCCGAGCCCACAGACCACCCTGGTCCCTGGCGGCCGCAGGTGGGATGTGCCCTGAGCAACAGCCGCAGCCGGGAGGAAAGCGGTACTTTGTTCCCCGAAGCCGAATAAATCAGATACTGGCCGTGCGTTCCCCTCTGCACGAGCCCTGTCCGCGCCTCCCAGCCGCTGCTTCCAGAAGCCACCCCGAGCAGGGGAAGGTGGAAGTGGGGTGCCCAGGACGCCTCCTCTGCCCTCTGCAGCCCAGGTGGGCGCCAGGCCGGCAGGCGCCGGGCACTCAAGGCCGCCCAGGCTGGGACCGGGTGCCGCAACAGCGTCCCCAAGGCAGCCGCCCTTCCTGGCCAAAGTCCCCACAGCGCCACAGAAAGTCCCGCGCCGGGGAGCAGAGCCCTGGCAGGAGGAGCCCAGAAGCTGCGTCCCCACAGCTGTGGACCTGCTGGGGCCACCGCAGAAGGTTTGGCAGTGGCTGTTGATGTCACCCGGCAATCGGGACAGGTTCACTGAGGACGTGGCGTGGGAGGGCCCTGAACAAGAGCCCCCCACACAGCAGGGCTTGGTCTCGAGCGTTTGCAGAGGTGACCTCCTTCCCTCCTGCCCCGTCTCTGAGGGGGTGTCCGAGGGGCAGTGTCTTCCCAGAGCACTCACGGTTTCCTGTCTTCGCGGCCTGTTGTTCCGCACTGTCCTTTGTCTGTGTTGTCTTTTTTTTTTTTTTTTCTTTTTTTTTTGAGACAGGGTCTCGCTCTGCTGCGCAGCTGCACTGGGTGGCGTCAAGCTGCGGGGCCCAGGCGACCCCCACCTCAGCCTCCCACAGCGCCGGGACTGCGTGTGCGCCTGGCGCCCGTGTCTTCCCGAGGGGAGTTTGAGCAGAAGCCGTGGGTCTGGCCCCCGGCCTGCGGGCAGCAAGGACTCGCTTAGGGAGGAGGGTCTCTCGGGACGCCACGGGAAGCGTTTTCCTCATCAGTGTGGAGAGAACTGAGAAGGAATCTGGCAACGGAGCTGTCATTTCTCATTTGCAGAGGAGATTCTAGAAATGGTTTTTGCATTTGTGTAAAATAAAGTGCTGGCACAATAGGCAAAATCAAAGCAAAGCCCTCTGGGTTCTTGGGCTGAAAACGTGCCGGAGACCGTCACGCCCCATGCTCCCTCGGGCTGGACCCCCGTGCCCGGCTGTGCCCTGCAGAGGTCCCCGGCGTCCCGGGCAGGGCCCTGGGAGGCCAGTCAGCATCTCAGGGTTCTGAACTTTCACTGGAGTTTCGTCAAGGCCGTGACTTGATGTGAGAAAGAAAGAACGTTCTAGATTCTCTGGAAGCCACACGGCGGGACCAGTGGATGCCACACTGAATGGCCGCGTCCCATGTTTGCTCAGCAGCGACTCCCTGGCTGCCCTGCTCCGGGTGAACGGAACGGACAGACGCCCCCACCGTGGAGCCCCCCGGCCGCCAGGCAGACGAGCAGGTGGGTGGGCAGCAGGGTGGGGCAGAGGAGAGACCCCTGGATAGTGTCCCCGAGGGAGCTCTGAGCACGGCCGGGGACGGGGTAAGAGGCAGCGGGGACGCAGCTGAAGAAGAGGCTGATGGACTGGACGACAGGCCTGAGGGAGGCCCGAGTGCAGCACACGCGTGTGCGGGAAGTGAGCGGAGGGTCCGTCGCGGGGGACTGGAGCTCAGCGACCAAGTAGGAGTTCCTGGGAGTCGTGTTTGGAGAGTCAGTGACTGCGTGTTTCCCAGAACTGTCGCCAATTCTCAGGACACTCAGTGAGTCCTGAGCAGGAGGAATGAAAATAAATTCACTACAGACACGGAGCAGTGGCAGAGCCTCAGACACAGGGATGGTTCAAAAGCAGCACGAGGAGGATGTCAGATTGCGCGATGGAGGGACACGGCCGCCGGCTTCCAGAGCAGTCGCTGGACCAGCGCGATCAAAGAGCTGATAGAAAACGCGCTGACTTGGAATTCCGTCCCGGAACACCAGCCAGAACGCAGACGTCAGCACAGAGACAGAGAGGTCCCTGCGGACAGCAGGGCTGGCTGGGCTTCCAGAGCAGGGCGCCACGAAGGAGGAAGGGGGACATCACATCAGGTCTCAGCACGTGTCACGTGTGACGAGCTGGCCTTGTGGACTTGTGGGTAGGTGCCTGCGCAGCGAAGGTGGAGGAACGTCCTCAGGGATCTTCACAAGCTGAGTCAGATGCGGGGTTCAAGGAAGGCCCGGCAGCAGGGTGACCCCCACACCCACCTGCCTGTGCGCCTGAGATCGGGACCCTCGTCCTCGAGGTCCGAGGGAGTTGCCGTCGCACTTTGGAAACACGCTGGTCGGCCGCGGCTCCTTCCCCGCCTCGGTAGCTCCTTCCCCGCCTCGGCAGCTCCCTGCAGATTCTCCAGCTCGGGCCTTCCGGAAGGGCCTGGCGCCCGAGCTCGTGCCGCCAGCAGCCGCGGAGCCCAGCACCCCCTGCTGGTCACGGTGGTCAGAGCCGGGTCAGCCCCCAACAAGCCACCTGCCTGGTGCACGGCCCCCACCTGTGGGCACGAGGGCCTGGCGCTGCCTACGGCGCTGCCTGGGCGTCCCAGTGCCTGAGAGGCCAGCAGGGCCCACGCTGGCATTCGGGGGGCTCTGTCGCTGACGTGGGTGACCCAGATGCAATGCGTGTTTGTAGGCCTGTGCGTGAGTGTAAGTGTTCCTGCGGGTACACGGATACAGACACACGTGCAAGGGCAGGATTGGTCCAGAGCCCACGCACACGCTTTGCCCTCGAGGGAAGGCTTCCCTGTCCGGGCGTCCACTCCATCCCCACCCGCGGGGAGCTGCCCGAGGCCATTCCGGAAGCTCTTGGCCCTGGAGCAGGTCACTCCTCGAGGTGGCACTGGGGCCTCCCCTGGTGCAGGGGCAGCAGGGCCACCTGGTGTCACGGAGAGTGGCCTGCGGGCCTGGCAGGAGTGTGTTCACACAGCACCGTGGGGGCCCGGCTCTCTGTGGCTCGGCCGGAATCTGGGCTTTGCCGGTGTGCGGTGACACCAGGCAGCTGTGTCCGAAGTGACCCCATCCCTCCTCTCCTATCACGCGGTCGCCATGTCGGTGCGGTAAACGCAACAACTTCTGTCAGAGATTCCGGCTGTTTCCGGTGACCTGAGCCCTGGCCCGGCCCCAGACCACAGGTGCCAGCCGGGGGTGGGGCGCGATGGCGGAGAGTGGGCGGGGGCCGCGGTGCAGGTGGCTCAGGCAGCAGCCCGGCGCGCGGTAATTACTGTGTACACGAGGCTGATAATTGCACGTCTCGGGAATGATGGATGAGGAGGCGGGAACGCGCCAGGGCACAGTGTGGTTTGGAGGCGGCGCCGTGCACAGCTGCGGGTGGGCCGTGACGGATGGGTGCGTCCGGGAGGGGCACGGTGGCCTCTCACGGTGGGGGCCACACCCTCATCTCTGGAGAGCCCCGAAGGGCCTCCTCCCCCCGTGGGAACGAGCGTTTCATGCCCGCACTGCCGGCGGAATCGCACCTGCGTGCCCAGGTGGGGTGGTTCCCTGAGCTCCTGGCACAAGGCTGACGCTCACGCTGCCAGCCGGGTCCCTCCTGCTGTGGCGTCAAGCCCAGCTCCAGGGAGGAGCCGCCGAAGGTGCCGCAGAGGGACGGCGTCAGCCCTCCCCGTGTCTGCCGTGGGCCCGCGGCCGCCAGTGCTGCTCTGGGCGCCCGGCAGGGAGGCCCCGCGGGGAGGCTCCGGGGGAGGAGCTGGTCGGTGACGGCAGTGCGGGGCCCGCTGCCCACAGCACAGGTGCGGACACGGCCTCCGGTGGCCCCCACAGCTTTCTGGTGGCACGTGGCGGCGGCTGTGGGTGGCAGACGCCGCTCTGAGCACCTGAGCCGGGCGTGTCTCCCGGCAGTTACAGGCATCGCCGCTGCACACAGACCACTGCGTCCTGCTGAGGAATCACAGTGACTTTATTTTCTTTCTCTTTCCTTTAGCTCTTGGAATTTGACAAAGAGTTGTCTGTCTTTAAGGACAGACTGTACGAACTGGACATCTCGTTCCCTCCCAGGTAAGGACACTCTGCCTGCCAGGTGAGCCAGGTGACGTCTCGCCTTCCTCCCTCTGGTGTGTCTGTGCACGTGTGTGCACCTGTGTGTGCACGTGTGCCTGTGGTGTCTGTGTGTGTGCAGAGGCGTGTGCACATGTGCGTGCCTGTGTTCATGGTGTGTCTCTGCGTGTGCGTGTGTGTGCACCCCCTGTGCTTGTGTGCAGACGGCACCTCCTCCTACCCTCTCCAGGACCTGAGGAAACCACCGGCTGGGAGTACGAAGTAATTCTGTTATCTTCTTTTTAAAATAGATTTTTTCCAGTATGCAAAATAAGGCCATGTCAGATTTGCATCCTGGGGGCCCCAGGGGCAGCTCTTGTCTTGGATCTTTCTGGAATGTTGGGACCTGCCATTAAGGCCGTATCTTGAGGGTTTGGTTCCGTTGTCTTCCTCGGCCACGTCGTAAGCCGTGTTCATGCTGATGTTTCTGGAATCTTGAAACCTGCAACAGTAACGCCGGGTTCCCCCCTCCCAGCCAGCCAGGGCCTCCGAGGAGCGGCGTAGAGAGAGAGAAAGGATTTCACAGCCAGTGGCCGCAAAGGCGCAGCCAGGCCTGAGCCTGCAGGACTCAGCCCGCCGCGCGGTGCCGGGCGTCGGAGGAGGTGCCCTTGCCCGCCGGGCCTCTCAGACTTGCCGTCTGTCTGGAAGCAGCGTGTGGGGCTGCCTATTGCCCACGTGTCCTGCGTCACGCCCAGCAGTGAGCACGCCACAGCCCCCGCTAGGAAAGCGGAGTTGTGCACTGCAGTGTGCCTGAGAAGCGGGCGGCCCTCCAGCTTCTCCGTGGGGTCGTCGAGATGCCTGAACCACGCTCCCGTGGTCAGGTGTGTGCGGCTGGGAGAGGCCCTTCTCTGGACACAGGCTTTCTGCAGCTCAGCGGTGGTGCTGGGCCGCAGGCCTGCACCCCCTGGCGTCAGGGTGCGGGGCTCTGGCTGGGGGTCCCGGTGCTCAGGGAACAGTGTCAGAGCCCGGGCCAGCGGCACCAGTCTCAGGGCCCACGCAGCCCTGGGGCACCTGGTTGAGTGAGGTGATCAAGGACAGTGTCCCTAAAAGGGGGTGGATTCCGTGCCACCCACGTGGGCGCAGCCGGGCGGTTTTCTCTGGCGGGAGGCAGAGAGCGGGGATGGGAGGGAAGCGGCGTTCAAAGCGTGGGGCGCATCACGCCAGGCCTCGGGCCACGTCTGCCTCCCTCCAGGATGGGCCTGGGAGCGGCTCCCCAGGCCCCCTCAGGGCAGGAGCGATGCCCTGATGCGAGGCCCTGAGCTGAGGAACAGCCGCACCCGCCGTGTGGTTTCTAGGCGCAAGGTCTGTGGTGCCACGTCAGGGCGGCAGCGGTCGCCCCGGCTCACAGCCCAGCAGTGCTGCCGCGAGGCGCAGTGCCCCTGTCATCAAACCGTGGGGCTCCCGCCAGCAGGCTACGTCAGCCGTCGTTGGCGGTCACCGTCTTCTGGGCAGCACTGTGGCGTGCGGCCCCTCGCTCCACCGGGCCTGCGGGGTCCGTGTGGCAGCACCGGCAGGTTCCGTGCTCGGTGCCGGGACCCCCGAGCTCCCCCTCAGAGCCGGCTCTGGAGCCACCGCGCCCCCTGCCTGGCCACGGCCTTCACCATGAAGGACAGTCCGGCCTCCAGTGACCCAGAGATCCACTGTGCCCGGGCAGCCCAGGGCATCACTGTGGGCAGCTCACGTCCCCGCCAGCCGCTGGCTTCGCCGTCACCCTGTGGGCGAGAGCGCCCGCGCCACCCCCAGCCCGGCGGTGTCCACACAAGACGCGCATTGCCGCTGAGCACACGGGGTCTCCGGGCACTTCCTGTCCCGTCGGTTCCGTCACAGGCATTTCCCTCTAGTTTGGAAACGGCGCTGGAGCTCTCCCAGGTGGAGGTGCAACGTCACAGACTCAGGAAGCGCTGGCTTCCAAGGCTTGGGGCCCAGCGCGCCGCGGAGACCATCGCGCTTGCCAGCCCAGCACGCGGGCTCCTGCGGCCTGAGCCCCGCCCACCCCCACCCCCGGCATGCACCAACGCCCCTGCTCCCCTTGGTTCTACCGTATTTTAAAAACCATGTTTGTGACCAGCAAATAGCGTTTCCCAGCCCCCGATGGGCTGCCGTGCAGGGTTTGGAAACCGTTGCAAAGCGTGGGAGTGGCGTGAACAAGAGCGTGACTAGGAAGGAGCAGGGCGGGGGTCGGAAGTGGTGGCTCTGTGGCTTGGTACCTGCCCAGGTGTGTTCTCTGACTGCCATAAAGCAGGTGATCCCGCATGCCCACCTGAGTGTGCGTGCAGGTTGTGTGCGTGCATGGGCATGCGTGTGCGTGGGTGTGTGCATGGGTCTGAGTGTGTCAGTGTGTGTGTGCAGTACATAGGTTTACATGTGTGTATGCAGTGTGTCCACACATCCATGGATGTGTCAGGCCATGTGCGTGTGTGCACGTGAGTGTGAGTATGCATGTATGCATGTGTGGTTGTGTCGCATGTGCACGTGAGTGTGAGTATGCATGTATGCGTGTGTGGTTGTGTCCCTTGTGCACGTGAGTGTGAGTATGCATGTATGCGTGCGTGGTTGTGTCCCTTGTGCACGTGAGTGTGAGTATGCATGTATGCGTGTGTGGTTGTGTCCCTTGTGCACGTGAGTGTGAGTATGCATGTATGCATGCGCGGTTGTGTCGCATGTGCACGTGTGAGTATGCATGTATGTGTGTGTGGTTGTGTCACATGTGCACGAGTGAGTATGCATGTATGCGTGTGTGGTTGTGTCCCTTGTGCACGTGAGTGTGAGTATGCATGTATGCGTGTGTGGTTGTGTCGCATGTGCACGTGAGTGTGAGTATGCATGTATCCGTGTGTGGTTGTGTCCCTTGTGCACGTGAGTGTGAGTATGCATGTATGCGTGCGTGGTTGTGTCCCTTGTGCACGTGAGTGTGAGTATGCATGTATGCGTGCGTGGTTGTGTCGCATGTGCACGTGAGTGTGAGTATGCATGTATGCGTGCGTGGTTGTGTCCCTTGTGCACGTGAGTGTGAGTATGCATGTATGCGTGCGTGGTTGTGTCCCTTGTGCGCGTGAGTGTGAGTATGCATGTATGCGTGCGTGGTTGTGTCCCTTGTGCACGTGAGTGTGAGTATGCATGTATGCGTGCGTGGTTGTGTCCCTTGTGCACGTGAGTGTGAGTATGCATGTATGCGTGCGTGGTTGTGTCCCTTGTGCACGTGAGTGTGAGTATGCATGTATGCGTGCGTGGTTGTGTCGCATGTGCACGTGAGTGTGAGTATGCATGTATCCGTGTGTGGTTGTGTCCCTTGTGCACGTGAGTGTGAGTATGCATGTATGCGTGCGTGGTTGTGTCCCTTGTGCACGTGAGTGTGAGTATGCATGTACGCGTGTGTGGTTGTGTCCCTTGTGCACGTGAGTGTGAGTATGCATGTATCCGTGTGTGGTTGTGTCCCTTGTGCACGTGAGTGTGAGTATGCATGTATGCGTGCGTGGTTGTGTCCCTTGTGCACGTGAGTGTGAGTATGCATGTATGCGTGCGTGGTTGTGTCGCATGTGCACGTGAGTGTGAGTATGCATGTATGCGTGCGTGGTTGTGTCCCTTGTGCACGTGAGTGTGAGTATGCATGTATGCGTGCGTGGTTGTGTCCCTTGTGCACGTGAGTGTGAGTATGCATGTACGCGTGCGTGGTTGTGTCGCATGTGCACGTGAGTGTGAGTATGCATGTACGCGTGAGTGGTTGTGTCCCTTGTGCACGTGAGTGTGAGTATGCATGTATGCGTGCGTGGTTGTGTCCCTTGTGCACGTGAGTGTGAGTATGCATGTATGCGTGCGTGGTTGTGTCCCTTGTGCACGTGAGTGTGAGTATGCATGTATGCGTGCGTGGTTGTGTCGCATGTGCACGTGAGTGTGAATATGCATGTATGCATGTGTGGTTGTGTCCCTTGTGCACGTGAGTGTGAGTATGCATGTACGCATGAGTGGTTGTGTCGCATGTGCACGTGAGTGTAAATATGCATGTATGCGTGTGTGGTTGTGTCCCTTGTGCGCGTGAGTGTGAGTATGCATGTATGCATGAGTGGTTGTGTCGCATGTGCGCGTGAGAGTATGCATGTATGCATGTGTGGTTGTGTTGCATGTGTGCACACATGTACATGTGCACTACTGCATGGGGTGTGTATTTGTGGGACAGTGTGCGTGGGGCGTGTGTGAGTGTGAGCGCTGCATGGATGTGTTTGTGAGTATGCAGGGTGCACCACACAGGTGTGTGGATGCATATGTGCACAAGGTGGGTGTGTGCACGTGTGTTCATGAGAGCACTGTGAATTGCGTGGGTGCATGCATGGGTGCCTGTGCAGGGTTTGTGCATGTAGTATGTGCATTCTGTGCGTGTGCACACATATGAACAGGTGTGTGCAGAGGTGTGCGTGTGAGCACATGTGTATGGAGGTGTGTTTGTGTGCACTCTTTGCACAGGTGCCGGCACAGAGCAGCCGGGCACTGTTGGAAGCAGCTGCAGACTTCAGCCTGCAGAGCCAGTCTGCCCTCCCGCGGCGCAGGGCTGGGAGCCCAAGAGGACACTGCCTGAGGGAGCTTGGGGGCACAGGCTTTGCTGCAGCCCGTGGCGGTGCCGTGGGCTGAGCCTTGAAATAACAGAGCACTTTGGTGTCCAGAGAAGGTTTTCAGATGAGTCCGGGGTAGGCGAGCCTTCCGGAAGGTGGTGGTGGCTGGGGTGTCCTGCTCTGTGCGGCCGCTGGCGTCTCCGAGACAGGTCTGCTGGCGTCGTCCTGTGGGAAGGCAGGTGCCGCTCCGTCGCCCCTTGGGCCTGAGGTTTGACTGCTGGACACGCAGGCCCCCAGAGGCACCTGGCGGACCTGTTGTCCCAGCGCCATGACACCCGGGGCGGTGTGAGTCTGCGGGGCTGCGAGCCGCGTGCCGTGCTGGCCCTGGGGCCGCCGCCCGGCTTCAGGGCGTGGCGGAGTCCAGCTCCCTTCAGCAGATGTGCGTCAGAGCGTGGCCCAAGAACTCTGGGGTCGCCATGCTCGTTCCTGAGGTCACAGAGCCCCTGCCTCGGTTCTGTTCCTGCAGGCGACGCCCACAGGCCATGCCTGGGGCCTCCTGGCCCCCAGCGGAGTGGACGGGGCCGCCCGGGGCACGGCTGTTTGCTGGCACCAGTGCAGACGAGTCAGTGAGAGACACGGGCCGCCTCGGGGACATGGCCCTGCGCTGGGCGGGGCGGATGGCGCACGCGGGCTGCTCTGTGGGAGCAGTCCTGCCCCAGGTGGCCCCTCAGCGTGCGTGGAGGACCCATCACTGACCACAGAGTGTCCCCGGCTGGCGCCCTCAGCCCACACACTTGCTCTTTGTGTGAGGAAAGTGACCTGTGCCTTGAGCTGTCTGCATCCTGGGCGGCCGCTCCGTGCTTCAGGGTTGCCCGTTTTCCACTGAAGTTCTCATTACGCGATGTAGCTCCTGGTGTCTGTGCTCCCCACACTCTGGGCCCTCCTGGTACTTTCCGGAAGGCCGTGAGGACTCCAAGACTGTCAGAGCGTCCTTGCCGCAGCCGGGTGCGGAGGGCCTGTGTCTGTCTTGGCGGCAGTGTCCCGGGCAGGCCGGGCCCGAGCTCTCTTCTCCGGCTGCAGATCCCGGTTTGTGGCCCGGTCTGTGCTTCCGCTCCCGTCAGTGAAGTCAGCACACGGGCCGGCGTGTCAGCACACGGCCGGCGTGTCAGCACACGGCCGGCGTGTCAGCACACGGGCCGGCGTGTCAGCACACGGGCCGGCGTGTCAGCACACGGGCCGGCGTGTCAGCACACGGCCGGCGTGTCAGCACACGGGCCGGCGTGTCAGCACACGGCCGGCGTGTCAGCACACGGCCGGCGTGTCAGCACACAGGCCGGCGTGTCAGCACACGGGCCGGCGTGTCAGCACACGGCCGGTGTGTCCTGCAGCTGCTGCCCAGTCCCTGCCCTGACGTCTCGGCGCAGGGCGCTCCCCCGCAGAGCGGCCCCGGGAGCCTGGGAGCAGCCCTGCGCACGCGTTAGCTCTGACGTGAGGAGATCGCAGCGCAGAGACGGCCGTGCAGCTGCCTTGTCCACCGAAGTGATAGGGCAGCGTCTTCCAGGGCATGAAGCGTTCACTGAACCCCGCGCGGCCAGGGGTCAGTGGGGGCGGTACCTGCTCCGGCCGCCGCGCCTCACGCCCGGCCCCTCCCCGGGACGGCCCCTCCGAAGCCAGAGAACTCCTGCAAGTCACGCACAGCGGAGACCTGGACCTGCCCGCCCGGCACCGGCGACGGAGTCTGTGACCCACCCGCGCGCTCTCTGTTTGCGTGAACTCTTCGTATGTAAAAGATGGCAGCTGTCACGTGTGTTGCGTGTGGTCTTACGTTCAGTAAGAGCAGAGTGCTGTGGACATCCTTAAGTCAGGAAGTGGCTGAACCGTTCTGCTGTGAGGGGAGAAGCCACGTCCCCCACCAGGACTGTCAGTGTCGCTCTGGGGGCGAGTCCGTGGGAGCCGCGGCCCCGTGGGCAGGACCACTTTTCACTCCTCCTGGCTCGAGGACCCCAGGCCTGTTGGTCCTGTGGGTTGTATCTGTTGATCATTGCCATAGATTTTAAAATAGTAATTCATTTTAAAATAGCAATAACAAACTCACTATGTTTTAACATAAATAACATTTTTATGAAAAAATAACTATTTTCCAAACAAAAAATAATGAGCGAGGAGAGCGGCAGTGGCCCCCACTTTCTGTAAGTCGTGTCAGAGTCGGCCTGGCGGGGACGGCCGGGCTCAGCCCCGCGCTGCGGGTGTGGCCCGCCCGGGCGCCTTTGGGAATCGGACTCCCAGACCCACTTGCGGTGTGGGGTCTGAGACCATGGCCGCCAGCCCTTTGCTCGAGGGGCCGGCGTGTGGCCGACGTGCACACCGTGGTGGCAGCGTGCGTGGGTCGCGGGCCGTGCGGGTGTCCCTGCGTCAGCCCCGCCTGGCAGAGGCACGCGGCCAGGCTTGTGCCTCCCGCCCTGCTCAGCTTCGGGGCCAGGGCAGCGCCACCCGCCCAGCCAGACCCCGTGGATCTCAGAGCTGAGCCCGCCAGCGGGGCGGGCGGCCTGGCCACGCGAGCCGTCAGCTGCGCTGCCGACATCCTTCGAGAAAGGGACGCGGTGGCCACACAGGAGGGCGATTGTTCGCGTTATCGCTGCTGCCTTTAATTGTGGCGACGGCACCCAGGCTGGACAGGGCAGACATAGGGCCCCTTGTGCGAGTCCGCACCCTGGCGGGTTTGCTTTCAGATAAGGCTGTGTGCGTGGCGCTCCCGTGTGAATCACCGGCCCGGGCCCTGCTGCCGGTGGGGGGAGGGGAGCAGCCACGGCTCCACACTGGCCTCGCAGGCCTGGTTCTCTCGGGGTGTCGGGCCTCCAGTGGGGAGGCGGGGCCTGCCGTCCTCCCTGGCCCATTCGCCCCTGGGGCCGGGTTTCTCCCGTGTCACCTGTGAACACTCCCCGCCTCCCTCCTGGGTGCAGGGGCGGTTTGAGGAGGTTGCCACACTGGGCGTCCCGACCTTCTCTCTGCTGCTCACCAGAGCCCGGCTGGCCGCCAGACCCTGTCCCTGTGGACAGGGTGGTCACAGCTCCTGCCGTGCTCCACCGAGCGTGGGGAGTGAGAACCTGTTTGCGCACAGACTTGCTCAGCTCACCTTTGTGTGCTGTGCACACGCAGAGCTCAGCACCCCTCAGCCCCGGCGCACCCCCGTAGGGACCCTGTGGGGGTCACGGGGCAGCCTCAGGTGTGGCCCGCAGGCCTGTGGTGGTCACAGCCACGTGGGGTAATTGGGCCTGAAATGGCCGTTTCCAAAAGCAGGTGGATCCAGGCCTGTCCTTCCAAACTGGCATCTCTGCTGCCGCGGACGCCGGTCGCGTGCGCTGGCAGCGTCTCGCTGGGCAGCGTGCCAGCCCTCGAGGGGAGGCAGCGTGGGGCCGGGACTGACTCCAAGCACCTTCCTCTAAGCGGGAACCACGTGGATTTTGTTTGTAACCACGTCTGAGTCTTTAATCTAGTCAAGTAGCATTTGAGGCGGGCCCGGTGTCCGTGGAGGGTCAGTCCCTCTGCAGACGCGCTGGGCGACGGCACGTTCTCCCACCCAGTCCTGTGTGGCCGGTCAGGGCGCAGGGACAGGGTGGGGCCTCGGGGGCTTCCGGGCAGGGCCAGGCCTGGGGAGGGGCCGGCCCCGCAGAGGACAGGAGGCCCCAGAATCCACACCCACAGGAACCAATGACAGGATCTGCCTGAAAAATCAATAACATTCTTTTCCAGCTAAAGCCAACAGGAAAATTTAACAGAGACTAAGATATCATTCACAACAAATGCTATGTGATACTTCAGAATTGATCTAAAGGTACACATTAGACTTCTGCAAGGAAACTCTTTGGACTGTGTTGAAGGCCGTAAGAGGCAGCAGGTCCAGTCTGGGCAAGATCGCAAGACTCTGTCGCTCCAAAAGAAAAAAAGGCAGCTGAGCGTGGCGGCTGCGCCCGTGGCCCAGCCGCTGAGCAGCCGGGCGGGAGGACCACGGGAGCCCGGGAGTCGGGGCTGCAGTAAGCTGTGATTGCGCCACTGCTCTCTCCCCGGGTGACGGAGCGAGACCCTGTCTCTGTGAGTGAACGGATGGAGGGATGAGCAGATACGCCCACTCAGGGGCGCCAGGCTGGACGCAGCTAAGGGCTCTCAGTTAGTTTAAAGTTGAATTCATTTATCATCGTTTCAGTTTAATCCCAAAATGCCCCTTAGGGTTTGCAGCCTTAAACAGGACACTGGGCAGGCCAGGCCCCCGGGAGCAGAGCCCGAGTGTCCCAGACACAGCCAGGTGCTGTGGTCCCCTGCCGCAAGGGACACGGCAAGGCCAGAGGGAGCGGGCCGGGCAGCGTCCCCAGCACGGGTGTGAGTTGCTCAGCTAGGTCGGTCAGCAGGCCTGACCTTCAGGCTGGCGGCACCCGCGTGCCCCTCCCTCCCGGGGCGGGGGGAGCTGGGGCGGCGAGTCCGGACGGTCAGCAGCAGACCCCGGGCTGCAGCCCGAGCACTGGACGCTCCTCTGGAGACAAGAGACCCCGGGCTGCGGCCCAGGCACTGGACGCTCCTCCGGAGACAAGAGCAAGGCGGCGGGGCAGGTGGAGGCGGGGACCCTGCAGGAGGCCGGCCGGTTTGGGGAGGTGTCGGGTGCCGCTGCACACCAAGGTCCCCTGCGTGTGGAGGCACTTCAGCGGGGGCCGGGGTGCAGGGGGACCCGGCGGGGCCAGCACGTCACCAGGACGAGGCAGGGGACGTCGGAGGCTGGCTTTTCCCGCTGTGGGTTCTCATCGTACTTTAGACCACATTGTAAAATAAAAGCTGCAAGAAGCAAACAAACAGCTTACTAGACAATTTCATTCAGTAGCGGCGTGGTTTATTGGAAGATACTGGGCTAGAAGTAAAATTTAGTAAAAATAAGTTTGATATGAAACCTTAAATTGGGACTTTGGCTTTGTATTGTAGAAACTTGTGCCTGAACGTTCTCTCCGAGGGCAGCTCTGGCCGTTCCAAGGCTCCCTGGGGGACGGTCCCCAGGGCCCCCGTGGAGCTCTCGGGCGGCGGTAGCCGCCGGGCCTCTGACCCTCTGCCCCTGTGTCCCCAGCTACCCGTACAGCGAGGACGCCAGCCGGGCCGCGCAGTACATGAACACCCGGTGCCCTGCCTGGTGCGACCGCATCCTCATGTCCCCATCTGCCAAGGAGCTGGTGCTGAGGGTGAGTGTGCGCCAGGGCAGCCACGGGGAGGGGTGGGGTCAGGCCGCCCACCTGGGGGCCCCAGGGCCAGCCCTGGCCTTGTCCTGGCACGAGCTGACCCAAGCACCCCCCGTCCTGGGGCTGCAGCCTGGACGGGCCCCCCAGCCAGCGTCCCAGCCAAGCAGACGGGGCCTCGCGCCTCCGGGGCCTCATCCATCATGACACGCCCTGTCGGCCTCCGTTCTGCCTCCCCAGCCCCAAACACCAGAGGTGGCTCGGGCTGCGGGCGGCTGGCTGCCCGGGCGCCTCGGTGACGAATGTTCAGCAAGGTGTGTGACGCTCTGCCGGCACCCGCGGTAATTTGTTTATCTGTCCAAAGATTATGCAGTTGAAAATTCACAATTTTATGCTGCCTTTGTAAATCACCGCGCTGCGTTTGATGAATGTTTCCCCACGTCCGCGGGGGCGGCGTCGGGCCCCTGAGAGACGGGAGGTGCTCGTGCGTGCAGCGCAGCCTGCGTTTCCTGCTTCCTGGCAGGCAGCCGTGCTGGAAAGCAAATCTGACCTCAAGCTTCCCACCGCTTTAAAGATAATTCAGTTTTAACTTCATGGTCTCAAATGCGCCCACTGTGATAGAGAATCCCAGCCCGTCTGAACTGACTGGTCTCCAGCAGCAAACCCCGCGTGCTGCCCCGGTGCGGGCAGCTGCCAGCAGGGCTGATTAACATGCAGAGCTGCTGGACGTGGCCCGTGGAGCTCTGGGTCCTCTGGACAGAGCTCTGGGCTCGCAGGAGGACCCGTGTCAGTAGGAAGGTGGGAAGTAGGTGGGCTGCTTCCTCAGGGCGGCTGGGAAGGAAGGTAGAGTCGGGCCGACTGCAGAGCACGCAGGGAGGCCCCAGCCTCCCCCTCCCCGGGCCAGGAGCGCCAGAGCCAGGGAGGGGAGAGCCTGCGAGCGGGGCCCCCGTGCCTCCCACCCTGGCCTAGAAGCAGGACCCGTCTCGGCTGGAGTAGCCAGGACCACCAGAACCCTCCGTCCACAGGCTGGCCAGCAGAGCCCCAAGGGGCAGGGGCCGGGCAGGCCATGGGGTTGGTGCCAGGGACTGCCCCCTCCCCGCCTTTCTGGTCCCCAGGAAGCCCCAGGTTCCTGCCGCCACCTCCCGGACGGGACCCCGGTGCCCCCAGCAGCCCACACCACCTCTCTGTTTCCTCTTCCCAGTCGGAGAGCGAGGAGAAGGTTGTCACCTACGACCACATCGGGCCCAACGTCTGCATGGGAGACCACAAGGTGACGTAAGCCTCGCCGCGGCCCAGGGCGGACCAGAGGGCCTCTGCGTCTGACCCTCCGCAGTGGCCACGTTGGTCTGTTTGTATTTAATCTTAATAACATACCAAAGGACAGGTAGGTAGGTAGGTAGAAAAAAGGCAGAAAAGACTATTCACAATAGGATAAAATACATCATTTTACTATTTGAAAAAACAATAGTTTATCTGCAGCTGATTATTTCTGAAGGCGGTTTTTTGCGGGTGCACCTGAGGGATTTGAAGGCCGTCAGCCACGCCGACCGTCCGCGGTGCAGGGGGCGGGGGGAGCGCAGAGTCGCAGACGAGGGCTGGGCCCTGGGGCAGATTGGAGGGGGGCAGTTCCGAAACAGCAGCCCCTGGCCTCACTGAGGGGCTGTGCCAGGTGACAGGTCGCGTCCCGTTTTCAGCCAAATTAAATGAATTCACTTCCTCCACCTTCGAGGCCTCTGAACGCCACCCCCGAGCACATCCACACCCCGGGTGAGGACGTCCCCACTGCAGGGAGGGGGACGGGGCTCTTCCCTGCCCACTGCGCTTGGGGTTGTTTAGCCAGTTCAGGTCAGTCTCACAGTGGCGTCTGGCCGTGACGCGTCCTCACAAACGCAAGGGCTGTCTCTGGCTCGTCACACGGACGTCCCGCCGTCCTGCCCGGCCTCTGCCGCCCGTGAGCACCTCTGGCCGCGGGTCGAGGCCGCCCTCGTGAGACGCGGGGTGCGGGGTCACGGGTGCGGGGCGCGGGGTCCCCGTGCTGACCTCCCCTCTCTCCCCCACGCAGCCCGTGTTCCTGGCCTTCCGCATCGCGCCCGGGGCAGGTAAACCTCATGCACATGTGCGCAAGTGTTGTGTCGTGCAGTGACGTGGTAAATATGACTCCTTCCCTCCACTCCTTGCCGCAGCTTTTCCTGGTGTTTTGTACCTTTGACAAATGACCGGTTTCGTGACAGGGAAGAGGTGCCAGTACCACGAGAGGATCCTCCGCGAGACCTCCCTGTAGCAGCGAACGGAATCGCGGACTCAACAGCTGCATCGGAACCGCCCGAGCGCCGCCTGCTAGAAGGCCGGCCCCACACTTCGCTTCAGCCTCCGGACCGTTCCGGAAAAGCCTCACATACCTCACTGTCTTGTCTGTTCATGTGACATAAGTAGAAACATTGGGTTTTTAAAATTAGTCACAGTCCTGTTGCCAAAACTCTAATAGACAGCAAGAGAATCTGCATCTTAGACTTCACAGTCGTCAGCTTGTGTGATTGTCGGCCGGGGGCTTCTCCGCAGGGAGACCCCGCGAGGCCGGCGCCCCTGCCCGGCGGGTGTGCCCGGGGCTGGGGGCGGGGACGGCGCTCCCTCCGGAAGGCGGAGCGGCCGGGCAGAGTGGGCAGGGGCGCCCGTCCCCCCGACGCCTCCCCTGGCATCTTCTCTGCCACGTCACATGGTTCGGAATCACACTGCAGCTGCTTTCCATTTTTATAAATATAAATATATATAAATATATACTTTTTAAAAATAATTTATAAATCTTACCAAAACTTATGCTAAATATACTTTCCAGTATGAATGCACAAGCGTGTCATATCAGCAGGTAGAAGTGGCGTCTAGGAGTTTGGCTGTGTCTGTCCACACAGACCTCGAGCGTGCCTGGCAGCGCCACCCTGGGGAAAAGCCAACCCTAAAGCACGTCTACACTAGCAGTTTGTTACTCCTATGCCTTTTTCTGTGTAACATTAAGAACTAAATGTGAAGTTTATAGCTAGCCTGGGTGTACCTTTTAAGAATTTTGTAAACCGTTTGTCTTTTGTTACCGTTTCATGGTGCCAAGTATTCTACATTTAAACAGTAATATCATGGGAGAAATAGAAATAGCCTAGTCTGCTTCCGATACAAACTGCTTTTAACATGGGCTGTATATAAAAATATTAAAGAGAAACAAAACTGTACATTTCCTTGGTTGCTCTGCTACAAACAACCTGAGTAATAACCTTGTTGCAAATATTTCTCTCCTAGCACTAAGTACAGCATTAAAAGGTGATTAGAGAGTCTGCTGAGAAACACAAACGTATGTTTATTGATTTTACTTTAGAACACTACAGAGTTTCTGGACTGGGTGAAGGCGTCAGATCGATGTTTGTTTTATAGAAATCACTACCATTGCGGGTGATGTGTCCGCTGGCGGCCGGGCCTACGGCCAGTCGGGCTGTGCGGGGCCGCGGCCCCAGCAGGGCGGGTGGGCTGGTGGCGGCTGGTCATTCTGAGGGCCTTGGAAGTGACCGCTCGGGTTCCTAAGCAATAAAACTGACCGTGGTGAAAACACGCTGTCTCTGCTCTCCTTCCTTCCCCCTCCCTTCTGTCCCCACCGCCGGAAATGCTGAGTCACGGAGGGTCCTCCCTGACCTGCCCTTTGACCTGCCATCAGCCTCCTGCTGGCACAAAACCGCTGCCCTGGGAGGGAGCAAAGGAGGAATCTTTTGGGTTTTTCACAGCAGGGAGGTTAACGCCCAGCAGTTCCCAGTGGGAGTGTGCCGATGGCTGCTGTCCTCGCCGCTGTCCTGGCTGGCAGACGGGTCCCTCTGCTCCTACCTTGAGCTGACGGAGGCTTCACTCACAGAAGTGACACTCCTCCCCTTTTAAATATTACTTCTTTTTAAAGAAAACTGGTCAGCAATTCAAGAGTTTCTCCTTAATGAATGCTACAGCCACGTGACCAAACAAGCAAACAAACAAATTTAAGCCTTTTACATTTCCCTTTAACATTTTCAAAAGTGTATTCCAAGAGAAATCTTAAAATTGCAGTATTGTAATTATTTATATTTAGTTTTTGAAACTAAAATTCAACAGTTACGCCCATTAGGATGCAGCTACCGGGCTTCCCCTCTGCAGAGTGGGGGGTTCTTGGTGACCAGACCGCTCTTGGGCGCAGGGACTCACCTGGCGGGGCGGCCGCGGGGCTGCGGGGACGCTGCGTCCTTGGGCCGCGGGAGCCTGCGGGGACCGGTGCTCAATCCGGGTGACCGTGAGTGCGATGACCGATGACCGAGGTGCCTGCCCGGCCTTGGGCGTCCTCCGGGAAGCCGCGCTGCCCCCCGCGGCGAACGCTGGGGCTCTCGGGGGGCGCTGCCCGTGGAGACCTGCGCGCAGTCCCTCTGGGCAGAACGATTTTAGATTTCTCCCCGCAGTCCCGGTTTGAACTAAATAGTGCTTTCCGCCAGTGAAAACCGTATGGAAACGGTAGCTTCCCCGTGCATAAGCGTTTCAAACCCGATTTCACCCGAAGTGGTTTACTCCGTACCCTGGACACAGCCACCAAGGCACGATAATCCCGTGGAAGCGCCTGGGCCGAGCGGGCGCCAGGCTCGGGCAGAGCGCAGAAAAGGGACGGTCCGCGGGGCGGGGGCGACACGCCGTTTACCCGCCCTTCTGGGACCCCCGTGTGTGTCTGAACCGGCCCAGCTTCGGCGAGTGGCCCGCGCCCGCGGCTCCGCGCCCGCTGCCCTGACGCGGCCGCCGCTCCGGGGATCGCGGGACCCGGGGTCGAGATGCCACCGCGCGCCGCCGCCCGGCCCGACCTGCGCTAGACCCGGGCGCCCCTCGGCCGGAGACCGGACCGGGACCGGGCAGGACCCCCTGCCGCCCTCTCGCGGGGCCGCGCCGCCGGCGTGCCTGGCTCCCGGCTCCATACGCAAGAAACACGCGGCGCAGCCTCGGGAGCCACCGCTCCGACGGGGGCGTGTTAAATAATTTATTGATTATACAAAGTGATTCCGCCAGGGACGCGCGGCCGGAACCCTGCGCCCTGCGCCCGCCGAGGGACGCCGCCGGGGTCCAAGCGCGCCGAGCCCAAGCCGGCCGCGTATAACTTATTCTGCAAAAATATATATACACACCGCAGCCGGCTCTCCCCGCGCGCCGCCCGCCCGTGCCCTGGGTGCTGTCCGGGCCGCGCCTCACAAGGCGTCCCCCGCGCCGCCGCCGCAAGGGCTGACCAGCGCCAAGTTCGAGGGTTTGTGCTTCTTGAGCAGCCGCGTGATCTTCTCGTCGTCCGAGTTGGGGTCCAGGGGCCGGTTGTACTCGTCGTCGTCCTCCGCGTCTGAGCCGCCCACCTTCAGCTTCTCGGCGTCCGAGTCCTGCTTCTTCTTGGCCGACGCCATCTCCGCCGCGTGCCGCTTGCGCCACTTGGTCCGGCGGTTCTGGAACCACACCTGGGGGCGGAGGGGACTGTCAGGCGGCGCCCCGGGGCTCCCGGCCCTTCGGCACCCCCAGGCTCCCCTGCGGTCCGCGCGGGGCCCCGGCTGCGGAGAGAGCGCGGCGCCGGGAGGCGGCCGTTCGCAGGACGCGGGCGCCCGGGCTCTGCTTCCCGCAGCGGAACCCGCGCGAGGACGCCGCGCCCGGCAGCTCTCACCTTGACCTGGCTCTCGGTCATCCCCAGGGAGTAGGCGAGGCGCGCGCGCTCGGGGCCCGCCAGGTACTTGGTCTGCTCGAAAGTCTTCTCCAGCGCGAAGATCTGCTGGCCCGAGAAGGTCGGCCGCGAGTGCTTCTTCTTGCCGTCCTTGTCCAGCCCCGCGCCGGCTTGCGCTGCAAAGGAGGGCGGGTGAGTGCGGCCGCGACCCCGTGCCACCCCGCACCCGCGCGGGCCACTTACCCGGGCCGGCCAGGCGCGGGTCCCTCCAGGGCGAGCCCTGCACCACGCCGGGCCAGAAGATGGGCGGGCGCCCGGGCAGCTCGGCCAGCGGCTTGGGGTAGCCGCGCGCCACGGCGGCCGCGGGCCCGAAGTAGACGCCGGCGGACGAGGCGAGCCCGTTGAGGCGGGGCAGGCCGCCCAGGAGGCCGCCCCCCGCCGCGCCCACGGGCCGCCCCAGGATGTCGCTGATGCCGTGCGGGGTGCCGAGCGGCAGTTGCGCGCCCAGGCCGCCCAGCGCGGGCGCCTTGAAGCCGGCGGGGCCCTGCAGCGCGTAGGGGAACAGCGACGTCTTCATCTCGGCCATGTTGTGCAGTGCGGCCAGCGGCGCACTGCCCAGCACGAACGCGCCCGGGCGGTTAGCGTCCATGGGCGCCACCGCCGCCGGCCCGGGCGCCCATCCGGGCCCCGCCGCCTGCGCCCGCCGGCCGGGAAGTGCGCGCGCGGCCCGGCGTCGATGCAGGGGCGCGGGGCGCGGGGCGCGGGAGCCGACGGCCGGGCGGCGGCTGCGGCGCGCGCTGGGTGGCGGCCGGGAGGCGGCGGCGGCTCCGGGCGGTCGGAGCGGCGCGCGCGGGCCGGGCGCGCAGATAACCGGGGGGCCCCTGCGCGGCGCGCGCGCTGATTGGCTGCCGGCGCCGCGGCCCGGCCATTGGCCAGCGCCCCCGCCCGCGCGCGCCCCCGCCGCCGCGCACTCCATGAAGGGCCCATTAGCGCGGCAGGTGCCTCCCGGGCCGTAAATTTGCCCCCTGATTTATCTCCCCGGGGACGAAATAAATCCCCTGGATGGGAGTTTAGTTAGGCAAAGGTTTTAATGGGAAATCAGGAAAAAATACGGGAACATATTTTATCTCCAGAAAGAATGCAGATTTGAGAGTGCAGCCGGCGCGCTCAGTGCGCCCCGTTCCAGGACGAGCCCCGCGCGGGCGGAGCCAGCACTCGGCCGCGCCGTCGGGGACCACGGCCCGGCCCCGCCCCGCGACTCCTCGGCCTCCGCTCTGGGGCTGGTGTCGGACGCACGCACGTTTGCGGGACGCTCTCCTGGTGGGTCCCGGCCGCGGCCGGCGGAGGCAGCCCAGCTTTTGGAGTTCACGGGCATAAAGGCCAGGCCTGGCTCGCAGGAATCAGCTCACGGTTTCACCAACAAACGGCTATCTCGGTGGCAGAGCGAGGCTGCGGGGAGTGGGGCGGCGAGGCCTGTCCCGGGCACACGCGCGCGGCCTCAGTCTTGCGCGCGCTGCCGGCGGTTCCGTCCCCGCCTGGGCCTCCCCGTCGGGGGTTCCGTGGGGGTTCGGAGTCTCCAGTGAGGAGTTGCTCAAGGTAACCCGAGCCCGCGCTGCGACCCGGGCCCACGACTCGCCCACGGGCCGTCTCGAGAATCGCAGAACCGGGACCGTCTGTCTCAGAGCCCCGAAGCGTGGGGCGCCACGTTCAGGGGCTTGACTCGGGTGCGCGGCTGCAGCCCTTGGGCAGAAGCGAAGCCTTTAGCCCCGCGTGTGGGGCCCTGCTCCAGACAAAGAGCCCCATCCCCTGGACGTGCCGGGAGGGTTCAAAGGAGAGCGCAGTGGACTCTGAGCACTGGCGAAGGGCGGGCGCTGAGCCAGCGCTGGGCTTTGTCGCCTCGTCCTCGTGGGTGGTGTCGCTTATTGATTTAGTAGTAAGAATCGGCTGTTGCTATTATCCGCGGCCCGTTGGGAGCCGTACCCAAATACGTGCAAAGGGACAAACGTTTTGTTGCTGGGGCTGTGCGTGCAACGTCGCCTCTCTCGGGCCTGGTCAGACCCTTGGCAACGACTTTCCGGTTTTGCCCTGGCCGCCAGGGTTTTGGTGTTACGGAAGAAGACGACCCCCGCGGCTCGGCGCAGGGGTCTAGCGTCCACCCCCGCCTCCCCCTCCTGGGTCCATTTTCGTTTAGTGCAAATAGCCATGGGGCTTGGCGCCGCGGGGCCCTCGGCCAGGTCGCGGCTTGGAAAGCCACTTGCTGCCAGGGCTGGGATGGCGTTCTGTGGTCGCCCTGCCTCGCATGTGCGCGCACGGGGCTGCCCCGGCGGTGCGGCACGTGGATCCCCGCGAAAGGCGCGGGGGCCCGGCGTGCGTGGGGCTGTCATCCCGCTTCTCCGGACGGGTCCGCACCCGTGGGACGAATTGCGCGCGGCTGCTCGGCCGGCGACCAGCCGGAGCGGAGCCCGCCCCGGCACCGGCACCGGCACCGGCACCGGAGAGCCCTGAAGATCTCTGCGCTGCTGATCCCACCGGTGCGCCTGGCCGAGACCGGCGCCTGGCCTCGCCCGCGCCCCACTTCCTCGGAGGAGACACGAAGTGTGTGCGCTCCAAGGGCCCGGCCACGGGGAGGACCCTCCCTGGTAGGATTTGGGCCCTGTGGGCGCCCCAAGGCGACGGCGCCAGGGGCCGCAGCTTGGACTCCGAGGCGGGCGCGGGAGCCGCGGGCGCGGGGGCGGGGCCGAGTGCGGGGCGGGGCCATCTTCTCGCCTCCGGGCTCCCCACTGCGCGCGACCCTGCAGACCTTGGGCTGCGGCGGCCGGTCAGTCCTCTGGGGAGGGCGGTGAGGAGCGCGGGTCGCCCGAATACAGACAGGAGAGACGCACTCCGGCGGGACGGCACGTGCGCGCTATCCTCCCGCGCGGTCCCCACGACCGGATGCGCAGGCGGGAGGAGTGCCCGGCTCCGGGCGCAGCGCTTGGGCTCCTCTCGCGCCCCTGAGGGGGCTTCGTTAGCACTGATTTATGGCTGAGGAACAGAGACCCCGAGGCGCTGCCCTGCGCCCCAGAGACTGCGTCTGTCTACGCTGCCGGGCTGCGGGCAGAGCACGTGGGGTCCCGAGCGGGGCTGCCGCCTCACTGGCTTCAGAGTACGCAGCTCGCCAGGGGCCAGGGCGCGGTATGGCGAGCCAGGGTGAGTTGAAGGTGCCAGAGGTGCGCAGTAAGGGCGATCCCTTTTCCACAATCTCCTAGCCACGTGCGCTCTCCAGGTGCCCTGTCCTGCGGGTGCGCCGGGGTTCCCGAGCCTGCGCCCCAGAAGCTCTCCCATCCTCCTGGATGCCTCGGCATGTGGTCCCCCTCCCCACCGCTGCCAGCTGGGGTGTAACGGCTTAACTTCCTTCTCTTTGCTGTGCGCCAACTCTGGGCCTCCAGCGTCCCCTCCAGCCCCAACCCGTGGCGCCCCTGCTCCTGTCCCCAGGCGCCGCCCTCTCGGTAAGATCCAAGGAAACGCCCCTCGTCCGGGGAAGGCCGGGAGAGCCCCCGCGGAGATGGGAGCGCCCGGGGCGCTCGCTGCCGGCGGGGTTTCCGCAGTGGAGAGGTTCGCGAATGCCACCTCCTGGTCTGGAAGAAAATGCCCTGCAAAGGCCACGGGCACATTCAGCGCGCACTTAGCTCGTCGTTGGAAAACGCAGAGTGCGTTATTTGGCAGAGACTATTCAACATTTATTATATTCATTCAGCATTTATTTGCTGGGTACCAACTACGTGCCAGGCTGGCCTGCGGGAGCCACGTGAGCGCAGCAAGCTCCGGCCCCTGGGTACCCCCAGCTGGCCCAGCGGCGGGCGGGGCAGACCATAAACACTCGCTTACAGGCCAGCGTCTGCGGAAGGGACAGGATGACTGATGGGGCGTGGGGGTGGGGGTCAGGGCAGGCGGTCCCGGAAGGAGGGCCGCCCTGGACCAGCAGGTGTCCAAGCCCTCTGTGTGTGGCGGGGGAGGGGACAGGCCGGGTCACAGGGACTTGCACCCGGGGAGAGGAGCTTGGATGCCACCTTCAGCCGCACAGGAGACCACAGCAGTTCACAAAAACCATATCGATGCGAGTTGTCTTGGGGCGAGACCACGCCCAGTGCGGGCTGGGGTCTCTGGGGCAGCCCTCCACGAGGGGCCCTGGCTTTGTCCTCTACGCACGTGTGAGCGAGTTCCCAGCGCCCCCCAGCTGGCGAGGCCCCGGCACCAGGCGGTCCGGACTGCGGCGAGGGGGGCGGGGCGGGGGCGGGGCGGGGGCGGGGCTTCCCCAGGGCGGGCCGGGACCACCGGAAAGGACCCCTGGGGTAGCCCAGGCTACACCCGTGGCTGCCAGACATGGGGCTCAGGGATGGAAACAGAGAGCCCGGTGACTGGCCGGAGCTGGAGGGGCCCAGACCCGGGTGGGGGCGCCGTAGGCCGGGCTGGTTCTGGGCAGCGGAGGCTGGAGCGCACGGGACATCTCGGCAGGCCCGGGGCGCGGCCCCTTCTCAGCCTCTCGCCGCCACCTGCTTCACTGCCAGGGTCCACTCGCGTCCCCGTCGTGCCCCCCACCCACGCCAGGCCCTCCGTGGCCCCTGGCAGCCCCTGGCCCACTCTTCCTCGTCTTTGCTGCTCGCTTCCTGCTCCGTTGGAGGTCTCAGCTTGGGGTGGGGTCACCCGTCCAGCGCGTGGGTAACCGGACCAGGCACAGGTGCCTCTGGGCTGAGTGAATGCCGCGGGATGAATGAATGAATGAACGCGCCCCAGCCCTGCGCTGCAGAGAGTTCCAAGGCCCCTGTCCGGGTGGGGAGGGGGATGCTGCGTGCCCAGCCCCTCCAGGCACTGCGAGCCCCAGGGTGGGGTGCGGGTGGGACAGTGAGGAAGACGCGGGCACAGCTGCCATTGCTGTTTCCTCACACTGGGACCCCGTCCTGTCAGAGCCTGGGCAGTCGGGGGCCCCCATCTTGGTGAAGTGTCCGCTGCGCCCCCAGCCTGGGGCACGGAGGTGTCTTCACTCAGCCTCTCCCCCACCTGCCGACAGCTGGTCCTCCGGCGGCCGAGGACAAGGCCTTGGGTCGAGGGAGGCCTGGGGGCCCGGGTGCAACCGGGACGGGGAGGGAGGCTTCGTGGAGGCCGGGGGTGGCTGAGCACCCCCACTGCCCAGGACGAGTGCGGCTCCGCACACCCGCGTGTGGGAGAGGCCAAAGGTGGGCCGAGGATGGCGGCACAGGGCCAGGGGGAGTGGGCAGGGCCACCGGGGCAGCCTTTGCAGGAGGCGGGGAACCCAGGTGTCAGGGGAGGGACAGCCCCGAGCTCCCTGTGACCCCTCCAGGCCGGCCCTGCCCAGCCTCTGCAAACCCTCTGGCTTTGCTGGGCCTGAAGCTCTTCTCACGGCCGGGACTGGCCAGGTGCGTCCTACCGTGCAGGCCCCCGGCCCCTCTGGCTCCTTGGATTTCTTTACAAGTAGTTTGTTTAGGTCTAGAGAGTAACACAAGCTCTCACCTTCCGACACTTTGTTGTGCTGGCTCCACGTTCTCCTCAGGAGGGAGAGGCCGTGAGCCACCTGCAGGCCTGTGGCACCCATGGATGCCACGTGGTGACCTGCCCATGCTGACGGTGCCGTCCCTCACCCAGGGTCTCGGCCGCAGCGTCAGCACCGAGTCCCAGGGGGCGGGGGGCGGGAGGAGGAGCAGCTGCCCCCGCAGCAGGAGGGGAGACCCTGGGACTCGGTCCCCCTGGGCTCACCCCTGCGTCCTGGTGGGCACAACAGAAGCAGCCTCCACACCCCGCAGACGGGGCAGCTCCCCAGGGCGGGGTTCAGAGGTCCCTGAGTGCCACCGCGTGGAGTGGCCCTGCCCTGCCAGGAGTCAGATGGAGACCACGGTGACCTCAGGGGTTCACAGTGCCATGAAGAGACAAGGTGCCTCCCCCGGGAGGGCCACTGGAATCCTGGGGTGCTGGGTGGGGACCGACAGGGTCTGCCGGGCGGCCGAGGTTGGCGTCGGCGCAGCAGGACCCAGGGCGCTGTGGGAGGGTCCGCTGGTCCGCAGGCCCCAGAGGACAGCAGCACCCTGGCGGGCTGTGGCCCCGCCGGCAGCAGGCCTGGCGCACGCCCTCCGTGCCCGGGCACCACAGGGAAGAGCAGGTCCCTGCGCCGTCCTGTCCTGTGTGGGAGACCCCTTCGCAGACGGGCCGAGGCCGGGCCTGGGGGGGCCAAGGGAGCCGGAGGTCGCAGGCGGCCTCAGCAGGAGTTTGAGGCCCACACGGGAGCGTTGAAGGTGGGCCTGTCCTCAGTCTCAGCCCTATTCTGGTCTCCAAGAACCGCGGGGTATGCAGCGTCTACACTGTATGGGCTGCGTCCAGCGTCGGGGACACGTGTCCATGGGCTGCCACGAGGACCCCGAGAACTCCCGCCCCGCCAGTGCACGACCTGTTGTTGCCATCTGCTTCTCAGGTGAGGCTCCTAAAAGGGTGCGCCTCCCACCCCGCTCCGCGCGCCACGGTTGGGCCTTGGCCCCAAACGCTCATGGGGCTGTGCGCCTGCCGGGCGCGGCTCAGGCTTCTGCTACCTGACCTGCTGTTGGCGCCCACCTGCGGGTCCCCAGCCTCCAGGCACAGTGCGTCTGGTCTCCTCTCTCCCCACTCACTCTCCTTCCTGTCCTCCCAGGGCCCTTCCTCAGGACCACCCTGGGCCAGCCGCCCTTCCTGGTCAGGCCCCTGCACCCGCGCCATCACCCTGCGCCCTCTGCCCGGCCTTCTCCCTCCCCGCGCAGACGTCCCACCGCCACGGGCAGTTTTCCCTTCCAGTGTCCTCACGGTCCCCTGACTGGGACGGGCACCGGCCCCCTGGGCGCCAGGCTTCCGGGAGCTGGGCTGAGCCAACAGCGGATGACTGACCGTTCCCGGAGGCAGTTTGACGAGGACGGAGCAGCCTCCTGGCGGTTTGACGTGGGCCAGGTCCAGACTGAAGGCGGCCGCAGACATGAGCCCTGTCCACCTCCCAGGCCAGCTGCTCTCCCCGCCTCGGGCAGCCCTGCCCGGCGATGTGGCTCCGTCTGTCTCAGCTGGAGACCTATGGCCTCCCGGTCCCTGCAGCCCCTCCCGGTCCCTGCAGCCCCATCCACACAGGCTGGGCCGGGCGAGGGCACCTCTGCGACTCCCAGCAGCCAGCGCTACTCCATCTGGCCGAGCTGTGGGCGTCTGTCCTGCTGGACTCCCATGCCCTGTGCCAGGAGGGACAGGGCCACGGTTACCCAGACCCCCAGAGGGGACGCCCCAGGAGCAGGTGGGCCGGCGCGCCTCTGCAGAGGCAGGAGGCGGAGGGGCTGCCGGGGAAGCCAGGCGGCCCCTTGGAAGTGCTCTTCGTGGGGGTCCCAGGAATCTTGTCTCCTTCGGGAAGGACAAAGCCGCGGCTGTAAATCACCTCCGCGCTGATTCCCCAGGGCCTCCCGGGCACCAGATGTGCAGCTCGCTAATGAGCTCCCGCCCGGCCGCCCCAGGGTGTCTGACCACGCGCCACGTGCTAATTGAGTGCCGCAGCGAGAGATTTGTGTCACGGCTCCTGCTCCAGCCGCCTCCGCTGTGATCCGGGACGGATCAGACCTGCGCTGGCCCAGTGGGGGCTTCCGGAGGGCTCTCGGCTACACCCCAGGCCGGGCCACGGCCGCGGAGGGGCTTCCTGCGGGCGAGCTGGTCCAGATGGGCCTGCCGGGGCCCGTGGGTGCCCTCCGTGGCGGCGGCACACACGGCGGTCCCTGTGGGACGGCTGCAGCGGTGACTGCAGGACTGTGGCCGGAGCTCTCTGGCTTCCGACGTTGTTGTCCCCTCCCCGGGTCTTTGCTGAGTGCCTTCCGTGGCCGGAACGGGGTCGGGAGCAGATCACTGGTGCTTTCCTGAGGGGGACGGCACTCAGAGTGACGACCGAGTCTGACAGCTGCTCTTCCGCCCGGTGACGGACACCCCCTGCCAAGGGTCCTGCCCGAGCGTGGCTGGGGGGCCTGCTGCCGAGGGCAGCAGGTCGGGGAACGTTCCGGAAGACCGGAAGGGGGAGGAGTGAGCCGCCCAGGGGCAGGGGCAGTGGGGAGATGGGTGAGGCCAGTGACAGGCCCTGGATGAGGGGGCTTTGGGGCTGCGTCTCCCACCTGCGGAGCGGTCGGTGCGCAGGAGGGGGTCTGCGTCTGTGAGGGGTCTCTGTGCGGGGAGCCGGGAGCAGGGCCTGGGCCCCCGTGAGGAGATGGTTTGGGACAAGGGCTGCGCCCCCATCCCCCGCCACTGTCCCCAGGTGGCCCGGCTGGCAGGGACCTCCGTCGCAGGAAAGACTTGTCCCACGCGGGGCTCCCTGTCCTGGAGGGGTGACGAGTGGGGTGCGGCCGGCTGTGCAGTCAGCGCCTCTGACTTGTGGGGCCGAGTCTGCCAGGAGAGGCCGGGCGCACGGGGGAGCCCACGGGGGGGGGGGCTTCGGGGCGCTGGGCGTGGCAGGAGTGCCAGCCACCGTCCGAGCGTCACCTCCCAGCAGCTGCTCCCTGCCAGCCGCAATGGCCCGTGACACCCAGCCGAGGTGCAGCTCTGCTCCGTGACCGGGTCTTGCGTGGCCTGGCAACAGGGACGTGGGGCCTGGGGGTTTCAGGTGAGCCATCGTCGCTGGGGAGGGCTTGGGAGGGGGCGGTCTGGGCACGTGAGCCCAGCTCAGGGCGAGGACACCCCGCTGTGCGGTGGCCTGTGGCATTGGCCAGTGGCTTGGTCGGCAGAGCCTCCGTCTTCCTACGCAGGGCCCCTTCTGTCCACTGAAGCCTGGTGACGCCTGCGCCCAGTTAAATTAATCCAAGTGATTGGCCCCCTTCCCCGTGAGGCTGCCCCTGCCCAGCCACGTGACGTGCCTGCTTCTCCTGGGAGGACTGGACGTGTCCTCCACGGCACCCGGGTTGGCCACTGGACCGCAGTGGCCTGAGCCACCTGTCACCCCCCAGTCCCCCTGCCTCTCCTCTGCCCTGGGGACGGCACGGCCCTGCCGGCCCTGGCTGAGCTGGCTCGCGGAGCATGGCAGGGTGGCACGCGGCCTGGGGCCACCAGCAAATCGGGGGATGGAGAAACGCGTGGGGACCCGTGATTCACCTGGGTCTTCACCGTAGGTTTCCCCAACTTTCCCCTTAAGAATTTGCATTGCGGTGGCCACA
Organism: Eulemur rufifrons; assembly: GCF_041146395.1. Lineage (NCBI taxonomy): Eukaryota > Metazoa > Chordata > Mammalia > Primates > Lemuridae > Eulemur > Eulemur rufifrons. Next base: position 70,984,680 of record NC_091010.1, read on the forward strand.
GTGTGCACAGGCAAAACTTCTGACTATCTTTTTAGAATAAATTGCTATAAGATTTTGATCCAATCTAAAGCTTTCCCTGTCGTGTTCGCCAACCCTGTGGACACCTCGAGTCACAGCAGGTATCTGTGGCCAGCCACGATCTCGTTCTACGGGTTTTGCTTTCCTGCTCACCTGTGGTTTTCCTGTTCCCGTGTTTGTCATCTGCCCACTTCCTGTCTATCCTTTGGGGTGGGACCCAAGCTCCAGCAGGTCCCAGGCCGCCCGCCCTGGGGTAGCGGGTGAGGGAGGGGCAGGGCCACGCCCGCTGTACCACGTGAACACGGCAGCAGGCGGGACCCTGGGACCGACCGGCCCGACGTAGTCAGGGAAAAGTCGCAGCAGCTGAAATGGATCAAACTCGGGGATTAAAGGCAAAGTCATCGCACCGGACACAGCAGGGCCGGCTCTGCCGCCTCCGGAGAGTCGCTGGCACAGACCCGGACACAGGGACAGAGCGACGGGAGCACAGATGCTGCGGGGAGGGGCAGGCGTGGCCACGGCGCCGCCAGGTGGGCTCGGGAGACAGCGTGGCCGGCGCTCAGCGGAGCAGGACTCGGAAGGAAACAAAGACCTTCAGAAGTTCGGGGAGGGCCGTGAGGCGCTGCGCTGGAAGGTGCTGAGCGCAGACTCACGCTGCTGTCGGCCCTTGGTTTTCCTGATAAATCTCACCGACGGTCTATTTCATTCATCCTTTTCTGATCATTTCTATTTTTTCTCGGTTTCCCGTCGCCTTGTGTTGCTCCGTCCAGCCACACTCTCCCTTCTGTCTGTGCCGTTGCTCCTTACTAACTTTTAAAGTGTTGCTCGTTAACTTTTAGCTTTAATCTTTTTCTAATATAAGCATTTAAGGCTTCAGAGTTCTCCCAGAGTTAAACGTCTTCTTTTACCATGAGACGTGTAGCGGCCGGCATTTCTGGGAATCTCGCTTCTCCGCCACTTTCCTGACTCAGCTCTGGAGTTTCAAGCCTCCTGTCCCAACAGGCCACAGAGAAACCTCTTCCCTGTGGGGCTCACAGTCCAGGCACACGCGTGCACCGCGGGGGCATTCGAGGTCAGAGCGTCGGAAGGCAGGAGTGTGGTCCCGGCCACCGCAGGCCGGCCCGGCGCCACGTGGGGCTGCTGAGTGGCAGCCAGACGGGAGCTTTGCCGGCCGTGCGGACGGGCTGCACTTGACCCTGAGAACGCGTGAGAAGGGGGGAGGGGCTGCAGGTGAAATAGACAGAGCACGTGAGAGCAATTGGGAGGCACACGACCCAGATGACCCCTGACCCCCTGCCGAGATGCAGGGAAGGCAGAGGATGAATCCTGCGGTAGCCCAGACGTGTGTGTGCACAGAAAACCGGGGCCAGGGAGGAAACTCCGGAAGGTTCCACGCAGACAGTAATGGGGGGAGGACGGTCTGTCCTGAAGAGGAACGAGGCACCGAAGTGTCAGGCGTCAGAAAGGACAGAAACTCGGGGGCAGCAGCGTCACCGGCCTGCCACCCCCGGGGCCCCACCAGGGACGTGTGAGTCTCGGCACCCGGCTCCCTCCTAGCAGCAGACACCTGCGGGCGCCGAGCCGCACCTGCGCCTTCGCTCCTGGGCTGCGCCGCGGCTGCCCGAGAGCAGGTGTTGCCTGTCCTGATAAAACCCGGGAGCTGCGCGCCTGGCGTCTCCGCGTGGAGGACGAGGGGCTGCGCGGGAGTCGCCGGGAGCCTCCTTCGTTGAAGCTCAAAGACCGTTTCACTGTGGGTGAGTTCGGACGAGTCCCCCGTTGCCGTGGCTGCGGTCCCTTGTCCCAGTGGGGGCGGGGAGGCTCCAGGTCTGTCGGTAAAACCCAGGCGCGGAGGGCGGAGGACGGCCGCGGCGGGCCGGGCGGCGGGGCGGACGGCGGTGAGGCGTCGGGGAGAGGGACCCAGACTGCTGCTGCGAGTCACGCCTGTAATTGTCCCTCCTGTGAGCAGGTCGGCGTGTCCAAACGTGACGCCTGGGCTGGGGAGGTCACAGCCTTCTCCCGGCTGTGGCTTTCGGTGTTTCCTGGGTTTGCCGAGTTGACGTGGGCCACGGCTCTGCCCCGACGTCTGTGTCTTCTCCCCAGGACCCGTGTCTGTGGCGGCAGAGCCCACACTGGCTGTCCACTCTGTGTGGCATTTGTCACGGAGCAGAGGGGCCGTGGCCGCAGCACACAGGAGCTTTACTGGTGGCACTTAGACAGGCTGCACCCTGGGAAGGTCCCCCACGGCAGGGTCCCCCATGGCAGGGTCCCCCACGGCAGGGGACCTTCCAGAGGGAGCAGAGAGGGCCACCACCCAGGGGAGGGGACATCGAGGGCAGTGCCTCTGGGACACAGGGTGGGCCGTCTCTGGCCAGAGAGCTCCGCGGGGCAGCAGGGCCGGGGACTTGGAGCCCAGGTGTGTCTTGTCACGGGCAGCCTGGGTGCAGCTTTGTGGGGTGTGCGGTGCTTGCCGGAAACGTGCTTGTGTGGGCAACACTCAGAGCATGTGACATGCACAGATTTGGGTTTGGCGCCTGTGGCCTTTTGAACTGGTCTCCTGCTGGCTGTGAGGAAGTTGCTGCCCAGGGGCTGGGAGACGGGGGTGTCTCGGCCCGTCTGTGTCACCCGAGCCGGCCCCCCTCGACGCCCAGGCCCGGCCTCCCCACATCCCGTCGGGTTCAGTTCCTCGTGCAGTGGCCCGGTGGCACCTCCAGGCTGGCCCCGTGATGGCCTCGCCCACAGGGCAGCAGCGTCGGCCTGGGGTGTCTGCTCTCGGGGTCCCCTGGGAACCCAGCTGTGAGCTGTGCCAGGAGAGGCCCCAGGGCAGGACCCCAGCCCCAGCCAAAGGCCCCTGAGCTCCCGGCCCTCGGCCCGTGCTGCCTGCCAGCCGTGGAGTGAGCCGCCCGGACGTGGCTCCCCGGTGAGGTCCCACGAGCGGCCGATGCAGCCAGGCAGCGTCACGTGACCAAGCACTCCGGGGGGCCTGAGGCGGAGACGCCCTCGGGACAGCACAGCCTGCTGCAGGCGGTGCAGGGTGGCCCCACCCCCGCCCACCCCGCGGGGTGAGTTTCCCGTCAGAGCTGGTGGCTCCGCCTGACACACGCTCTGAGTCTGGAAAAAGGGTTTGTTTTCCATTTTACTTTCTAACTGGAGATCAAAACTGGTTCTAGAGCCAGCAGATCACCCTAGCGATTCTGTGGCTTTGTGGTAATGACCACAGGCGTCCGGGCACGTGGAACGCGCCGTCTGAGTGACGGTGACGCCACGGTATGCGCTCCTGCCCCAGCAGGGCTCCGACTGCGGGCCAACCCCGACATGCCCAGGCCGGGCCTCGGCGGTTCCGGTTGCAGACAAGTCTCTCCACGTTCTGCGCGGATGTGAGATGGGAGCTCAGGGCCGGCGTCCACGTCCGGCTCCCGGGGAATCCAGAACAAGGCTCCGTGGGCCTCGGAGGCACTTCCTGGGTGGAGGCGCCTCCTGGACGCACCTGGGGCCCCCTGGGGCTCTGGCCTGGTCCCGGTCCGGCTTCCAGAACACGCTGGAGCTTGTCCTCGCCCTGACGCTCACCGGGCCCTGTGGCCTGACCGGGTCCAAGCGGCAGCCGAGGGCCACTGGCCGCGAGGACCACCACCCGGTGGCCTCCCACGCTGTGACCCGGCACTTCACTTCCCGCGTCAGAGACAAACCAAGCAGCAGAATTCGGTCCCCAAATAGGAGCAGTCTGGGTCTCGTCCATCAGCCTGGACCCCAGAGCAAGTTTCCCTCTCGAGATTTGCGTCTGCAGAGGCCCCAGGGTGGGCCAGGCCTTCTCCGGCCCCTTCTGTCCTGACGTGTCCCCGGCTCAGTGCTGCGCTCACGGCTGGCTCCTGGGGTTCCCAAGGCAGCTCACCGGGGTCCTTCCTGGGAGCCCCCCAGGCGTGTGGCCTGGATGTGCCTGGCCCAGTCGGGGCCCCGCGCCCCCCGCCCGTGGTAGCCTTGACACGGCACCAGCTGGTGCTACTCTGAGCCCGGAGAGCCCGTGCAGAGAGAACACGGCCTGGGTGCAGGCAGGACTGTCCCGGCCCCGCCTGGCCCGCTTGGGCACCCTCCGTCCCTGCGTCCCTCCGGGCCCGCCCAGCCCAGGAGCCCTGGGAAACAGGCAGGCCCTGGGTGGGCGCCCCAGCCGTGTGTACCCCGTTACCTTAACCCGTCTCTCGCCTCTTGTCACAAAGAATTAAAATCCGTAATGAGAGCACCGGGGAGGCCCCTGCAATTTGGCCATCGGCACCACGCGGGCCATTAGCTGGCGGCGTGGGGGCATTAATCTAGTCATCTCTCTCTGGTCTCAATGAATTGTGATAAAAATGTCAAACAATTAGATTATATTGGCCGACAGCGCCGGTGTGATGGAGCGGCGAGGCCGGGCGCGTCCCTGGAATCACCCTGACAAAGGGAGCCGGCTCCACACCGCGGTAAATCCCCGCGGCGCTGGCACGGCTGTCAGGGGGTCGGCGTGGGCGGCCAGCGAGCCGGGTTGTCCCTGGAGCCCGGGGTGCGGGTGGGTAGCCCCTGGGCCGAGACCCTGGGACCAGGGCCCGGGCCCCTCCGAGGGTCTGCAGAGCTGGGGGCTGGACACAGAAGAGGCCGAGGTGCTGCGGGGGCCCAGGTCCCACCCCCTGGTCCACACCTGCGGCCACAGCGCGAGGCCAGCCCGGGTCCCGGCCCGGAGGCTGGGAGGGTCCGGCAGTGGGACGCTCTCCGGGCCTGCCCTTCCCGGGCACGAGCTGCTTTTTTTTTTTTTTTTTTTAAATAAGGGCGAAGACGTGTTGAAAATTGATTTCTCTGTTGGAAATGGGATAATTAAACTGGTTGTTTCTACCTTCATCATCGTCATAATAAAATGAGAGGACAGCAGGCTGTGCGAGGCGTGAGGCAATATCGTAAGCCGTAATGCAAGGAGCGTTAATTGAATACAAATGGCCTTCCCTGAAGTTGCTGAGTTATATTTCAGACATATGGGATAATGATGCCATTTAATCATTTTTACAAGATATAAAATTACTGGCTCCTCTAGGAAGATCATTAAGGAAAACAATTGTTCATAGCAATTGGAAATAGAGTTTTAATTATTTAATACAGAAATTAAACTATTAGAGACCAGTGTTAGATGAAGCAACTTAATAGAAATTTATATACAAGCGTCTGTGAACATTTTAGTTTGATTAACCCGCCTAATTCCTTAATCCAAACCCACCTGGAAGGTCCTCTTCAGCTGTGACTGAGTTCACAGCTCGGTGCCGGCGTTCCCGGGGCGGAAGGGGCGGCCGAGGCCTCCCGCGGGAGCCCCACCCGGGAATCCCAGGGGTGAGTCCAGCAGCCGCGACTGCAGGCAGGTGCGAGGCGCGGCCGTGGGCGCCCAGGCCCGGGAGTCTGGGGCCCGGCGCGGGGCGTGTGCCTGGTGATGCTGCTCTCAGGGTCCGAGGGCAGTGGTGCTCAGCGCCAGCTCAGTGCCCAGCCTCTTTCCTGCCCCCTCGGCCCTTTCCGGGGGCAGCTTTTGGAACAGTGGGTGCCGGACAGGTGGGGCCCTGTCCCCGGCCACCTGGCTCCTGGGCTCCTGCCCTGGGCCCAGGGTCCCTGGCCCAGTCTGCAGGGACGCCGGCCCGTCCTGCCGCCCCCACACCTGGGAGCAGCTGAAGGGCCAAGAGCCCGGACTTGGTCGCAGAGCCCACACTGGTGCCAGATACCGGCCGGGGGGCCTGCGCGAGGGCCAGGGAGGCCTGAACCAGGAATTACGGCTTAAAACTCTCACAGTGGAAAATCCTTCTCCGAGTTAAGTGCAAACACGGAGCTGCTGTGGACGCAGCGCAAGCCCGGCCCGGCGGGACCCGGGGAACCAGCGCCTTCGGTGCGGCCTGGGTGCGGCTGTGAGGGGCACGGTGTTTGCTCCTTTTGGTTACTTTGTTGCTATTTTCCAAATTTTCTATAATAAAACATATTATTTTAAGATGCTTATTTCAAAGATAAGGAAATTTTCAAGACGTAAATTAAGGAAATAAATGGACTCTTTAAACAAGGCGGCTGACAGGCACGAGCTGAGCACCTGGGATTGGGGACCAGGGCCGCGGAGACTCGCGGGGGGCGGCTGCCGGGGCTGGGGGGCCATAAGTAGCCCCCCACGCCCAGGCCGCCGGGTGGGCAGGGCCCCGGCCTCCAGGGGCCCCCGAGTGAGCCGTTCGTGGTCGTGGTCTGAAATCCCAGTGCTGGTCCCCCGCCGGGTTGCTGGGCGGTGACCGTCCCCAGCTGTGAGGGAAGCGTGGCTGCCCCTTCTCGCCCCGGCCCTGGCCGGGCGGCAGGGCGGACGCCCCCAGGAAGCCTCGTCCCCGGCCTGGCCTGCGGGTTCCCCTCACGCGGCCAGAGCTCCCAGCCTGCCCTGCCGCGGAGGGCGATCCAACATGCGAATCATCACCAATAAATTCCAAGTGATCTTTTTTCTTCTTATAGTTTTTAGGGTTACATAAATTTCACCTATGCAATTCTTTTATGCTTGAATATATTACAGAATGCCACTTCTGCTATGGGAGCTAATTGATAATGTGATTTGTTATGTTGCCGGGACATAATTCAGAAAGTTATTTTAAAGCCTTTGATGCATGGAACAGCACTCTCTGTTTAATATTTCTCACATGAGCAGACACAGTGTGAGGTAAAAAATGTGGTGCCGTGTGGATGAAATATCTCCAGAAGCTTTTATTCTTGTTGTTTGGGCGCGTGCCAACATCGTTCTAGAAGAAAGCCCATATTTCCAGTGCTGCTCTGATTTGAATTTATTTCCTGGACATTAGCCTTTTTTTTTTTTTTTTTTTTAACTGGAATAAGTATGTGTATATATTTGAAAAAGGAAAAATCAAACAAAAGGGAAGTTACACACAACCTTTTAATATTATGGAAAATGTGCATTTAAAATTTTTATGTCAAATTAATTATAGATTCACAGGAAGTTGCAAAACAGTGCAGAGGGTACCGTGTACCACCCACCCTCCCCGACGGTGACATGTGACACAGCTGAGGTCCCTGGCAAAGCCAGGGCTGACACTGGTGGCCACGTGTCCCAGGTGTGTGTGGGAGTGTCCGTGGGGGAGTGTGGTGGCCGTCACGTGCGCAGTCCGGACCCCCCACCACGTGTCCCTCGAGCCTCCCCGCCCGTCTCCCGGCAACGCTGATCTGAGTGTCCCTGGGGTCTTGCCCGTGGGCGCTCCCACAGCTGGCACTCGGCTCGGCCCTCGCGGCCCACCTGGTGGTGTCAAAGTCCCCACGTGGCGGCTGCCGAGTGGCGTTTCGCCCATGAACGTGGCACGTTTGCTGAGCCCACCCCAGGACACTTGCGAGGGTCCAGTATTCTGCTGTTGTGAACAAGGCTGCTGCGAACATTCCCGTGCACACGCGTGTGAGCGCGTCCCAGGGTGCAGGCGCTGGGCTGGGGTGGTTCAGGTCCAGACCGTTTTGCAGAGAGGCTGCGCCACTCCGCGCTCCCAGCAACACGCGAGAGGCCCAGTCTCCCCGCATTTGGTGTGACCTCTATCTCTGAAAGAAATTTAGCTGCTCTGCTAGGTATGTAGTGCGACGTCCTCACGGCATCAATGTTGTTGACTTTGGACCCTGTTTCGGCTCGTGTCCCGACTCCGGAGTCCTGGCCCCAGGATGCGACCCGCAGCAGGGCTGGCACCGCAGACCCCACACGCGGCTCTGGCCCACCCCACCCCGCCCCATCTGACACAGGGAGACCTGAGGTCGCGCTGCGCTGACAAGCAGCCCCGACAGCTTGTGGAGGCCGCCCGGTGGCGGGGCTGCCCCCTTGCCCTCAGGTTCGGGTCCTAGGCTGAGGGAACAGCCCGCCTTGGGCCCGCGCGGCGGGAAGGGACAGCAGCTGGGGGACGTGCATGGCTTGAAGCTTTGGCCCCTGGGGACCGTCCATCTTTGCATGCAGTGGCAGGGAGGGGACGTCTACAGGGAGGCTCCGTGGGCCCCTCGTGGACCAGCCACCGCCGACCACCCCCAGCCCATCTGGTCGGGTCGGGAGAAGTGTGTTCAGAAATTCCGAAAGATCATTCGGGAGACACGTCCACCCCGGGCGCAGCGGCCCCCAGAGAGCTGCAGCGCAGCCGTCTCCGCCAGAGGCCCACGCTGCTGGCTGGCGGACAGACCAGTGTCCGGAAGCCCCTTGTTCCGGACGCCCGGCTGGCCAGGACCCCACTCGCACGGCCACCTTGGGAAGTGCTGGCGTCTGTGGTCAGGGACTGCTGCCGCCAGGAGCCCCCGCCCAGCACCCCCGGTCCCAGAGACCACACCACGCAGACGTGTTTTTGTTGTTTACTTGAACACTCAACTCAAAAACAAACTTTTGGTCCTGACGGTTGTCCTAGGGGCAGCACGCTAGCGACCGGCGAGTGCTGTGAGGAGCCGCCCGCTGGGCGCCCAGGCGGGGGCCTCGTCCCCAGGGAACGGCACTGGCAGCCTCGCGGCAGGGGAGCCCACCCCACCCCACCCCAGCAGTGGCCGCGGCTCCGCCCCGACGGACCACAGGTGCACACAGGGCAGGGATGAGCTCTGGGTCCAGGCGGCCACGGGTCGGCCCTGCTGCCTGGCGCCCCCGCCTGCCCGCAGACCCCCGGGAGCAGGAGATGGGGCAGGTGGCTGCCCTGTGTGTGGCTGGGGGGCGGCCCTGGGGGGGCCGTGGGGTCCTCGGTGCAGAGCCAAGGCAGAGGGAAGCGCTGAGGCAGGGGCCCTCGGAGACAGTCCAGACGCCGCCATCCGCCACCTGCTACCCGATGGCTTGGTTTGGCAGCCCATAGAGGACCAAGTTGAGGGCAGCGGGGAGCAGTTCAGACCTCCTGGGCTGCGGCAGGCGGAGCGAGGGCCTGTCCCGCGAGGTGTGCAGAGCCTCGTCTGTGGAGAGCAGGACGTGGCAGGTGAGGCCGACGCCCACTGGGCACAGCTGTCGGCCCCCAGGACCTGCAGCCCGAGCAGGGGCCGAGGGGCCGACGCTGCGGCCCCCCCAGGTGGAGCCACTACCTCCTCACTCACTCGGTCACTCAGTCACTCTATGAGCATTTACTATTATTTGGACAGCACACCCCAGGCCCTGTGGACCACGTGATTTTCGAATGGTAAACTCCTTTGGAGTCGTGTATAGGAGATTTCATCGTTTTGAGTCATCCTGGTGTAACCCTGTCTTAGTTATGGAAGATTATTCCTTCAGTGCTTTGCTCAGTGCCGCTCCTCAGTGTCTTGCTTGCTGTTTCTCAGCAGCGTCCCCGTGTGACACGTACCTGCAGCTTCCCTGTCACCCCTGTTGGCACACTCACGTTCAGGCTCGTGGGCTCTGAAGGTTGAGCGTGACAGGTCATGCCCTGTGTCCCTGCCCGGGCTCTCCCCGAGGGACGGAGGACAGAGACCGGCAGGCCGATCGCTGACCCCAGCTTGGGGTTCACTTCCAGGCGTGTTCTTTCCTGGGCTGGGATTACTGGCCACGTCCAGGGTGACCTGCTGGTGCTGTGGCCTGCAGGCCACCCAGCCCCGGTGGCCAACGCAGCCACGAGGCCTTGCTCTGGGAGGAGGGGTTTTCCCATCTGTTCCCGGAGAGCGGAGCTTTTGGAATCTGGAATTTGTGAGTTCTAACGCCTGGAGTGTCTCCCTAAGCAGGGCTGGCGCCGGGTCCCCCACGGCCGTTACCGCAGAGGCTGCGCTTGTGGCGTCCCCGTCCGTCAGCGTGTTCACACGCCGGGGCTGCGCAGCAACGGGGCGGGGGGCTTCCGGGCGGGGACACGCTCACCCTCTTCCTGGCTCTTATCGCCTCAGAGCCCCGGTTTCCTCGGTGGGAGGAGGGGCGCCCTGTGCCTGCGGGGCTGTGTGGGGCCAGCCGGCCTCGCCTTACCTCGGCTAACCGCTTCGTCGCCTCCCGTCTTCTGCAGCAGGCGGACCACAGCCCCGACCGACTTGCCGAACATTAGCAGATCTGGGGACGGAACGTCCCCTCAGGCAGCCGCGGCGCCTGCGAGGGCTCCCCCCGAGGGCGCAGGGCAGGTGGGCGCGGCGCCCACTCACTCTCCCACAGGACGCTGGCCCGCCAGGCGTTGTCCTGCAGCCGCGTGGGCCACTGGTTTGCCACGATGCTCCGGACTCCCACCAGGCTCAGGAGGATGGCCGTCTCGATGGGCGCCTCCAAGGACAGCTGGGACGGGCTGTGAGGACGCGGCTCCTGCGGGCTGGCGCTAGGACCGAGCCTCCCCGCCCTCCCCGTCCACAGCCCGCTGCGCCCGCGGTTGGAACGCATGTGCGCACTGACAGCTCCCGCGTCAAATGCCGTTGACAAGAGATGGCATTTCAGAGAGCTGCCAGATCCTTCCGGGCACTCCCAGCCCCGGGGAAGAGGCCCCGCGCAGCGTGTGACGGGGTCTCTGGAGCAGGTGCCGCCCAGCAACCCGGGCAGGACCCGGCTCTGAGCTCCAGCCAAGCGGGGCCTCCCAAGCTGCGGCAGCCCCTCCACCCGCCCGAGCACAGCCCCTCCCCGGGCAGCGCCTCCTGGGGGTTCAGGGCGACCGTCCCTCCCGCCCCGCCCTCGCCACAGGACCACGCCCATGGCTCACGCGCCGCCACCCCCGGCACCTCTTGTTCTCCGAGCTCTCCACGTGCCGCCGCAGGCTGTCATGGGACCGCGTCATGTCCAGCAGGACCAGCAGGCGGCAGTCTGCGTGCGGCACACGGGAGGGCCGGCTCAGCAGCTGCGACCGGCGGGCGGGGCCGGCCTGCGCACCTGGGCTCGGTGGGTGGAGCCTTGTGGCCACCGAGTGCCTCCGACCCACGAGCCACACGTGGACACGTGGGCCTGACCGCTGCGGGAGCCCCCGCCCTCACAGCCTCCTGCACACCACAGGGCCCCCCGCGGCCCCTCCTGCGGCTCCCCCTGCCCAGCTGAGGGGCCTCGGCTCCCCCATCATGCCTGGAAGCTTCCAGCGCTCCGCACTGATGGGGTGTTTGAGGCTGCCCCAGTCCCTGGAGAGAGGCCCCAGCTGTGGCCTCCACCTGCCGTGTTTAGGGGCGTGGCTGAGCTGCCACAGCGGGGCGGCTGGAGGACCCGTGCTCTGGACGCTCCGTGTGCAGGGCAGGCGCAGGGAGGCCACGCGTCCCAGGGTGCCTCATGCAGGAGGTCCCTGGGGTGCAGGACGGTCCCGGCACACAGGGAAGGGGGGGCCGCCCTGGCCAGCTGCGCCCCCGGAACAGGTGCCAGTGTCCAAATGCGCCTGGGCGGACTGTCTGCCACGAGCGCGGCAAATGCAGGGGGCTGCCACTGCCCCGCCTGGCTGAGGACGGGCTTCGGGGGCTGGTCCCACAGACAGCGTGTCCGGCTGTGCAGGGGCAAGGCCGGGGGGCCGTAGCCGGGCACCCTGGCGAGGCCTCCCCATGCGCGCTGCCTCGTGAGTTCGCAATGTCTGCTGCTTCGCTCACCGTCGTGCTTGGAATCAAACTTCCCAACAAGCCCGCCTCCAACTGCGCCTGGGCGAGGGGGCCCGGGCGACATGCTTACCCCTGTGCAGGCCTCGGGCCAGCAGCGGCCGGGAAGGAGACCTGGGCTCCAGGACAGTGGGGGACATGGCGCCCTGACCACAGAGACGCGCATCCACACGCTTGCTGGGCTGCCCCCGACGGGCCACACACCCCACAAGGAGGGACGTTCTCCAGGGCCCCCCGCAAAGGCCCAGCCAGCTGAGCACGGCACCGGCCGCCCGGCACCCGCCCAGGAGAAAGCCAGCAGGGCCACCGGGCGTCCACACGGGCTGTCCCGGGGGCACAGACACCCCGTGGTCTGCGGCCGTGGGTGCTGAGACAGGAGGGGCAGCCTTCCTGGAGGCGGAACACCACTGCCGCCCGACAGCTCGCCCGTGGCGGGGTCTGAGCGCCCTGCGCCTGCTGTCCCGGGGCGCCTGCTGTCTGCACCGGCCGCCTCCTGGGCCTGGGGACGTGTGTGAGTGGGACACGCAGGACACTGTGTTGCTGCTCGTGCCACGCCCCCTCCTGCCAAAGCCCACGCGTCCTCGGGCTGGCTGGGCTGTGGCTGTCCCGGGCCATGGCGGGGGCACCTGGCAGCCTCCGCCACCCTCAGTGGACGGTAAACGGGAAGGCAAGGCCACGAGAGCCCACATTTAGACTACAACGACTCTGTGAGGAGGGGCCACATTTCTAGCATGTTCTAGAAAAGCCCTGGCCTCCAAAGGCCCCGCCCTGGAGGGGTGACCGGGCAGGGTCTGAACTGGGGTCTCTGCGAGACAAGACGGGAGGGGCCGAAGCTGTGGCTGCCGCATGTGTCCGTCTGCAGACTCCGGTGTGGCCGGAGGGGCCAGGGGCTGGGCAGGGCGGGGCGGCCGTGCCCGGCCGGAGCATCCCAGGCCCTCCGGTCCCTCCCCCAGGTGCCGGTGGCCCTGCTCTGTCCTCGTGCGGAATCTCCTTGTGCCCACGGGTCCTGGTGGAGGGGGCTTTGGGGAAGGGGTGCTGAGGGCCCGTCTCACCTTGTAAGTTCATGGCGACCAATCTTTCCACGACTATGTGGGACAGGAAGTTCTCCATCCCGTAGAAGAAGAAGCCACTGCAGCTGCCCAGGGCCTGCTCCCACTGCGCCTGGCTGCGCAGACGGGAGGGACGCGGGCGGGCGGGCGCCACCGTCGGCCTGACCGCACCCGGGACCAGATCTGTCCCCGTGCCCCCCCCTACACCTGCCCCTGCACGCCGCCCCAGTCGTCCACACTGAGGGCAAGGACGCATGTGGGTCCCTGTGGCGCGGAGCCAGCGCCCTCTGCCCCCACAGCAGTCTGGGGCTTCGGGGCTCAGACCCTGCGGGAGCCCAGGCCCCCTGGGGGTGCACCCTGCGCTGGGCCTCGTGCCGGTGCCTGACCAGGCCCAGGTGCAGACCCGGCTGGAGACAGCGGCTGGCTGCACCCTGTGGTGCCCCGAGACCCACCCGTCCTGGGACTGGCTCCCGGGAACCCAGATCCAAACCTGGGAAAGTGACTGGTCCCCAGATGTCCCACCCATCGCGCAGTGAACGTGTCTCGGAATCGTTCCAAAATTTCCCGCGTGACGGAGACAGGAGCCAGCGTTTCTGCGAGAAGAGGGTGGGGCTGGGTCCCGGCCTCGCGCCCGGCAGCAGGCGGGAACGGCGCCCCTCCCCTCCGCGGTGGAAAACCCGGCAAACGGCAGTGTCCGAAGCAGCGAAGGGCCGGCTCGGGTTCAGATTCGAGGCCCAGAGAGGGGCACCAGGCCCTGGGTCGTGGGTGGGCCGGCGGCCTGCGGCGAGCGCCCACCTGGGCCCCGGGCCTCCTCGTGGGGGTCCACGACGACTGCGCTTCCGTCAAGGAGGAACAGCAGCAAGGCTGGCTCGGGCCACCGGGGCCTGTCAAAGGATACACTTGATGTTGTCCACGTCCACGACGACGCAGTCGGCGGGGATCGTCCGGCGGATGCTGCCCTGCAACGGCACGGTGTCACCGGCTGTCCCGCGTCCCCGGCCCGGCCCTCGCGAGCTGCCCCTGCCCCACCTTCTTCCCCTTCCTGGTGAGGCTTCTCCTCTTAGATTCGCGGCCCTCCTTCCTCGTGCCGCCGTCTGTGGGGACAGGACACGGGCGCAACAGTGTGAAGGTGCCAAACGCTGCGGAACCGTTCACTTTAAGATGGTTAATTTTATGTTGCGTGAATTTCACCTCGATAAAAATATACGTAGTGAGAACAATTTAACTTTTGTAAAGTTGAAATGGCAATAACTTCTCAAACATGGAGGCCCTTGGGGCGGGAAAGGCCCATCTCCACCGGCTCCCAGGCCCCCAGCTGCCCATTCACACACCCCGCTGGGCACTCACCAGTGTGCCCGCAGTGGCTGGGCTCTGCGCCAGGGCCGTCTGCACGGGACGGACAACCTGTCCCCTCCCCACACGGAACCGTGGCTAGGGGCGTGTGGATTCTGTGGGAGGTTCTGTGTGGGCAGCGCACGCCAAGAGCAATGACAGTTTTCCTCCTTTCTCCCACCCTCGTCCCTTTCGCTGCTCCCCCGTGACGGCCCGGCAGACGGCAGGTGCAGGTGCCGGGGGGCCCTGCCTGCCCCGATACAGGGGACGCGGACGCTTGCTCTAGGTTTTGGCGGATCCTTTATCAGGACGGGAGATTCCTCTGTTCCTGGTTCACTAAGAAAGGTTATTCTGAACGTGAGCGTTTTAGCAAGTGCTGTTACTCTGCACCGAGCCAGAGGCTCACGCCTTTGTCCTTTCACCCCTGACCCCGCAGGGCTTTAGGGCTACAGGGTGACGGAAGGCTCTTTCTTTCTTGCTCGTGCTGCCCTCGAGCAGCCAGTCAGGCCTGCGGAAGGACGGGGGCGTGTTTTTTTCCTGGGCTAGTCAAGAGTCGGGCTGACGCGATCTGTGTCGTGAGAGTTTGGTAGAATTCAGCGGGAAAACTGCAAAACCGACGCGTTCTCCGTGGGAAGACTCGCTTCTGTGATGCTCCTTCGCCACCGGCTGCCAGACTGTCCGGGTTTTCTTTCCTTCTTGAGTCCGGAAGTGTTTTTTTCTTGTGCTTTGCACATTTTGCGCACGATTTTAAATATATCAATGCGAAGTTGTCCGGAATAGTCTATTTAAACCTCAGGGACATCTTTAGAGTTTGTATCTCTTTTTATTCCTGACATTGCTTATTTGTGCCTCATTAATTTTTTTTGACCATTATGACAAAACTGTGTCTGTTTTATGAGTTTTCTTTGCAACCAACCAGTTTCGTCCCTGCCGGCCTCCTCTGTGCCCTCCCTTGCCTGCCTTTGGGATTAATCTGCCTTCTCGCTCTAACTTCTTCAGTTGGGCGCTGAGCTCATGCGTTAGAATTCTAGCCCTTTTCCTTTCCTGACATGAACATTTAAAGCTAAAATTCCCTGCTAGATCCTGCTTTGGTTACATCCACCGGTTTTTGACATTTCCATGATCGTGTCCCCCGAATTCCGTAATTTCGCTTAGCAATGTGTCACAGTGTTTACTGTATAAGTCTTGCACATTTTGGTTAAATCTACCCTAAGTATTTACTATTTTGACCCTATTGTAAAGGGTGGTGTTTAAATTTCTGATTATTAGTAGTATGTACAAATAGAGTTTGGACCCTACCACCTGCTAAACTCACTCGCGGTGGCTTTTTTGGATAAGATCACGTTTCCACATGGACGAACACGCCACCTGCACACGCAGACGACTCTAGTCCTTGGTCTCCAGTCTGGGTGCGTGTGGTTTCCGCTCCTTGCCGTGCTGCCCTGGCTGGAGGGGGGTGGCGGGAGGGCCCTGCTGGCCGTTGGCCTTGGCGGAAAGCCCTCAGCGTCCCCCGCCACGGCGTGCTCAGGGTGCCGTCTGCGGGGGCCCCGTACCGGACTGAGGACGTCTCCTCTTCCTAGTTTGCTGGGAGTTGTGACCAGAAGTGAACGTTGCATGTTGTCCAATGCTTTCCTGCATCCGTCGGAATCATCAGAGTGTTTACTTTTTAGTCTGTTAATATGGCGAATGACATTGGTAGATTCCTTGAATGTTAAACTACGCTGTATTCCTGGGCATGATAGAAATCCCTTTCACTATATTGTTTTAGAGGATTTACTAAAATTTTGTTTAAAATGTCTGTTTGCATCTATATTCGTGAGGAATGGGGTCTGGATTCCTTTTTCTCCTAATGCCTTTTTCTGCTTGTGGTATCAGGATAACGCCGGCCTCACAGAATGAGCTAGAAAGTCTTTCCTCCTCGGTTTCCGTGAGAGGGGGTGTGTGGAAGCCGCCCAGGTGTGGACGCTTTGCTCTGGGAAGATTTCAAACTAAACTTGTGTGTCTTCAATAGGCACAGGACTGTCCAGGTCACTCTTCTTGGCTGAGCTTCGGTAGTTTATGTTTTCAAGGAATCTTTCCATCTCATCTAAGTTGTCAAATTTATTGGCATAAAATTATTCATAATATTTGCTTATCTGTATTATCGCTGGAATCTGAAGTGATGCCGCCTCTATCCCTATTGATGCTGATAATCTGTCTTCTGTTTCTTGTCCTGATCAGTGTGACTAAAGGTTATTTCAGTTTATTGACTTTCTCCAGGAACTTCTTTTTTGTTCCATTTTTTTCTATTGTTTTTCTGTTTCCTGTTTCATTGATTTTTATTCTTATTTTTATCATAATCTTTATTTTGCTTATCTGGGTTTAATTTGCTCTTTTTCTAATGTCTGAGGATAGAAACACTCGTCACTGATCCCAGGACATTTTCCTTGCTGGTGTGTGTGCCCCTCCCTGCCGGGGTGTGTGCTCACTGTCACCGTGTCCCCCTCTCTGCCGGGGTGTGTGCTCACTGTCACCGTGTCCCCCTCCCTGCCGGGGTGTGTGCTCACTGTCACCGTGTCCCCTCTCTGCCGGGGTGTGTGCTCACTGTCACCGTGTCCCCTCCCTGCCGGGGTGTGTGCTCACTGTCACCGTGTCCCCCTCCCTGCCGGGGTGTGTGCTCACTGCCACCGTGTCCCCCTCTCTGCCGGGGTCTGTGCTCACTGTCACCGTGTCCCCCTCCCTGCCGGGGTGTGTGCTCACTGTCACCGTGTCCCCTCTCTGCCGGGGTGTGTGCTCACTGTCACCGTGTCCCCTCCCTGCCGGGGTGTGTGCTCACTGTCACCGTGTCCCCCTCCCTGCCGGGGTGTGTGCTCACTGTCACCGTGTCCCCCTCCCTGCCGGGGTGTGTGCTCACTGTCACCGTGTCCCCTCCCTGCCGGGGTCTGTGCTCACTGCCACCGTGTCCCCCTCCCTGCCGGGGTGTGTGCTCACTGTCACTGTGTCCCCCTCCCTGCCGGGGTGTGTGCTCACTGTCACCGTGTCCCCCTCCCTGCCGGGGTCTGTGCTCACTGTCACCGTGTCCCCCTCCCTGCCGGGGTGTGTGCTCACTGTCACCGTGTCCCCCTCCCTGCCGGGGTGTGTGCTCACTGCCACCGTGTCCCCTCCCTGCCGGGGTGTGTGTTCACTGCCACCGTGTCCCCTCTCTGCCGGGGTGTGTGCTCACTGCCACCGTGTCCCCTCCCTGCCGGGGTGTGTGCTCACTGTCACCGTGTCCCCCTCCCTGCCGGGGTGTGTGCTCACTGTCACCGTGTCCCCTCCCTGCCGGGGTGTGTGCTCACTGTCACCGTGTCCCCCTCCCTGCCGGGGTGTGTGCTCACTGTCACCGTGTCCCCCTCCCTGCCGGGCTGTGTGCTCACTGTCACCGTGTCCCCCTCCCTGCCGGGGTCTGTGCTCACTGCCACCGTGTCCCCCTCTCTGCCGGGGTGTGTGCTCACTGTCACCGTGTCCCCTCCCTGCCGGGGTGTGTGCTCACTGTCACCGTGTCCCCCTCCCTGCCGGGGTGTGTGCTCACTGTCACCGTGTCCCCCTCCCTGCCGGGCTGTGTGCTCACTGTCACCGTGTCCCCCTCCCTGCCGGGCTGTGTGCTCACTGTCACCGTGTCCCCCTCCCTGCCGGGCTGTGTGCTCACTGCCACCGTGTCCCCTCCCTGCCGGGGTGTGTGCTCACTGTCACCGTGTCCCCCTCCCTGCCGGGGTCTGTGCTCACTGTCACCGTGTCCCCCTCCCTGCCGGGGTGTGTGCTCACTGTCACCGTGTCCCCTCTCTGCCGGGGTGTGTGCTCACTGTCACCGTGTCCCCTCCCTGCCGGGGTGTGTGCTCACTGTCACCGTGTCCCCCTCCCTGCCGGGGTGTGTGCTCACTGTCACCGTGTCCCCCTCCCTGCCGGGCTGTGTGCTCACTGTCACCGTGTCCCCTCTCTGCCGGGGTGTGTGCTCACTGCCACCGTGTCCCCCTCCCTGCCGGGCTGTGTGCTCACTGTCACCGTGTCCCCTCTCTGCCGGGGTGTGTGCTCACTGTCACCGTGTCCCCCTCCCTGCCGGGCTGTGTGCTCACTGTCACCGTGTCCCCCTCCCTGCCGGGCTGTGTGCTCACTGTCACCGTGTCCCCTCTCTGCCGGGGTCTGTGCTCACTGCCACCGTGTCCCCCTCCCTGCCGGGGTGTGTGCTCACTGTCACCGTGTCCCCCTCCCTGCCGGGGTGTGTGCTCACTGTCACCGTGTCCCCCTCCCTGCCGGGGTGTGTGCTCACTGTCACCGTGTCCCCCTCCCTGCCGGGCTGTGTGCTCACTGTCACCGTGTCCCCCTCCCTGCCGGGCTGTGTGCTCACTGTCACCGTGTCCCCCTCCCTGCCGGGCTGTGTGCTCACTGTCACCGTGTCCCCCTCCCTGCCGGGCTGTGTGCTCACTGTCACCGTGTCCCCCTCCCTGCCGGGCTGTGTGCTCACTGTCACCGTGTCCCCTCTCTGCCGGGGTCTGTGCTCACTGCCACCGTGTCCCCCTCCCTGCCGGGGTGTGTGCTCACTGCCACCGTGTCCCTCTCCCTGCCGGGGTGTGTGCTCACTGTCACCGTGTCCCCCTCCCTGCCGGGGTGTGTGCTCACTGTCACCGTGTCCCCCTCCCTGCCGGGGTGTGTGCTCACTGTCACCGTGTCCCCCTCCCTGCCGGGGTGTGTGCTCACTGTCACCGTGTCCCCCTCCCTGCCGGGCTGTGTGCTCACTGTCACCGTGTCCCCCTCCCTGCCGGGCTGTGTGCTCACTGTCACCGTGTCCCCCTCCCTGCCGGGCTGTGTGCTCACTGTCACCGTGTCCCCTCTCTGCCGGGGTCTGTGCTCACTGCCACCGTGTCCCCCTCCCTGCCGGGGTGTGTGCTCACTGCCACCGTGTCCCCCTCCCTGCCGGGGTGTGTGCTCACTGTCACCGTGTCCCCCTCCCTGCCGGGGTGTGTGCTCACTGTCACCGTGTCCCCCTCCCTGCCGGGGTGTGTGCTCACTGTCACCGTGTCCCCCTCTCTGCCGGGGTGTGTGCTCACTGTCACCGTGTCCCCCTCCCTGCCGGGGTGTGTGCTCACTGCCACCGTGTCCCCCTCCCTGCCGGGGTGTGTGCTCACTGTCACCGTGTCCCCCTCCCTGCCGGGGTGTGTGCTCACTGTCACCGTGTCCCCCTCTCTGCCGGGGTCTGTGCTCACTGTCACCGTGTCCCCCTCCCTGCCGGGGCGTGTGCTCACTGCCACCGTGTCCCCCTCTCTGCCGGGGTGTGTGCTCACTGTCACCGTGTCCCCTCTCTGCCGGGGTGTGTGCTCACTGTCACCGTGTCCCCCTCCCTGCCGGGGTGTGTGCTCACTGCCACCGTGTCCCCCTCCCTGCCGGGCTGTGTGCTCACTGTCACCGTGTCCCCCTCCCTGCCGGGCTGTGTGCTCACTGTCACCGTGTCCCCTCCCTGCCGGGGTGTGTGCTCACTGTCACCGTGTCCCCTCCCTGCCGGGGTGTGTGCTCACTGTCACCGTGTCCCCTCCCTGCCGGGGTGTGTGCTCACTGTCACCGTGTCCCCCTCCCTGCCGGGCTGTGTGCTCACTGTCACCGTGTCCCCTCCCTGCCGGGCTGTGTGCTCACTGTCACCGTGTCCCCTCCCTGCCGGGGTGTGTGCTCACTGTCACCGTGTCCCCTCCCTGCCGGGGTGTGTGCTCACTGTCACCGTGTCCCCTCCCTGCCGGGGTGTGTGCTCACTGTCACCGTGTCCCCTCTCTGCCGGGGTGTGTGCTCACTGTCACCGTGTCCCCCTCCCTGCCGGGGCGTGTGCTCACTGCCACCGTGTCCCCCTCCCTGCCGGGGTGTGTGCTCACTGTCACCGTGTCCCCTCCCTGCCGGGGTGTGTGCTCACTGTCACCGTGTCCCCCTCCCTGCCGGGGTCTGTGCTCACTGTCACCGTGTCCCCCTCCCTGCCGGGGTGTGTGCTCACTGTCACCGTGTCCCCTCTCTGCCGGGGTGTGTGCTCACTGTCACCGTGTCCCCTCTCTGCCGG
Source organism: Eulemur rufifrons (assembly GCF_041146395.1). Taxonomy (NCBI): domain Eukaryota; kingdom Metazoa; phylum Chordata; class Mammalia; order Primates; family Lemuridae; genus Eulemur; species Eulemur rufifrons. The sequence goes on from NC_091010.1 coordinate 71,004,615, forward strand.
GGTCTGTGCTCACTGTCACCGTGTCCCCCTCCCTGCCGGGGCGTGTGCTCACTGCCACCGTGTCCCCCTCTCTGCCGGGGTGTGTGCTCACTGCCACCGTGTCCCCCTCCCTGCCGGGGTGTGTGCTCACTGTCACCGTGTCCCCTCCCTGCCGGGGTGTGTGCTCACTGTCACCGTGTCCCCCTCCCTGCCGGGGTCTGTGCTCACTGCCACCGTGTCCCCCTCCCTGCCGGGGTGTGTGCTCACTGTCACCGTGTCCCCTCCCTGCCGGGGTGTGTGCTCACTGTCACCGTGTCCCCCTCCCTGCCGGGGTCTGTGCTCACTGTCACCGTGTCCCCCTCCCTGCCGGGGTGTGTGCTCACTGTCACCGTGTCCCCTCTCTGCCGGGGTGTGTGCTCACTGTCACCGTGTCCCCTCTCTGCCGGGGTCTGTGCTCACTGTCACCGTGTCCCCCTCCCTGCCGGGGTGTGTGCTCACTGCCACCGTGTCCCCCTCCCTGCCGGGGTGTGTGCTCACTGTCACCGTGTCCCCCTCTCTGCCGGGGTGTGTGCTCACTGCCACCGTGTCCCCCTCTCTGCCGGGGTGTGTGCTCACTGCCACCGTGTCCCCCTCCCTGCCGGGGTGTGTGCTCACTGTCACCGTGTCCCCCTCTCTGCCGGGGTCTGTGCTCACTGCCACCGTGTCCCCCTCCCTGCCGGGGTGTGTGCTCACTGTCACCGTGTCCCCCTCTCTGCCGGGGTCTGTGCTCACTGTCACCGTGTCCCCCTCCCTGCCGGGGCGTGTGCTCACTGCCACCGTGTCCCCCTCTCTGCCGGGGTGTGTGCTCACTGTCACCGTGTCCCCTCTCTGCCGGGGTGTGTGCTCACTGTCACCGTGTCCCCCTCCCTGCCGGGGTGTGTGCTCACTGCCACCGTGTCCCCCTCCCTGCCGGGGTGTGTGCTCACTGTCACCGTGTCCCCCTCCCTGCCGGGGTGTGTGCTCACTGCCACCGTGTCCCCTCTCTGCCGGGGTCTGTGCTCACTGCCACCGTGTCCCCCTCCCTGCCGGGGTGTGTGCTCACTGCCACCGTGTCCCCCTCCCTGCCGGGGTGTGTGCTCACTGTCACCGTGTCCCCCTCTCTGCCGGGGTGTGTGCTCACTGTCACCGTGTCCCCTCTCTGCCGGGGTGTGTGCTCACTGTCACCGTGTCCCCCTCCCTGCCGGGGTCTGTGCTCACTGCCACCGTGTCCCCCTCCCTGCCGGGGTGTGTGCTCACTGCCACCGTGTCCCCCTCCCTGCCGGGGTGTGTGCTCACTGCCACCGTGTCCCCTCTCTGCCGGGGTGTGTGCTCACTGCCACCGTGTCCCCTCCCTGCCGGGGTCTGTGCTCACTGTCACCGTGTCCCCTCTCTGCCGGGGTGTGTGCTCACTGTCACCGTGTCCCCCTCCCTGCCGGGGTGTGTGCTCACTGCCACCGTGTCCCCTCTCTGCCGGGGTGTGTGCTCACTGTCACCGTGTCCCCCTCCCTGCCGGGGTGTGTGCTCACTGTCACCGTGTCCCCTCTCTGCCGGGGTGTGTGCTCACTGCCACCGTGTCCCCCTCCCTGCCGGGCTGTGTGCTCACTGCCACCGTGTCCCCCTCCCTGCCGGGGTGTGTGCTCACTGCCACCGTGTCCCCTCTCTGCCGGGGTGTGTGCTCACTGCCACCGTGTCCCCTCTCTGCCGGGGTGTGTGCTCACTGTCACCGTGTCCCCCTCCCTGCCGGGGTGTGTGCTCACTGCCACCGTGTCCCCTCTCTGCCGGGGTGTGTGCTCACTGCCACCGTGTCCCCTCTCTGCCGGGGTGTGTGCTCACTGTCACCGTGTCCCCCTCCCTGCCGGGGTGTGTGCTCACTGCCACCGTGTCCCCTCTCTGCCGGGGTGTGTGCTCACTGCCACCGTGTCCCCCTCCCTGCCGGGCTGTGTGCTCACTGTCACCGTGTCCCCCTCCCTGCCGGGGTGTGTGCTCACTGTCACCGTGTCCCCTCTCTGCCGGGGTGTGTGCTCACTGCCACCGTGTCCCCCTCCCTGCCGGGCTGTGTGCTCACTGCCACCGTGTCCCCCTCCCTGCCGGGGTGTGTGCTCACTGCCACCGTGTCCCCCTCTCTGCCGGGGTGTGTGCTCACTGCCACCGTGTCCCCTCTCTGCCGGGGTGTGTGCTCACTGTCACCGTGTCCCCCTCTCTGCCGGGGTGTGTGCTCACTGCCACCGTGTCCCCCTCCCTGCCGGGGTGTGTGCTCACTGTCACCGTGTCCCCCTCCCTGCCGGGGTGTGTGCTCACTGTCACCGTGTCCCCCTCCCTGCCGGGGTGTGTGCTCACTGTCACCGTGTCCCCCTCCCTGCCGGGGTGTGTGCTCACTGTCACCGTGTCCCCCTCCCTGCCGGGGTCTGTGCTCACTGTCACCGTGTCCCCCTCCCTGCCGGGGTCTGTGCTCACTGTCACCGTGTCCCCCTCCCTGCCGGGGTGTGTGCTCACTGTCACCGTGTCCCCCTCCCTGCCGGGGTGTGTGCTCACTGTCACCGTGTCCCCCTCCCTGCCGGGGTCTGTGCTCACTGTCACCGTGTCCCCCTCCCTGCCGGGGTGTGTGCTCACTGCCACCGTGTCCCCTCTCTGCCGGGGTGTGTGCTCACTGCCACCGTGTCCCCCTCTCTGCCGGGGTCTGTGCTCACTGTCACCGTGTCCCCCTCCCTGCCGGGGTGTATGCTCACTGTCACCGTGTCCCCCTCCCTGCCGGGGTGTGTGCTCGGTGCCAGGATTCCCGCTCACTGGTGTTTCCTGGACCCACAATGACACTGTGTTTTCATATTTATTAGGGTCACAATATTTTCCAAATTTCCCTTTTAATTCTTTTCTCTTATCCGTGGGTTACTTTGAAGAATATTTAGTTTCCACATATTTGGGGTTTCCCAGAGATTTTTCTGTCATTAATTTCTAATTTAACTGTTGTGGTCAGAGAACTTACTCTGAATAATTTGAATCCTTTACAATTTTTGAGGCTTGTTTTATGGCCCAACTTATGGTCCATCCCGTCAGATGTTGTGTGCCCGTGGAAAAAAGGTACATTCTCCTGTCATGGAGTGGAATGCTATATAAATGTCAATTCCATGAAGTGCTTGATAAGCTTAAAACATTCCATATCCTACCAATTTCAGGCCTATTTGTTCAATTACTATTGAGAAGGGATGTTGACGTCCCCAACTATCGCTGCTTATTGGTTGATTTTTTGTAGGTCTATCAGCTTTGTTTCACGTCTTTTGCAGGTCGTGACAGATGCGTAAACACTGAGGACCTTACGTTCTCTTTGTGAATTAACCTCCTTGTCATTTCAAAAGGGCCCTCTTCATCCCTAGTCACATTCTTGGCTATAAAGTCTATTTTTTTTTTTCTGATTTCGTCTAGCCATGCCAGCTTTCTTGGATAGTACAATGTTTTCTCCGCCCTTTATTTTTAATGCTCTGTCGTCTTTTTTTTTTTTTTTTTTTTTGAGACAGAGTCTCACTCTGTTGCCCAGGCTAGAGTGAGTGCCGTGGCGTCAGCCTAGCTCACAGCAACCTCAAACTCCTGAGCTCAAGCGATCCTCCTGTCTCAGCCTCCCGAGTAGCTGGGACTACAGGCATGCGCCACCATGCCCGGCTAATTTTTTTTTTCTATATATATTTTTAGCTGTCCATATAATTTCTTTCTATTTTTTTAGTAGAGGTGGGGTCTCGCTCTTGCTCAGGCTGGTCTCGAACTCCTGAGCTCAAACGATCCGCCCACCTCGGCCTCCCAGAGTGCTAGGATTACAGGCGTGAGCCACCGCGCCCGGCCTCTGTCGTCTTTTTGTTTAAACTGGGTTTCTTGGAGGAAACATATTTTGGATCTTGCATTTTCATTCAGTCAAGTGACTTTCACCTTTTATTGAGGGTTTTAGACCATTTACATTTAATGTAATTATTGATATGGCTGGGTTGAAATACACCATCTTTCTATTTGTTTTCTACTTTTTCTATCTGTTCTTTGTTCCATTTCCTCTCTTTTTCTGCCTTTTTTTGGATTGTGTATTATTTATGATTTCATTTCATCTTCATTGATGTATTAGCTGTAAACTCTTTGGGTTCTTTTTTGGTTTGTTTTGCTGATTTGCTTTTAGTGGCTGCTTGAGGATTTATAGTTTATATCTCCAATTATCAGAGTCTGCCTTCAAGTAACCTCACGCCCCCGACGCCCAGCATGAAAACTCTACGGTCGCGAGCTGCCACCTGCTACCCCTCTGCCTCGAACTACTGTCGTCACTCATTTTACAGGGTATCGGAAAACTCCAAACCATTGTGATTTTCTTTTGCTCTAAACTTTTTCTTCAAACATACTTTAAGATCTTAAACATAAGGAAAAGTTTTAAATATTTACCCACATTTTTACCGTTTCCAATGTTATTTCTTCCCCAGACCTTGGGGAGCTTCCGCACTGGCTGGCTCTCGGCCAAGACTTGAGCAGGGTCTTTGCAGACCTCTGGGGCTCGAGCTCTCTGTGCGGCTCCCCCCTCCCTAGAATCCGGCCCCAGACTCTCACCACTTGGCTCCCCAGACTCCCAGGTCCACGCCCTCAACCCGGGGAGCAGGCCTGCGCTTCCCAGCCACGCTGCCACGCCGTGGCCAGAAACCCTCTCCAGAAGGTGAGCCGGGTCTCCTCCCTCGGGAACCTCCATTCTGCACTGCCGATGCCCAGTGTTTGAGAACGCGTGTCATGTATCTCGTCTTGTTTTTAGTGTCCCTTGGAAGGGCAAATTTGGCCTTTGTAACTTCATCTTGGAAGCAAAAGCAAAATTTTTAATTTAACCCGATATTCACTGAAGTGTAGCAAATACACAGAAAGCTGCATATATCACAAGTATGCAGCCTGGAGAAAGTCCACACCGGGTGGGTCTGTGTGAACAGCGCCGGGAACAGGCCAGGAGCACCCGGGGCCCTGGCTCCCCTCCCCCGCCGTCAGGCCTAAGCGAGGCACCCCGTGCTCTCCCTTAAGTGGTTAATCGTCAGCTGGCTGTTCACGACTGCTCTGGACCCTCCTTTGAAACAGATGTTTGTGAGGAGAAGAACAGCATTAAGTTCTTCACTGTGCATTTAGCACCTAACAGAATACCAGCACATAGTAGGTATTATATTTTATAAACATCTTTGCATGTTTACAGTCTATAAATATCTTTCAGTGAAAAAGTCCCTAGAAAAATGTTGCAACATTTGATAATTATTTTTGGACAGGACTTCACATTCTTTTATCTGAAAAGTAACTTAAATATTTCCATTTTGAAATCAAACGCGACTGTGGCCAAGGGCGGCTCTCACCCATCTCTTCCTGGTGGAGGCGATTCCACAACATCTGGAGAGAAAATTCTCGGGACACAGAGGACACCGTCCCTTTGTCCAGCACAGAGAGACCTTCCAGCGGCAGCTCGAGGAGGTGCCGGTCGGCGATCAGGATCATCTTATCTGCGGTGTCGGGCTGAACTGCGGACAGGAGACAGGACGACGGTGAGATCGGCTCGGGGAGACACGCCCCTGAGGACACACTGACTGTCCCTGGCCAGCCGTGTGGCCCTGGCGAGGGGCGGGGCCTGAAGGGGGCGGGGCCTGCGGGGGCGGGGGCAGCGGCACCCTGGGGGGTGCCACCCGTCAGATCAAAGGCACCAGGTGGCAAAAGTGAAGCCCTGCAAATGCGGATGTGCCTTTCTGCTCCTGGGGACTCGGGTCACGCTGCGAGCACAGCCAGGGCCTGTTTCCCGAGCCCCATGGGAAGGCCCCCGTGCGAGGGGTGGGGAAGACGGAGCCCCGCAGACGGCGGCTTCCTCCGTGCGGAGAGAAGCGGGCGAGGCGCAGGGTCGGCAGGGTCGGCAGGCCTCGCCCCCTGCCCGTGCCCAGCCAGGCTGCGCAGGATGGGTAAAGACCCATCACGGCCACCTCGTCGGTGAGCGCTGAGGTGTGGCGGAGCTGGCGGTTCCCGCGACAGGGCAGCCTGCGGGCTCCGTGGGCCCTTGGGGAGGTTTCGCACAAGCCAGAGCGCTGGCCAGCGGCCGTGCATGGAAACTTCTGGGCGTCCAGTGTACAGGGAGGGGCTGGCGGGGCCTAGGACCCGGGACCCCCAAGCTCTGAGCCCCTCGGCGACCCCAGGCGGGGGTGGGGTCCCAGCCCAAGGGCACAGCAGCCGTGCGCCAGCCCCGCCCGCACTCACTCGGTCCCGCGGACAGTTTCCTCTCCTTGTCTTTGCCCTTGGATTTCCCGGAGTCTGCGACAGCGGTGGGTACCTGCGCTCTGGAAGTCAAAGGTGCGTATCCCGATTCCAAAAAACAGGTGAAAATGGCACCCAGCCAGAATGTATTTAACAGAACATCCACTCGGCCAGTGTCACAGTGAGGTGGCAGGTGCCACCAGCCTCTCCCCAGGGCTGCCTTTGGGGACTGGGCTCACTGAGACGGGCCGAGGTGACTTCGCGTGAGTTCAGGGAGAGCAGGGTTTCGGGGTTATCGCCCGTCTCCTGGGCGGTGCAGAGTCCTGCGTGCCGCCCGCCCCTCCCCCTCCCCCTCCCCTCCCCTTCCTCCTCTGGCCCCGCCCCCTCCCCTCCCCTTCCTCCTCCCCTGCCCCCGTCCCCGCCCCCTCCCTCTCCCTGCCCCCGTCCCCGCCCCCTCCCTCTCCCTGCCCCCGTCCCCGCCCCCTCCCTCTCCCTGCCCCCGTCCCCGCCCCCTCCCTCTCCCTGCCCCCACCCCCTCCCTCTCCCTGCCCCCACCCCCTCCCTCTCCCTGCCCCCCTCCCCTCCCTCTCCCTGCCCCCCTCCCCTCCCCTCCCTTTCCCTGCCCCCCTCCCCTCCCCTCCCTTTCCCTGCCCCCCTCCCCTCCCCTCCCTCTCCCTTTCCCTGCCCCCACCCCCTCCCCTGTCCCCGCCCCCTCCCTTGCCCCTTCCACAGCGGCCAGAGGACCCAGGCCGGGCTGCCCGCACAGGACTCCCCAGCGGGTGGGGTGGCTCCTGGCATCCGAACGAAGGAGCCTCCACACGCCGCCCATTTCCGCGGAGAAGCACAGCAAGCACGTGCAGCGGCGTCCCAGCACCCGGGACACGGGACACGCGCGTCCCCACGCCAGCAACCTCAGAGGGAGACAGCGCGAGGCCTTCCGCCCCTCCCCCAGCCACCGCTCGGCTCCCTCCGGGACTCTGAGGGTCCTGGGGGTCGAGCTGCCTTCCAGGCCCACCCCCGTCTGCCCCGCCCCCGGTGGATCCCTCCTGCCCTTCAGGGACTTGCAGAAACGGGCCGGGTCCCCTCCCTGCCCCTTTCCCGGACGCCGGGAGCGGCGCCCCCTCGCGGCGGCACCGGGTCCGTCGCGAGCCTGCCTGGCCGACGGCGCTGAGCAGCGGAGCCCGCGGACCGTACCTGGCTTCGGGGAAGCTGAACAGGGGCAGGAGCGGCCGCAGGTACTCCTCCATGGGCTGCAGGACGCTGGGGACCCTCGGCGGACTGTGCGCGTCCTCCGCAGCCCGCACGTCCCCCGGCTCCTGGGGGACAAGCCCGTGCTCTTGGGGAGTGCCGAGGAGGACCCCACCACCGCCCAGTCCCGGCAGAGCAGGAGGGCTGGAGCCCCGCAGAAACGGGCGCAGCGTGGGGGGGCCAGGTGCCCTGGACCGCGTCACCTGGCAGAGCCTCTGGAGAGCACCTGACCTCCAGCCCGGCCCCCAGCGAATGTTCCCCCTGCCCGCGTGGCGGGGACCGGGTGAGCAGGTGCCCCCTGCCTGCGTGGCGGGGATGGCTGAGCGGGTGCCCCCTGCCCGCGTGGCGGGGACCGGGTGAGCGGGTGCTCAGGGAGCTCCCCAGGGCTCTGGGCGGGGCGTCGGGTCGCACTCGCCATAGGATGCAGGGAAGAGCGAGTGCCCCCCGCTGCGCGGAGCCCGCCCCCATCCCACCCTGCTCAGCCTGCTGGGGTCCCTGCTCTCCGAGGGGCTGGGGGGCCTCACCACGCCGGCGCTCAGGGCTGGGTCCTCCACATACACCTCGGCCTCTGGCTCCGGGAACTGCCTGGTGCAGGCCAGTAGGTGTGAGAGGGCGGCAGGGCTGACGGCCAGCCGTGTCACCTTGCAGTGGCCTGCGGGGGACACAGACACACCCTCTCTGCTCCCACCCAGTCATGGGCTCAGCCATGGGCTGGGCAGGGCTGCACCCAGGATCAGGGCTCCCAGTCCGGTCTTTTCACTCTGAAAGATAAAGTCTGCAGGGAGGCCCCAACCTTGGTGCCTACATGTGTGGGGGGGGGGGGGAGGTCAGACCTGGGCCCCCTGCCTCTGTCTCCTGCTCCCACCAGCCCCGCTGCCCGCCGCCCGCCGCACGCCTGCCAACAGCGACTCACCACCCACTGGCAGCACCTTTCCCTTGGCTGTGGGGAAGGACCTGGGTTTCTCGTAGGCAGCGCCGTACAGACGGGACCTGCTGGCAGGACATGGCAGGTCACAGGCGAGTCCCCAGGGAGGCCTCACAGCCCGGCTCGAAGGACCCCCGAGAAGCCCCGGTGAGGCCAATCCTGTAAACCACACGGCCCCCAGCAGGGGCCCCTCCCCACCCCGACGCGTGCCTCGATGGGCCAGGCTGGCCACGCTCTGCCACCTGGCTGCCCCTCGCTGCAGAGGCTCAGAGCGGCCCAGACCAGCAAGGGCAGCTGTCCAGCCTCTGTCCCCCCATCCAGTGACCCTCAGGTCTGGACTCCAGGCCCACCCAGACCCCACCCGACCCGACCCGACCCGACCCAGAGGCCCATGCTGGAGACGGGTCACAGGAGGTGGCCCCTGCCCTCTCCAGCAGGAACAGGACAGGGACCTCAGGGTCCCTTGGCCGCCCACCCCCACATCTGGTGGGAGCCACCGTGTGTGTCCACACCCTTCTCGGGGCCAGCCAGGGCCTCTGCGGCCCCCGAGGCCGCCGGGCGAGGGCTGAGTCTGCGCCTCCCTGCGAGGCCAGGGCAGGAGTGGGGAGGCCGCACCTGTCCTGTGAGAGGTGCAGGAGGACGATCCGAATCGTAGGTGGAATCTCGTTCAGGAAGTTGAAATGTTGCTCCGTGACGCAGAGGTTTTGCCACGCCTGTGTTGGGACAAACGGATCCGTGAGGCATCGGGGACGCAGGCCTGTCACTGCGCCCTGGGGGGACCGCAGTCCCTCCACCGCCCCCCAGTGACGAGCGACGGCCACACAGGGCCAGCAGAGGCAAATCGTGGCTCGTCTGAATTTCGAGTTCTCCCCAGTTCTCAGCGGTTAGAAACCGGCTTTGCCTGACAAAGCGCACAGGCACCGAAGGCAGAGCCACCACCTCCCCCAGCAGGGCCCCGCTCCCGTCTCCACACCACACGTGGAGACACGCGTGCACAGAAGCATGTGTGCACAGACACATGCTCCCCCAGACACACACACATGCATGCAGACGCAGGTAGACATGCAGACACATGCCACCGTGCCCCCTCCACCCCCGCCAGGGAAGGCCCTCTCTTCCCCGGGACCCAGGGAGCTGGGCACAGCCCCCAGGCTGCCCGGCCGGGGTCCCGCAGTGGCTCCGGCCTGTCCACCCAGGCCCCTGCTCCCCTGCGGGCCGTGCACTGCCAGGGCCCAGCCCAGACACGGCGCACAGCTCAGGCCGCTGCCACGGGACGGCCGGCGCCGCCCTGGCGGGCAGCCACAGGCTGCAGGCGGCTGCCCTCCCCCGGCAGCTGTGACTGCGAAACAAACCCCATCGTTAGAAACCTTTTGTCAAAGTAGAACATACAAGAGAAAGTGGCGTGACCACATGTGAAAAGCTCCATAGGTTTTCACAGGGGCCACGCCGTGTGGCCAGGGGAGAGAGGCTGCTGGTGGCCACCCCACGAGGGCGGACGTCCAGTGGCTTCGGCTGGCGTTTCTGTCTGGCGTCTGCGCTGCGTGGACACGGCACCACTTTGTAATCTAGCCGGTGGCCAGTGGACATCTGGCGGCTCCCTCTTCTGGCTGCTGTGAGAGCCACGGCGACGGACACTCATCACACGCTCCTTGGGGACCAGGCAGAAGCCTCACCACTGGGCACAGCCGGGCCCATGGTGCCGAGGGCTGAGACTTCCAGGTGCCGCCGTCCCACCTCCACGGGGCCACGTCCTCCGTTCCATCTTAGCCATGCTGGTAGGTGCCCAGTGGCATCTGAATGTGGTTTTAATTTTTGCATTTCCCTGATTGCCAGTGAACTTGAGCACCTTTACAGATGTCTGTCTGCGGTGTGCACATCTCCTCCTGCGACATTCCAACCTCGTGCCATTTTCCTTACTGGAAACTAACGTACCCTCTATTGGGGCAGGATACAGACCGTCGTCCGCTGCGTCCCGGCGAATGTCCCTTCCTGCTCTGGGCTCGCCGCGTCACTCCTTGGACGGCCAGGACTTCTTCATTCCCGCGCAGTCCGACTTCCGTCTTCCCTGCTGTGGCGTCTCCCTCGGCACAGGGCTCGTGTCCGGGCCGGGCAGGGGCTCCCGCAGGGCCGTGTGGGTGGACGAGAGCCACACACACGTGGTCACCTTCAGGTCATCGTTGCAGAAGACGCTGCTGCGGCGACTCAGGGCCCCGGAGCCAGGGCGCTGGCGGAAGCAGAGAGGTGGCCAGCGGCCGGGAGACGTCCCTCCCTTAACCCACAGACGTGGGCATCGCCCGCGACTCGGTGCTCTGTCCGGCCTCCCGAGGACGTCTGCGGTTGGCAGTGGGCTGGCCTTGCACGGGCTTTGCTAGATTTCCCCTGGGCATTTGATACGTGTATGTATTTTTTATGCTCCTGAAAATAGTATCATTTAAAAATTTTTCACTTACCAGTTGCTTGTGACTGGCACGTGGAAAGACAATGTTTGCAGATGGATCTCACAGCCGGTACAGTGGCCTTGCTAACTGTGCGTGTTCATTCAAACAGTCATCTACAGACTCTTTTTAAAATTTTTTAGAAACTTTTTCTGTCTGAGATCCTGGCTGAGCAGGGGTCTCGGGGCTCTGGAGGGTGTTGCAGCCCCCCCACGCGACCGCAAACGACCACATCTGTGTCCTCGGTCCCCTGCCGTCCCCTGCCGTCCCCCGCGCTGGGTTGAAGGCAAGCACTTTGCTGTAGCAGCTCCGCTCTTGCAGAAAACTTGGTGATATTGCATGTTAATAATATGGTCTGGGCTTTTCAAAGATATTCTTTCAGATTAAGGAAATTTCCTTCTATCTTAATTTTTTAAATCATAAATTCAGGTGTTGAATTTTGAGAAATGCGTTTTTGGCAGCGAGCAAGAGCTTACGGTCTTTCTCCTCTTCCCCTGTTGATATGGTGAACCCCAGGGAGCGACTTTTGGAGACTGGGCCCCGTGGACCACGCTGTTTTCCAAGGGACCCTCGCTTTTGGAGCTGGTTTTGTTCACTAACGTTGTGGTTTGTGTCTGTGTTGATGAGAGGCTTTGCTTCCTTGCAAAGTCCTTGCTGCGACTGGGTGTCACAGCCGCCTGGCCCTTCCTTTCTGCTCACTGGGGGGTTTTGAGACTGCTTCCTCCTTCAGTGTCTGGAATAATCTGCCAGTGAGGACACTTGTGTCTGAGTTTTCCTTGTAGGAATGGTTTTAATGAGAATCTGTTTCTCTAACAGATACTGAATTTTTCAGATTTTCTGTTCTTCTGTCAGCTTTGGTGAGTTGTACTTTTTTGAGGAATTTGTCCATTTCATTCGAGTTTCAAATGAATGGAGTAAAGTTGTGAATAATATTCCCTTATTAGCTCTCTGGTGCCTGTGGATCTCGGATGGGCTTTTCATCATCGATATGGAAGTGTGTGTTCACTTTTTCTTTAGCAAGTCTAAGTGTTTATCAACTTTATTATCTTCTCTCTGGAACCGACTTTGCTTTTGACCTTTGACTTCATTGTTTCTAGCGTTACACCTATTTACGCTGTTCCATTTCCCTCCCTCGCTGTGGTCTGTTGCGCAAAGCAAAGCTCGTATCACGGCTTTCCTGGCTGCGTCTCGTGTTCAGGGCTGTGTTCTCCCCGCAGCCCTGGTTTAGCCGCGTCCTGTAAGTTTTGATGTGCAGGATTTTCATTCTCTGAGTCAGTCGAAAGTATTTTCTAAATTCCACTGTGATTTCTTCAAGTTGATGATCATATTGCTTCGTTTCAAGGCAACTGTGGTTTTCACAGATAATCTTCTCGTTGTTGGTTTGTGGTTTAATTTCACTGTGGTTAGAAAACGGTCTCCACCCTTGGGTTTGCTGAGGCTGCGTGTGGCCCAGCCTCGGTCGGTTTTGGCCCCACATGGAACAGCGTCTGACCGAGGTATGAAACGTTTCCTAGAACAGGCCAGGCTAAAGGAAGCTCCCCACCCTCACAGAGCCCGGGGGTCTCCTCAGCCCACGGGTGCTGGGAGCCGTCCCCACTCAGTGCCAGCCGTCCGGCACCGTCCCCTGTCCTGGCCTGGTGGTCGGTCCTCTGCTGCAGGCCCTGGGCCGGGCGTGTATAGCTGTGGCTCACCCGCCTCACTGCCACCTACCAGGCCGGCTGTTGCTGTCCCCACAAGGCCCGTGGGGACGCTGAGGCTCAGAGCGGTTGAGCGACCCTCACAGACCCACACGGCTAGAAAACGGTGGAGCAGGGTCGGAGCCCGAGCTGGGGGGATTTAAAGCACGGTCGGGCCTTGGACCGGGAACACAGGGCTGTGGCATCTGTCCGGGGAGCCGGGGAGCTGGGGAGCTGGGGAGCCGGGGGGCAGGAGCAGCGCGCGTCCCACCTGGTTACCTTGGAAATGGCAGCCAGCCTGTGCTCCACACTGGCAAACAGGCTGGTGGAGGTCCTGTCCTGGCGCCGGAGCTGGTGCTGCAGCTGCAGCAGGGCTGCCAGCTGCGAGCTGCTGGTGTTGGCCGTGGCCGTGAGCAGGACGTCCCGCATCATCTCCGAGGCCGAGCAGCTCTGCAACAGGCGGGGGGTGGGTGGGCACGCAGGTCGCCGCGGCCTGGAAGGAGGACGGGACGGGCTCTCCTGCGCGAGCTCCCCCGGGGGCTGGGCTCCTGGCCCTGCAGAGTGCTGTGGGGTCCACTTGTGCGCTCTGCCGGACCTCCCAAGCCTGCGCGGGCAGGGCACGCCGGCCCTCACTGCCGCGGAGAGCGGGGCAGGGGTGAATGGGTGTGTCCTCTGAGCCGGCTGCTGCTGCTCGTGGACCCACAGGGGACAGGCCGGCCCACAGCTCTCTCCACAGCTGAGCACCAGCCCCAGGGCGAGGGCCTCTCCGGGGGCGCCCAGGACAGAGCCACACCTGAGACAGGGCCAGGAACTGGCAGGCGGCCGCCGGGTCCAGGATGCCGACGCACTCCACCACCTCCAGGCTGGCGGCTGCCGCGATGCCCAGCAGGTTGCTGCCGAGGGCCACCTGCAGGCATTGCATCAGGACCTCGGACGCCTGCGCCAGGAACTGCTGGGCCAGCACCATCCGCCGCTGCGGGCACAGGGCTCGGGCTCAGGCTGGGCTCTAGGGGCAGAGGCCACGAGAGGGGTGGGAGAGGCTGTACCTTCAGGGCCTCCCCCTTCCTGCTGTGCTCCCCGGGGGCCGCTATGAAGGCTGGTAGGTCCCTGCTGGACTTGGCGACACCATCTTCCTCGACTTCCAGCTGCAGAGATTTCACGCTGCTCAGCTTAGCGCCCACCTGTGGGATACACGTGCGGTGGGCATGGGCAGCGCCCACCCCACGGGAGGCCTGGCGCAGTCGGCCCCGCAGTCGGCCCTGCAGGGTCCCTGGAGAGGGCATTGCAGGTGGCAGGCTGGCTTCTTCCTGGCCGGAGCCCCCTTCCTGGCACCCCGGCCTGGCTGAGCTGCCTTGGCCGGCCAGGAGCCACAGCCAGCACGGGCAGCAGCACTCGAGGCAGCGGTCAGAGCGGCAATTGTGCCCCTGGTCACTCTGGTCAGTCGTTCAGAAACACCTCCCTGCACATCCGTGCTGAGTGGGGAAGGGACGGGCAGGGGGCCCCACGAGCTCAGGTTGAGAGGGAGCCTCCGGACCCAGGGCCACCAGTTCACTGCCCTGCAGGCCCCTACAGATAACACCCTGGGGCTGACCCCAGGGCTGCACAGCCACCCGGTCAGGGAGCTGCGCTGGGCGTGGTCTGCTGGACGCACGGGCTGGCATCTCCCGTCCCTGGGGGTGTCTTCCTGCAGGGGCTGGTCTATGGGGACTAACCTGGCTTCTACAGGGGGACCAGTGCCAGCCAGGGCAGGGACGGGCCTTTGGGAAGGTGACCTGAGGTCATGGCTGGCAGAGCAGCCTTGCAGGGCTCTACAGGTGGCCTGGGGCGGGGGTGCCTGGGCGCACGGAGGCAGCGGCTTCCCTGGGCGGCGTGGGGGCCGCCGTGCTGCGTGCTTGCACGGGGCCTGCCCAGCGCTCGGGCACACCCAGGCGGCCTGCGCAGCCTCTGAAGACCCACCGAGGCAGGAGAGACACCTGGGGCCGGGACCCACTCACCACTCCCAGTGCTGGGATGGGCCTCAGGGTGGCTTCCCGTGTGTGCCTGCAGACGGTCCCCACGCTGCCGCCTCCCCCTCCGGCCACTCCGTGCAGCAGGGCCCATTTCTCTGTCTCAGCTGCTTCCTGCCTTTCTCCCCCTGCCCGAGGCCCTGCCCTTCGTCTCTGGGACCTACGATGCCTGTGGTACATCCCGGTTCTTACTGCTGAGCGCAGGTGAGACTTCAGCCTTTGCTTGTTTTTCAGACACAGGCACCAGGTTTCTGAGCAGACTGGGGTGGAGGCGGGGGCACCTACCACGAGGCCCTCGTCCCAGTAGCAGGCGGGGCGCAGGGGGTCTGCTTGCACGGCCAGCAGGCGGAGGGCCCTCCCGGCCAGGCCCAGCAGCCGGGCGCGGAGCTCCACGCCGCCCGCGCACAGCGGCTGCACGCTCTCCAGCTGCGCCAGCACCGTGTGCGCCAGGGTGCGCTTCAGCATGAGCCACTGCTGCAGGGACACGGACATGTAAGGCACCAGCCCAGGGGCCGCTGTGCGTCCACCCACCCTGCCCGCCCGCTGCCGCCACCGGGCAGTGGGGACGTCCGAGAGCACGCGGAGAAACGCCTCTGCTCGGGGGGCTGGCTTGGCGGGGCAGGGTCCCCAGGGCTTCGGTGTGGAATGGTCGCAGCATTTGCTCACATAACCGTCATTTAGAGCTCGCTGACAAATCCAGTTCCAGTTTAGGGCTGTCTTTGGCTCATTATATGTATGCCAAGTTAACTGAATTCGTATTTCATGCTCTCTAAGCACGTGATTAGTCAAAGCAAATTCGGGACTCGGGAGGGAGCGCCGTCAGGCCACAGGGAAGCCCACACGCGGCCTCTATCGTATTGGCCGACTCAGTGCCCGTGAATGATGGGACAACACCCTCCCGCGGCAAGCCTGGGAGCCCGCCAGCCGCCCGGAGCTGCCCAGGCAGGGAATGCCCTCGGATTCCCACCGGCCGACCTGCACGGCCAGGCACATGGTGACGGGGACAAGCCCTGCTGGAAGGGGGTCTCCTTAGCTTCCCTGTGGCCCAGGCAGTCTCTCCGAGGAGAATCTGTCACCACCAGGCCGACAGTTACCAAGCCGACGGAAGTGTAGTCACTGGCGCTCCGCAGGTAGCCCGCGAGCAGCTTCTCCATCCACCCGCGCTCCAGCTGCTCCCGCAGCGCCGCCTCCCAGATGAACTGCAGCGTGTCCAGGGACGCCTCCGCCAGGCTGAGCTTGCGCTGGGCCAGCTTCCGCGTCAGGGGCGTGCTGAGGTTCTGCAACTGGCGGGTCGGCCGGCCGTCAGAGCCTCGAAGCTTCCCGAGGCCGAGCCTGCGCCTGGGCAGCTCCGAGGAGGGCCGGCCGGCACGTGACGACGCACAGCGTAAGTGTAAAACTGACACGCTCTGACCGTGAACGCACCACGGAATCACACGCCACTGAGCCTGCCCAGCCGCCCTTCACCCCCAGATCTCCTGGCTCTATAAACTAGTTTGCACTTTCATCATTTTGTATGAATGAGGTTGTTTGTACAGTCTGTCTGGTCTACGTCAGCGTCTGTAAGTCTGTCACCTTGCTGCGCGACACGTGTTCTCCCAGCCCAGTGTCGGTGGGCCGTGCGGACCTTCCGCAGCTCGCCCACTTGGGTGTCACTCCCGGCTCTGGCCCACTGCAGACCAAGCTGCCCTGACCGCCCAGCTCCACGTGTCTGTGCGGATATCCGCTTTCTCCTCTGCTGGGCGGACACTGGGCGAGGCCCGGCTGGGCGCGGGTGGCCTGCGTTTAACCTGCCGTGAAACTGCCAGGTGCTCGCGAGGCAGCTGGGCCTGGTGCTTGGCGCCGTGAGTCCCTCAAACCGCAGTCGTCGTAAGGGCCACGTAGTGGCTTCTCACGATGGTTATAATTTGTGTTTCCCGAGTTGACTACTGACGTTCATCATTTTTTCACGTGCTGTTTCCCATCTATATAGTTTCTATGGGGAAATGTCTGTTAAAGTATTTTGCTCATTTTTTATTGGGTTTTTTGTTTTCTTATCAACTTTTGAGAGTTCTTTATGTATTCTGGACACAACACCTTCATCAGATACCGGATTGTAAATATTTTCTCCCAGTCTATGACTTGTCTCTTCATTCTCTCAATTCTCTTTCGAAGAGAAGTTCAGTTTATCAATTTATTCTTCTATGACTCATGCTTTGGGTGTCACATGTAAGAAATCTTTGCCAAACATAAGGTCACGAAGGTATTTTCCTATGTGTTCTTCTTGGAGTTTTATGGTTTACCTCTTATATTTAGGTCTATGATCCATTCTGAGTGAATTTTTACATATGGTACAAAGGATGCACTGAAGTTCATTTTTTGGATGTGGATGTCCAGTTGCTCTAGCAGATTGGACAGTAAAACCTGTCCTGCCTTTGCACCTTTGTTGAAAAATAAGATTCCTCTGCGTGTATGTGTGTCTATTTCTGGGTTCTCTGTTATGTTCCTTGGTCTCTTTGTCTACTTTTACACTAAAACCACCCTGTCTTGATTCCTATAAGGTATCAAGGTAGCACTAGACCTCCAATTTTGTTCTTCTTTTTCAAATTTGTGTTGGCCACAACTTTGCATTCTCATATAAATTTTAAAATCATTTTGTTAATTTCTAAAAAAAAAAGAAAAACAAAAGCCCGCAGTGATCTTGATCAGGAGTATAGACAACTCAGGAAGAACCAACATCTTAACAATACTGAGTCTTCTGAGCCACAAACACGATGCATCTCTCTCCATTTATTCAGTTCTTCTTTAATTTTTCTCAGCAATATTTTGTAGTTCTCAAGGTATACGTTTTCACATTTTCTTGGTCAAATTTCAGTTTTTATGCTGTCACAAATGATATTTTAAAAAAATTTTTAATATCTGTTCCTGGTACTTAGAAATATACAACTGATATTTGCATATTGTTCTTATATCCTACAACCCTTACTAAACTCACTTATTAGTACTAGTAGCTTTTTTGGATAGATTGTATATGATTTTCTATATAGATAATTATGTTATCTGCGAACAAAAACAGTTTTACTTCTTCCTTTCTAATCTGGATGCTTTTAGCTTCTTTTTGTCGCCTTGTTGCATTGGCCAGAACCCCCAATACAATGCTGGATGAAGGGGTGAGAGGACAGGCACATCCTCCTCTTGGTCCTTATCAAAGGGGCCTCATTCTTTCACCAGTGATTATCACGTTAGCTCTAATTTTGTCAAGATGCCCTTGACCAGGCTGAGGAAGTTCTTTTCTATTAATAGTTTTCTAAGCGTGTTTGGGAGGAACGGATGTTGACTTTTGTCAAATACTTTTCTTAACATCTACCAAGATGACCATATGGTTTTTGTCAGTTTTAAAAAAATATGGTAAACCAAATTGGTTGATTTTTGAATGTTAAACTATTCTTGGGATAATCCTAACTTGGTCATGATGTAGTCTCCTTTTTTATATATTATTGGATTTAATTGCTAAAATTTTGTTTAGAATTTTTGCACCAGTGTTCATGAGAAATGCCAATCTTTAGTTTTGCTCTTAGTTTTGTTTTTTAACATCTTTATTTTGTTTTCATATCAGGATATTACCCTCATAGAAAAATTGGGATGTATTTCCTTCTTTTCAATTTTCTGGAAGAATTTGTGTAGAACTGGTATTTTTTTCTTAAGTATTTGGGAGAATTCACTAGTAAAGTCATCTGGGGTTGACATTTTCTTTGTGAAAATACTTTTATCTACCAATTCAGTTTTAAAAACATATATAGGGCTATGCAGTTTATCTCTTTCTTTTTGAGTGGGCTTCGGCAGTTTGTGCTTTCAAGGAATTTTCCTAATTCATCTAAGTTGGTGAATGTATTAGCATAAAGTTGTTTATAATATTATTGTTCCAATATCTGTAGAATCTATGGCTATGTTGCACCTCTCCTTTCTGACATTTATATTCTCTTTTTCTGAGCAGTCTAACTAGACATTTCCCAATGTACTGATCTTCTCAAAGAACCAGCTTTGGTTTTATTAATTTTCTCTTTTATTTTTCCATTTTCTATTTCACTGATATCTACTCTGACCTTTAATTTTTATTCTTCTACTTATTTGGGGTTAGTTTGCTCTTTTGCTACTTTTAAAAGGTGGAGGCAAGGCAGTTGCTTTTGGATCTTTTTTCTTTTCTCTTATAGGTGTTTAGTGCTACAGATTTCCCCCTAAGTATTGCATTGGCAGCATCTTAAAAATGTTGACATGTGATTTTTCCCTTCAGTTCAAAATACTTTCTCTTTGACTTCACAGGGAAATGGATTTACATTTCTGCTGCGCTTCACTTATTTGTGTGGATCCACATTTTCATTTGGCATCATTTTCCTTCTGCCAGAAGGACCGACTTTGCAAGTTCTTGTAGTGCAAGTCTGCTGACCAGACATTCAAGAGCTAAAAGAATGTGTTGAGAAACATCTTTATCTCACCTTCATTTAAACACGTATATATTTTTTTCTGGGTATAGAATTCCAGATTGACAGTTTTCTCTCTGCACTTTATAGCTGCCCCTTCGCTCCCTTCTCCACTGCGTCGGTGCTGGTGGAAAACCCACCGACCTCCAGCCTCGTTGCTCTGCACGGGATGTGTGGGTTTCCCCCGACTGATCTTAAGATGCTCTTTTCATCCCTGGTTTTAAACAATTTGGTCATGGTGTACTTTGGTATAGTTTTATTCCTCTTGGTAGTTCTCATGCTTGGGATTCATTGACCTTCTTAGATCTGTGGGTTTATGTTTAGTTTTATCAAATTTGGAAAAATTTAAATCATTAATTATTCAAATATTTTTTCCTCTTTGCTCTCGTTTCCTCTCTCCTTCCAGGAGTCCAACCACACCCGTGTTTGTGCACTTAGAATTGTTCCTCAATTCACTGATGTTCTGTCCATTTTAGTTTTTGTTCTCTTTTCCCTTTCGTTTTCCTTTCTCTTCCTTCCTTTCCTTTCTCATCTTGACAGTTTACATTGCTGTCTCCAAGTTCTCCAGTCTTCCCTTCCGCAATCTCTGTCATTCATCCCACACAGTGTAGTCTTCACTCTAAAAGTTCAACTTTTTCTTTTTTTAATCTCTCCAATGTCTCTACTTTACTTTCTGAACACAGACAATACAGTTTTAATAACTGTTTTAATGTCCTAGTCTTCCAAGTGTAATATCTGTGCCAGTTTGGGGTTGTTTTTTATTGATTGATGATTCTCCGTAAGTTGTATCTTCCTGCTTTTCTACGTGATGATTTTTGATTGGTTTTCAGACATTGTGCAATTTACTCTGGGGGCTGGCGGGCATTTGTGTATTCCTACAAAAAAAAAAAAAAATATTCTTGAGCTTTGTTCTGGGACAGTTACGTTACTTGAAGACAGTTTGGTCCCTTCCGGGCTTCCTCTGCAGATTTCTCAGATGGCTCTGGAGTGGCGCCTCCTCCACAGCCGAGTGTCCCTCCAAGTGAGGCACAGCCTCATGTTTGTCACTGGTGCTGTCCTGTCTGCTTTGCCCAGGGCTTCGTGGGTCATGAGGTTTTGCAGTCGGGCTGGTGGGGGCAGGCGCTGTTCCCTGTAACCTGTGGGTGGTCTCTCCCCCGTGTGGAGCAGCTTCCTCCAGCTGGACACTCAGGTGCTGCCCTGGGCTGCTCTCGAGTTTTCCTTCTGTGCTCCACTCTCCTCGCTGGGGCTCCGTCCTGCGGACCCCGGCTCCCTCCCCTGGACACAGACCAGTCCAGGCCCAGCCAGGCTCTCCTCCCCGCAGCCCCCAGAAGCCTGGACCTTGACTCAGGCTGGCTGGTCATCACTGTTGACGTTCAGTGTTTTGAAAATCCCTGTTTCATATGTTTTGCCGTTTTTTCTTTGTTGTTTCAGATGGGAGCGTAAACCTAGTGACGGTTACTCCATCTCAGCTGGAAGTGGAAATCGGTGGTGTGTTTTCAAGATAGAGTCGAGTAGCGTGTATTTACATGACAGTGAGCATGAGCAAAAATGTGCAGAAGGACCAGGACATACACTTACACCTTGAAGGGACAATAAGCCCTGAATCCTGTGGTATCTCTCTTCTTCTTCAGCTACCGCTCTCTGGGCCAACTCATGCGCTTCCAAGTAATACGCAGTTTTTTGGTCTTCATCTTTCTCATTTCGGGCACATAACCTTAATAAGACATCAACGTGGAATTCAGAACAACAATGTCAAAGACGCACATTAAACCACGGACCAAATATGTAAGTTTTGTATAATTACAGTGCATATCTTATTAATACTTAGAATGTTGTAATTAGATGTTTTACATGTAAAGATATTGTCAACATTATCTTGCAGCGAGATCAAAAAAAGAGCTGGACCAATGTACTATGTAGAGGATAAACTGTGTTTATAAAAAGTTAATTATGTGCTTAAAAGAAATTTGAAGAAGCAATTCCACAATATCACCTGTGCTGGGTTTAACCTAACTCTCTAAAGTCCTACAGTGGCAGTACAGTGTCTACAGCGACAACCCTGATCCAGGTGGGTTAACCTGACCCTCTGAGCCCCACAGTGGCAGAGCCCCGTGTCTACACTCACCACCCTGATCCAGGTGGGTTAACCTGACCCTCTGAGCCCCACAGTGGCAGAGCCCCGTGTCTACACTCACCACCCTGATCCAGGTGGGTTAACCTGACCCTCTGAGCCCCACAGTGGCAGTGCCCCGTGTCTACACTCACAACCCTGATCCAGGTGGGTTAACCTGACCCTCTGAGCCCCACAGTGGCAGTGCCCCGTGTCTACACTCACCACCCTGATCCAGGTGGGTTAACCTGACCCTCTGAGGCCCACAGTGGCAGTGCCCCGTGTCTACAGTGACAACCCTGATCCAGGTGGGACTATCCTGACTCTCTGAGGCCCACAGTGGCAGAGCACCCTGTCTACACTCACAACCCTCATCCAGGTGGGTTAACCTGACCCTCTGAGGGCAGGGGGTGCTGGGAAGAAGCCAGGCCTGTCCCTTGCAAAGAGCAGCTGCCCCGACCCCGCACGGAGGCCAAGCCCGCCAGAGGCAGCTCCTCGGCCCCGGGCAGAAGCTGCGCGGCACTCACCTCTTTACCTGGGCACGCTCTAGTTTTACGTCAACACACTTCTCTCTGTAGCCACAACTGACAAATCTTTTCTCAATTTCCATCAAGCGATTGTCCATCTCCTGCAGTGACATCGAGCCCTGGAGCGGTTCGTTGTCCACTGACTCCCGGGCAACCTTGACCTGGAGGCTCAGGCACCTGCGGGGCAGACACCTGCTCAGCGGCCGCTGCCACGACCGAGGCTCCACGTCCAGGGTCCAAGCCCTGCTGTGGGGGCTCCGGGTGGCCCCCACTCTCGAGTGTTCACCCAGTGCTGGGAAACACCCGCAGCCCTTCCTCAAAACCCGCTCCCACGCAGGCCACGTCCTCGGGTCACAGCAAGGACATTAGCAAACCCCCCCAGGCAGTGCGTCCACCGGACGTTCACAGACACTCCCCTAAATGCCTGATGGGTAGAAAAGAAAACCCACGTTTCTGGCCTGTGGGTGTTGCCAGCGGCGCTCACAGCTGCACGTTTCAAAGGGGACAGAGCTCAGGACATGGCCACAGAACAGCCA
Source organism: Eulemur rufifrons (assembly GCF_041146395.1). Taxonomy (NCBI): domain Eukaryota; kingdom Metazoa; phylum Chordata; class Mammalia; order Primates; family Lemuridae; genus Eulemur; species Eulemur rufifrons. Next base: position 71,026,751 of record NC_091010.1, read on the forward strand.
CCAACAGCCGTCCCACCACCACAGACGGCTTCACAGAGATGAAGCAGAAATTCAATGAGACCACACCAAGACAAAACCTCTGATGCTGGGGGGCGGGAACCCAAAAGCCGGGTCTGTGAAAGGCCCGTTATGAGGGGCCCGCGGGTCTGACTGGGGAGAGATGCGCAAGCCACACGGGACACACCAGGGGGAGGACTCGCCAACGATGCCGGAAAAGGTGCTGCAAAAACCTCACGGACGCGTCCGCACGTCAGGAGGAAACACCTTTCTAGGCTCTTCCTGAGGCCCCCGAGCGCCTCCCGGGGCTGCGCAGAAAGGGCGTGTGCGTGGAAGGTTTGTGTCCCAGAGGGAGCCGGCAGGGAGCACGGGAAACTTCCAGAGCTTTCTGGAGCTGTGTGGAAGGCTGGGGGTGTCCCAGGATGTGACCCTGAACGCCCCCAGGTTTGGGATGTGGCATAAAGTTAAGAGATGGGAGGAGCGAGAGCGACTCCCAGGTCAGGCGTGTCCCGGCCGCGGCTACCTGGCCTTCAGGTCCGTGATGAGGAAGTCCAGCCCGCGCACTCGGTTGGGCTGTTCTGTCTTGAGGGCCTTGAAGGTGCCGATGAGCTTCTGGAACAGGTGGCAAGCCTGGGGACAGCACCAGCGCCCATGGGCACGTGCCGCTCCGGATCCCCCCCCCCCACCAAGCACCACGCCCACTGCCCGCCACGGCCGCCACCAGCCTCTCACCGCGGCTTCTCGTCCTGCGTCCTCCGTGGACAGGAGCGCCTTGGCCAGGGTCAGGGTGGACTGGTGCCAGAACTCCTCGCTGCCGCCCAGGCGCTGGGCCTCCTCGACCAGCCTCTGCGCCTGCCCGTGCTGGTTCTCCTTGTTGGCCAGCTGGGCCAGGAGGAGCAGGCACCTGGACTCCGCACACGGCTCATCCAGGGCCTACGGGGGACACACGGAGGCAGACGCGAATATGCAGAGGGACTGGGTTTATGCAGAAGGGGGAGGGAGGTGGAGAGACAGAGACGGAGACGGAGACAGAGACACGGTACGGGCAGTGCTGGCCTTGCGCCCCCAGCCGCCGGCTCCCCTCGCCCCCCTGTGCCCCCCCTCCCCCCGCAGTGCTGTCTGAGCACTCGCTGTGCATCTCGGGCACACATTTCGTGGAGTTCGGTCATGCCGTCACCCTGGCCCTCGAGAGCGTGGACAAGGGCTCCTCCTCTGGGGAAGGGGTGCGTGGTGACCCGTCTGACAGTGGGCAGGTCGGCTCCCTGGGCCCTGCCCCGACTCCCTCCTTTGGGGAGATCCTGCTTGGGGCTGAGTCCACACCCTGGACGTTTCTTGGTGCCAAGAGCAGCTCAGATGGAGCCCAGGGAGCCCGGCCTCGCCCATCCAGGGGCACCACCGCCAGGGCGACGTGTGTCAGAAACCTGCTCGGAGGAGCCCGGCTCGGGCAGGCGGCCACGGCGCAGGCCCACTAGCTCCCCCAGCAGCGGAGGCAAGAAGGCAGCGGCCTCCATCCCAAAGGTGTTTGGTGGGAGGATCCGGGCAGGACCCTCTGCCCGGGCAGCTGCCCTTCCAGATGTGGGTGGGGCCGGAGGGAAGGGCTGGGCCGGGGCTGCTCATCTGACCACTGTGCACATTTCAGTGTGTGGAAGGGAGGGGACGCTGGCCACGGGGAGACGTGGCCAGGACTGTCAGAGAGGGCGTGTGCCCGTGGGCCTTGTCCCTCCTGGATGGGGCCTGAGGGCTGTCACCCATGTGGGGCACAGAGCCGGGGAGCACAGCAGGGCTTCCGTGGGAGCCCCGGTCCGGTCCGGTCCAGTCCACAGCCAAGGAGAAGAACAAAACTAACCAAGACCAGACCGGCCCCAGGCGGCCTGCACACGGCCCGCCTTCCAGAGCGATCCGACCTCAGGCCAAAGACACTGTCTGGGGGCCTTCCCCACGCACGTCAGAACGTGAAAGATCAAGAGGTTCCCTGCAAGGCAGGACTGAACTGCTGACATCTGAGGGACGTGCACAGCGGCAGAGAGACCCACGGCAGTTAGTGGAACAGAGCGAACCTCAAAGGACAGGCGGACGGACGGACCTCACGGAGAACCACAGGGTCTCCCAGAGCCAAGATGCAAACGAGCCGCAGGGGCCCCATCCGCTGTGCAGGAGCAGGGGAAGCCCCCTGGCGGCAGCGGGAGGGAGGGCGCCTGACCTGGAAGGCCCCGAGGGCCTCGGCCAGCAGCAGCCGCGCGGGCTGGAACAGGTGCATCTGCAGCAGAACCTCCCCTTTGAGCATCCACAGCCGGGGGAAGGCCGTGCCGTCCAGGCCCCGGCCCGTCTCCGCGTTCCTCTGCAGGATCTGCAAGAGACAGCACCGTCCTGGCATCCGCGTCCCACACGATGGGCTCTGGCCAAGGAGGGTGGGACGCGGCAGGAGTGGGGGACGCGGCAGGAGTGGGGGACGCGGCAGGACTGGGGGACGCGGCAGGAGTGGGGGGACGCGGCAGGAGCAGGGGGGACGCGGCAGGAGCGGGGGGACGCGGCAGGAGCAGGGGACACGGCAGGAGCAGGGGGACATGGCAAGAGCAGGGGACGCGGCAGGAGCAGGGGACGCGGCAGGACTGGGGGACGCGGCAGGAGCGGGGGGACGCGGCAGGAGTGGGTGCCCGGAAAGCCGCATTCCACCCAGGGCTTCCCAGCAGCACCGGGAACTGGGGCGCCTCGCGGGCCCGCAGCCCCGGCGCTCAGGCCACTGCCCTTTCCTGACAGACACCGTCCACCCCAGACGCCCTACGCCAGGGCGGTGGAGCCGGTTCCCGCCCTCCAAGGCGGCCGCCAGCCCTGGTCTGTGGGCACCCCCCGTGCCGGCCCCTCCGCATGTGGCAGCCCCTGCCCAGCCTGGGACGGGTCACAGCGCACGTGCACCTGACCCTCAGGCGGTGCCAGGCTGAGCCCTGCCCTACGCAGGAGCCTCCGGTTTTCCTCCCGCGTCACACGGAGCGTCGGCTCCTGCAGGGCGTCCAGGCCTGGCGCCCTCGGGGCAGAAGCACGGCGGCTGCGCAGTCACCTTGCGCCATAGCAACCCCACAAAGGGAAACGTGGCCTGGTGACGAGGCCCCCGGTCTGGAGGAGCAGCCTGTTACCAGTCGGGTGACGGGACCCTCCTGGCCACCCCGCCCCAGGGGGCTTCCCGGGGACGTGCGCTGCTCCACCAGGAGCCCCTCCCCCAGCCGACTCCTCCCCCTCCCTGCTCCAGCCCGGGCAGGCCCGGCCCACGGTGGCCTGCGGTGCACATGGGGGATTCCAGGGATCCCAGGGAGGGGACGTCCCCGAGGGGTCTCTGGATCACCCACAACACCCGGCACGAGAGTGGTATACGGCAAGCACTTAAGAAACAAATTCCGTCCTCCGGCTCCAGCTGCCTCCCTGCACGGCAGCCGAGGCACTCGGGGAGCTCCGGCAGGTGCGTTACCTGGTCCTTCACCACCTGCGGCTTCACCCTGGCGTGGGCGGCGGGGGCCGTCTGCTCGCTCAGCGCCGGCAGGCTGGCGTCTAACACGGGGTCCCGGATCTTCTCTCTCTTGAATGCGATCTCTTTTCTGCAGCTGATGTAAGTGCAACCGACAACACGCAAGAGAGGAAATGCAATGGCCAGTAACATGTGAAAACGTTAAAGTCCATCGGTAATCAAAGAAATACAAATTAAAACAGCTACGATAAGCCATGATTCACTCGTGTTTACAAAGACTTAAAAACCCCAATATTTAGCTGCACATCTGACTCCCAAATTCATGCCTGTAGCCTGTTCTCTCCTCCAAGCTCCAGCCGCACACGTCCGGCCTTAGATGTTCCGGACGCTCTGTCCTCACGCCCAGACCAGGGCTGCCCTGGCCGCCCACCCGCCATGGCCCCGCCGGCGCCTCCTGAGCCTGGCACCAGCCCCAGGGCTCCTGGGGGCCCTGCCCGGCTCCGCTGGACCAGGGGTCTCTGGTGTGCCTACCTGGCCCCGCATCCCCCATGCCACTAGCCCCAGACCCCGCCGTCCCTCCGCCAGGTCCAGAGCAGTCACGCTGCAGGAGCCCAGACTTCAACAGACTCACGCCAGGCTGCCCGTCTCCGGGACACTGGCCCACCCGGCCCACCCTGGCCCCGCTCGGGCCCCTCCCTCAGGGCCTTTGACACCCGACCACGTGCATGTCCAGCCGGAGCCCCCAGCCCCTCCCCGCTGCCGCACAGGGGTCAGACACAACCCACTGCCCAGGCACCACACCACCCCCAGACACTGTCCCCACAGACACCGTCCCCAGCCACCGTGCCCCCAGGCACTGTCCCCACAGACACCGTCCCCGGCCACCGTGCCCCCAGGCACTGTCCCCGCAGACACTGTCCCTGGCCACCGTACCCCCAGGCACCGTCCCCGCAGACACCGTCCCCGGCCACCGTACCCCCAGGTACTGTCCCCACAGACACCGTCCCCAGCCACCGTGCCCCCAGGCACTGTCCCCACAGACACCGTCCCCGGCCACCGTGCCCCCAGGTACTGTCCCCACAGACACCGTCCCCAGCCACTGTCCCCTGCACTGTCCCCCAGGCACTGTCCCCTGCACTGTCCCCTGCACTGTCCCCCAGGCACTGTCCCCCAGGCACTGTCCCCTGCACTGTCCCCCAGGCACTGTCCCCCAGGCACTGTCCCCCAGGCACTGTCCCCTGCACTGTCCCCTGCACTGTCCCCTGCACTGTCCCCCAGGCACTGTCCCCCAGGCACTGTCCCCTGCACTGTCCCCCAGGCACTGTCCCCCAGGCACTGTCCCCCAGGCACTGTCCCCTGCACTGTCCCCTGCACTGTCCCCCAGGCACTGTCCCCCAGGCACTGTCCCCCAGGCACTGTCCCCTGCACTGTCCCCCAGGCACTGTCCCCTGCACTGTCCCCCAGGCACTGTCCCCCAGGCACTGTCCCCTGCACTGTCCCCCAGGCACTGTCCCCTGCACTGTCCCCCAGGCACTGTCCCCTGCACTGTCCCCCAGGCACTGTCCCCCAGGCACTGTCCCCTGCACTGTCCCCTGCACTGTCCCCCAGGCACTGTCCCCTGCACTGTCCCCCAGGCACTGTCCCCTGCACTGTCCCCTGCACTGTCCCCTGCACTGTCCCCCAGGCACTGTCCCCTGCACTGTCCCCTGCACTGTCCCCTGCACTGTCCCCCAGGCACTGTCCCCCAGGCACTGTCCCCTGCACTGTCCCCTGCACTGTCCCCTGCACTGTCCCCCAGGCACTGTCCCCTGCACTGTCCCCTGCACTGTCCCCTGCACTGTCCCCCAGGCACTGTCCCCCAGGCACTGTCCCCCAGGCACTGTCCCCTGCACTGTCCCCTGCACTGTCCCCCAGGCACTGTCCCCCAGGCACTGTCCCCTGCACTGTCCCCTGCACTGTCCCCCAGGCACTGTCCCCCAGGCACTGTCCCCTGCACTGTCCCCCAGCCACCATGCTCCCAGGCACTGTCCCCTGCACTGTCCCCCAGCCACCATGCTCCCAGGCACTGTCCCCCTGGCACTGTCCCCGCAGACACTGTCCCCGGCCACCGTGCCCCCAGGTACTGTCCCCCTGGCACTGTCCCCGCAGACACTGTCCCCGGCCACCGTGCCCCCAGGTACTGTCCCCTGCACTGTCCCCCAGCCACCGTGCCCCCAGGCACTGCTGTCAGGAGGCCCCAGGCCTCTCCCCACGGCCCGAGGACAGGAGCTCAGGGCAGCCGGCAGCCTTCGATTCCCCCGGCACCACCAGGCCCAAAGGAGAGAGGGGACCCTGGGCCAGCACCACTCGTGGACACGGGACCCACCTTGCCTGCTCCAGGTCCCCGATGTACACGTTCCCCACGGCCTCCTCATGGTAGGCGGCTGCTTCCCTCAGCTTCAACTCGGAACACACCAGGGCGAGTCTGGGGGGGGCGGGGGAGACGCTGTCACACAGGCCAGAGTCACACAGGACCCTATGTTGCACGCGGCTCATGAAGCAAAAACAAACCCACACTCTGAGGACACTTTCAACAATTTTTTTTTTTTTTGAGACAGAGTCTCACTCTGTTGCCCAGGCTAGAGTGAGTGCCGTGGCGTCAGCCTAGCTCACAGCAACCTCAAACTCCTGGGCTCAAGGGATCCTCCTGTCTCAGCCTCCCGAGTAGCTGGGACTACAGGCATGCGCCACCATGCCCGGCTAATTTTTCTATATATATTTTTAGCTGTCCATATAATTTCTTTCTATTTTTAGTAGAGATGGGGTCTCGCTCTTGCTCAGGCTGGTCTCGAACTCCTGAGCTCAAACGATCCGCCCACCTCGGCCTCCCAGAGTGCTAGGATTACAGGCGTGAGCCACCACGCCCGGCCTCAACAATTTTTAAAGCTACGCAAAATGACACTAGGTAGCACTGTCGAATTTCAGGCATTTTCTGTTTCACGCCTCCTTCACCTTCTCACCTGGCCTCGCCCCCCCCACCCCTTCCCCGCCTCCTTCACCTCCTTCACCTTCTCACCTGGCCTCACCCCCCCCCCCCCCGTCTCCGCCTCCTTCACCTTCTCACCTGGCCTCGCCCCGTCCCCGGCCACTGGAGGCAGGAGCAGGCCCCGCTCCGACCCCCCACTCACCTGTGGGAGAGATGCTCCGCTTTGACGGTCACTTAGGGCATTTTTATGTCCAGGGGAGTCCTGGCTCACTGGAAGGCTGACACTGCCCAGAGCCACCACTGTACTCCACCCGGACCCTGCGTGTGACCTGTCACCTGCACTGCCACTCTCGCTGACAGCAAGCGGAACACACGGCTCACGGCCTCCCCCAAACACCCGCGGGCACAGACACCTGCTTTTGCCACACTTCACGTCACTGCGTTAGAGGTGCCAGGCTTGCGTGACCTGTGCCCACTTGGTGTCTCTGTGCCACCTTTTGGTAATTCTCACAGTATTTCAAACATTTTCATTATTCTCATGTCCGTCACGGTGACCTGCGATCCGTGGTCTTTGCTGTCACCATTGTAATTGTTCTGGGGCACAACTGCGCCCATACAGGACGGCGAACCTCCCCGGCTACCGTGTGTCTGGCAGCTCCCTGCCTCCCTCGCTCTCCCTGGGCCCCCCCTTCCCGAGACACAGCAACATTAGTGGCCCAGGTGGCCTCTCCCTGTGCAAGTGGAAGGAAGGGTCCCACGTCCCTCCTTTAGATCAAAAGCTAGAAATGATTGCGCTTGGTGAGGAAGACACGTCGAAGGCCAAGACAGGCCCAAGCTGGGCCTCCCGCACCAAACAGCCGGCTGCGGGCGCAAAGCAGAAGTTCTGGAAGGAGACTCAGGTGCTGCTCCAGCGAACGCTGAACGGTGAGAAGGTGAAACAGCCTGGCTGCTGATATGGAGAGAGGCTGAGCGGTCTGGACAGAGATCAAACCAGACACAAGGTTCCCTTAAGCAAAGCCGAGTCCAGAGCAAGGCCCTGACCCTTCAGGGCTACGGAGGCCGAGAGAGGAGAGGAAGCTGCAGAGGAAAGTTTGGAGCCGGCAGAGGTGGGTGCCTGAGGCCCAAGGGAAGAAGCCGTCTCCACAGCAAGACGGCACAGGTGCAGCAGCAGGTGCTGATGGAGACGCCGCAGCCAGGGGCCCAGGAGATCTGACGAAGGCAGCTACGCTGACAACTGAGTCTCAGTGCAGAGGAAACGGCCTCCCATTGCAAGAAGGTGCCACCTAGGACTGTCCTAGCTCGAGAGGAGAAGTCAGCGCCTGGCTTCAAAGCTTCAAAGGACAGGCTGACTCTCCTGTTAGGGCTAAGGCAGCCGTGACTTTGAGTTGAAGCCAGTGCTCGTTGACCACCCTGAGATTCCCAGGGCCCTTACGCATGATGCTAACTCCACTCGGCCTGAGCTCTGTGGACGGAACCGCAAGGCTTGGAGACGGCACATCGGTTCACAGCAGGGTTCACTGGACGTTCTAAGCCCACTGCTGAGACCCACTGCTCAGAAAAAAGATGCCTTTCAAAATATTATTGCCCACTGACAATGCACCTGGTCACCCCGGAGCTCTGATGGAGAAGTGCAGGGAGATGGATGTTGTTTTTAACATCTGCTGACACATCTAATCTGCAGCCCATGGAGCAAGGAGGAATTTTGACCTTCAAGTCTTATCGTTTCGGAAATACAATTTCATAAGCTATGGCTGCCATAGTTAGTGATTCCTCTGACGGATCTGGGCGAAGTAAGTTGAAAACCTCCTGGAAAGGCCTCACCATTCTAGACGCCATTAAGAACATTCCTGACTCATGGGAGGAGGTCAAGCTATCAACATGAACAGGAGTCTGGAAGATGTGGATTCCAACCCTCATGGAGGACTTTGAGGGTTCGAGACCTCGGTGGAGGAAGGAACCGCAGATGTGGTGGAAACGGCAAGAGAACTAGAGCCGGAAGTGGAGCCTGAAGATGGGACTGAATTGCTGCAGTCTCGGGACAGGACATGAACAGGTGAGGAGTTGCCTCTCCTGGATGAGCAGAGTGGGTTTTTGAGCTGGAACCTGCTCCTGGGGAAGCGGCCGTGAACAGTGTTGAAAAGACAAAAATGATGTAGAACATTCCACACATTGTGTTGGTAAAGCAGCAAGAGAGTTTGAAAGGTTCGACTCATTTCCGTTTTGAGAGAAGACCTACTCCGGGGAAAAGGCTGTCGGACAGCAACTCACGGTGCAGAGAACTCTGTCCTGACGGGAGGAGGCGGCCAGTGTGGCAGACTCCGCTCGTCTTAGGAAATTGCTAGCATGTTTTAGCAATAAAGTATTTTTAAACTAAGGTATGTAGTTTTTCAAAACAATGCTTTGCACACTTACTAAAGCATGGTGCAGACATAGACCGTATGTGCACCGGGACAGCAGAACCCCGTGCGACTCACTCTACTGCGGTATCCGCTTTGCTACGGGCGGAACCCAGCGTTCCCAGGGCTGCTCCCTGGTGCTCAGGGTGTGTCCTTGAGACAACAACATTCTCTTGAGGATCACACAGGAATTTTTTTTTTTTTTTGAGACAGAGTCTCACTCTGTTGCCCAGGCTAGAGTGAGTGCCGTGGCGTCAGCCTAGCTCACAGCAACCTCAAACTCCTGGGCTCAAGCGATCCTCCTGTCTCAGCCTCCCGAGTAGCTGGGACTATAGGCATGCGCCACCATGCCCGGCTAATTTTTCTATATATATATTTTTAGTTGTTCATATAATTTCTTTCTATTTTTAGTAGAGACGGGGTCTCGCTCTTGCTCAGGCTGGTCTCGAACTCCTGACCTTGAGCGATCCACCCGCCTCGGCCTCCCAGAGTGCTAGGATTACAGGCGTGAGCCACCGCACCCGGCCCACACAGGAATTTTAAAGTAAAAATACCATTTTGATTCAATTATTTTGATTTGGCTTATAAATCTTAGGGATCTTATTATTTACAGAATAAAGAAAATTACTATTTTAAGATGTTGCTTGTTTTTATGTTGCTCTAGGGAAATTTTCACTCTAAGCACTTAAGCATCTCCTTGGAAACGGAGGGGCGTACCGACCGGAGGTGGTAGAGGTCCGCGAGGCTCTTGCTTTCCACCACGGCGTCTGAAATCAGGACTCCCAGCTGCAGGATGGGGACCGTGAGCTCATGAAGGGACATCTTCTGCAGGATGGTGACCAAGCGGTCCAGGTAATACAACGTGTACGTCTGCACAGACACACAACACACACTTAGGCCACGGGAGGGGAAGGGGGTCAGGCCGCGAGCTGAAGGGTCGTTCTCCGCATGACTCCATCCCTGCGAGGCCAGAGCTGGAGCCCAGGGGAGGAGGCTGGAAGTTTCTTCCGGGAGCCTCTGCGGGGAGCGGCCCTGCCGACACCTGGGTTGGGGCTTCGGCCTCCAGGGCTGTGAGAGGATGAATCTCTGTTTTTCCGGCCGCCCGGCCTGTGCGAACTCGTCAGGGCAGGTCACCGACCACAGAGCGGCCGCCGGGGCAGGTGCTCGCGGGGGCAGGAGGGACACGCTCCCGCGACACAGGCCGCTGGGACAGAGCCGCGTAGGGTGGGGCCCTGGGCTGGCGTGTCCCCGTCCCACGGTGCCAGGCTCCACCCGGCCTCACATCTCTCTCTGGTCACAGGTCACACTGCGAGTTGGTGGCACACGGCCCTGGGCGTGGGGGGCCGCAGGACCGAGGCCTCCAAGGATTTCCTGACCCCGACTCACAGGATTCTGGACGCTGGCCGAGTTGACGGTTGAGTCGCTTCTGTCCTGTCTGAGCACCGACAGCACCTCGTCGGGGCAGGCGTAGGAGGCCCACTCCTCCACGCTGGCCGGCAGCACCTCGGGGCCTCTGCTGGGCACGTGCTGCGGGGGCGAGAAGGCAGGTTCCGCTTTGCAAAGCAGGCGTGAAACGTGCCCCTCGGTGGGGCAAGAATTGGGAAGACGGCGCCACTGCCGCCCTCGGCCCGGGGGGCGGCCTGCCAGGGCCACGTCTGATTCCGTGCCCCAGATATGGCTCCGGACACTGTTCGGAACAGTCACAGTGACCTTCCTGCCCCTTGTGCAGCCAGAGTCCGCCCGCGGGAGCCCGGGCTGGGGACCCGCGAGCGCTGAGGCCGACGCCGCTGGGGAGCTGCGCTGTGACCCCCACAGGGCCCAGGGTGGCGGTTCTCAGACCGCGGCGGCTCTGGGAGAAGCAACCGTTTCCAGGATGGAAGGTTTCACGGGACACGGAAACCACTTTCACACCACTCTGGACGCGGCCTTCACGCCAGGGACAGACGGTGCCAGCTGCCAAGGGCCCCTGGGCCCCCAGACCTGGGGCGGCGGCTTTGTGCAAACCTCGCGGTAGAGAGACTGGCAAAGGGCATGGGATTCCCGCCAGGGCAAGGCCGGGTGCGATACAGACGTCCCCTGACGCTGTCCCCAGAGGAGCTGGCACGACAGCGCTGCAGGCCTGGCCCCGCCCTCCAGGGACGTCACCTGCTTGGCCTCCTTGCTGTGCTCCTTCTCCTCCTTCTCACGCAGCTTCTCCGTCTCTTTCGGCCTCTCCCTCCGCGTGGGCTTCTCCCTCTCCACGGGCCTCTCCCTCTCCACGGGCCTCTCCCTCTCTACGGGCTTCTCCTTCTCTTTACTCTTCTCCTTCTCTTTACTCTTCTCCTTCTCTTTACTCTTCTCCTTTTCTTTACTTTTCTCCTTTTCTTTTTTAGGCAGCAACACGTGCGAGCTCGCCACTGTAGGAATTTTATTCTCTGGAATTAATTTTCCTGCTGTCGTCAGAGAAACCTTGGGACAAAGGAAATGCGGACTCGCAGCAGTGAACACACACCTTCGCGCCCCTCCTGCGCCCGGTGGAGGCTGCCGCAGAGCGAGGGGGTCCGGGACCCTCACGTCCACCGCCCGCCCTGGGCAAGGCCAGGGAGGCCCCTCGGAGCAGAGAGCGGCTGGCCCAGGGCGCCTGGGGACCCGCGGGTGACACTCGGCCCGCACGTCACTGTCGGGGGTGTCACGGGACATGGGCACTTGGGGTTCCTGTTGGCGACCGCGCACCATGACCGCAGGACGCCCTGGCGGTGGCGGGGCCCAGGCGGGGACGCGGGGGGCGGTGTGTGCCCTTGACAGGCGGCGGTGGCCCCTCTCCGCCCGATGCGCGTCCTGGGGGGCCGTCACGGCTCACCCTCAAGGAGAACGTGCCAGGCACAGAGTGCCCTAGTTTAAGGTCCCTAATTGATGCGTTTGCATCTGGTGGCGCAGGCCCGCAGAAGGCTGGGCCGGGACGTTCTGAACACGGCGCCTCCTGGCTTTCTGCTCCGCCCACTGCGTGGGGGAGCCCCATGGTCCCCCCACACCCTACCGCGGCCTCCGCCTCGGCCTCCGGGGACAGGTCTGTCACCACCGACCCTGCTGGGAAGCGCAGGCTGCAGCAGGTCCCAGGGGCGGGGCTGGCGGGGGGCGGGGCTGGCGGGGGGCAGGGCTGGCAGGGGGTGGGGCCAGCGCTGGCAGGGGGCGGGGCCGAGGGGAACCAGGAAGGCCCTGGAAGCCCAGTGCGCACCCGTCCAGGACCTGTCTCGCTGCCCAGTCTGTGCACTCCGCCTGGCGACCTGGGCAGGCAGCTGGGGAGTGGGGGCTCTGGCCCTGGGGGGACCCTATGGCCTCTCAGGGTGCTCCGGGGGTGCAGGGGGCAGCCTAGGCTGGGGAGAGCCAAGCAGGAGTTTGTTTTTAATGCTGATGGGAGTAATTCAATAGGAAAAATGCAAATGTCACAGAGGAGAAATTTGCTCTTATCTTGAAGGTCTTTAGGAAGTATCTGGAAAGGCTCTGATTTCTTTAAAACTTGCCCCTGGCCGGGTGCGGTGGCTCACGCCTGTAATCCTAGCACTCTGGGAGGCCGACGCGGGTGGATCGCTTGAAGTCAGGAGTTTGAAACCAGCCTGAGCGAGACCCTGTCTCTACTAAAAATAGAAATTATCTGACTAACTGAAAATATATATAGAAAAATTAGCCGGGCATGGTGGCGCATGCCTGTAGTCCCAGCTACTCGGGAGGCTGAGGCAGGAGGATCGCTTGAGCCCAGGAGTCTGAGGTTGCTGTGAGCTAGGCTGACGCCACGGCACTCCAGCGTGGGCAACAGAGTGAGACTCTGTCTCAAAAAAAAAAAAAAGCCGTGCCCCTGCAGACCCCCAGAGCCCCAGATGCTGGTCTCACCTGCCAGATGTGCCTGAGGAGCACGGAGGCCACCAGGGCGTAGTCCGCGTAGTGGGTGCTGGCGGGCGACACCACCAGGGCCAGCACGGTGTAGGCGCGGGCCAGCGTCTCCAGCTGCCGCACGCTGCACAGCCGCTCCAGGGACGCCATCGCCATGTCCTTGGGGGCTGGACTTTCGGGGGGCGTCTGGACCGTCACACCCTCCTCTGCAGAACAGGTGCCCGAGGCTGAGAGCAGACCTGGGGGTGTCGGGCCCGGCCACGCGCGCCCACCCAGCAGCCTGCCCGGCACGGCCTGCACAGGGTCTCAGCAGAGCATCCCGTCTCCGAGTCCCCAGACCTGGGGACAGGGCTTGTCTCCAGGGCGGCAGGAGGCTCGGGGTCTGTCCTCAGACTTGCCCGGGCTGTGACGCCCCCACACTGTGGTCTCACCCGGCTGTGAGAATCAAGGTCTCCAGCCCCGACCTGCCTAGACCTGTGGGCCGGACGCCGAGCGGACGGGCCCATGTGCTTCTCTCGTGTCGCTCGCGGCTGTGCCCTTCCCTGCTGGGGACTGCCTCAGCCCCAGCACAGAGAAGCCCGGAGCCCGGCCTGGGGCTGGCTGACCCCACGCCCTCCACTGCTGCAACACCCTCGCCCGCCCTTGTCCTCTTTGGTGAGAGCTGCCCTCTGGCGGAGGGGTGGGAACCAGAGCGCCAGCCAAGGGTCTGTCACCCTCACCTCCGTGGTGTGGGTACCCCTGGGCTGGCTGCAGGGGCTCGATGCCCACTGCACTGTTTCCCAGACGCCCTGTGTGTCCACCCCTGAGCCGCATGGGCTGTTCCTGTCCCCCCCCCCCCAGAGTCCCTGCCGTGGGCACAGGGCCCTGGCATCAGGGCCGGGTGACGAGGGAGCAAGAAGTGAGTTCTGGCCGCAGCTGAGGCGGTTTGTGAGACTCTGCGGAGCCAGCCTGGGGCAGGAAGGGGCCTCCGGCCGGGCCCAGACACGCTTGGGAGGACGAGCCCTTCACCTGGTCTGGGCCACGGGACCGACGCCAGCGCGAGCGGTGCCCAGACGCCGCTCCCTGCATCAGGGTTCCTGGTCTCCCCAGGCCACACGCAGCTTTTCCCAGGGACGCGGTTTGCAGAGAGAGGCCGAGTCCCCTGATAGGAGCAGATTGGCCGCCGCAGGCCGCCCAGGGCCGCGTGGGGTCGGCACCCTGGCGGGCGTCTGCTCACCCTCCGGCTGGGGCTCCGGCTCGGGGCTGGCTTGGGGGGGCTTCATGGCCAGCAGGATCTCGATCGCCCACTGCAGGTGGAAGACCACGTCCTCCAGAGGAAACTGCCTGTGGTACAGCCACTCGCTGAACTCCAGGATGCAGTCCACCTTCTGCCACTCGCTCTGCGGCTTCTGCGGCCCGACAGAGACCAGCTCGCACCCCAGGAACTGGGCTGCACAGTTATTTGCAATACGAACTGGGCTCATGGGTTACTTTTCACCCCGTATTTACCGAAACCTCCTCCAGTGAGGCTACTTGTGCCACCGAGGCTCCCTGAGGTCTCCCAGGTGTGCACAGGGGTGTTGGCACCTGCAGTGCAAACTCTGTCTATGCCCGGAGAGGACGCCCCGCCCCCGCCAGCCCCGCCAGGGCCCCGAGGTGCCCACGCCTCCCTCCCGCGGCAGAGGAACACGAGGGGCTCCTAGAGATGCCTCCCCCCTCTGCATGTGGCTTTATCTGTGTGGTCGCCCCCGTCACCCCCATCTCCCGCTGGAGCGGGGCCCCCGCAGGGCAGGGAGGGCCCCCGCTGGGGCCTGGCAGGCGCACGGGCTTGGCCACAGTCTCGCCCCCAAGCCAGCTCCCGAGACGGGGCTGCAGGGCTGCAGGATGACCTCACGCCCGCGTCGCCCGGGCTCCCACCAGCAGACGTCACTGCTCCCGCTCTGCTGCCAAACGCTGGACACCGGCAGCTCTCCGAGCGCTCACCTGCGCCCGCCGTCCGTTCTGCAAGTGCCCGTGGGGCCGACTCTGCCAGGCGCTCGGGGCGCAGATGCCCCACAGAACGGAAGTCGGGGCGGGGAGGGGTCCCCTGGCACAAAGGCCAGGAGAAGCGGGTGCCAGGCGCCAGGACTGGGGGCCCAGGGTGGCAGGAGGGACGGGGCCCCCCACTGCACTGGCGTTGGCCACAAAGGCCACACATCGTGGACTCCGCCCACACCAGTGTCCAGTGCAGGCAGAGTGGATCAGAGACGCCTGCGGCCGGCGGGGGGCGGGGGGCGGGGGTACTGCCAGACGCGGCTTTTCTGGGGGGCGAAGAAATGTTCCCAAACTGACCGTGCTGATGAGCAATTATTTAACCCTAAGAATCTACTGAGAACATCAGTGGTTTCCCCAAAACACAGAGGAGGGAAGGGGAGGACTCGGGGTCAGGGAGGACAGAACTCTCGAGGATTTCTGCCGCTAGAGGGACCCGGGACAGCCCCGCCCAGTAGCTTCCCTCTGGGGGCGGGGCCTCCTGCCTTCTCTGCATGACCTTTGCCCTCGCAGATCCCCACCGGGCAGGACGATCCCCACCGGGCAGGACGATCCCCAGGGTCTGGCCCCGAGCTGAGCACGCTGTGCCCAGGGACGGGCACCCACGCGGCAAACGCAGGAGCCACAGGTGCACCCGGCCCGGCCTCCTGACCCCTCTCCAGTCACCCTGGTGCCGAGGGCCACCCCGACCCGAACAACTCTGAAGACCTTGTGGCAGGATTTGCCCCGAGCTGGAGAAACAGCCCAACAGAAAACCTCTCGAGACGTTTACGAACAGCGGAAGGTTCATGCCTGTCCGTGCAGAGGACGGGGACACCCCCTCAGTCCCCGCCGTGAGGCGCTCAGGCCGCGCGTGGGCCCAGCTCCGGGTCACCAGAGGCATGAGGTCAACGGACAGACCCCCCAGCCTTCCCCAAACCACTCCGAGCACAGTGAGGGCCATCTGCCTCGGGAGAGGAGCAAATGCCCCCGAGACCCCAAATCCCAGACGCCGCAGCCCCCTGCCCGCGTGGACCCCGCGGCTCCCAGGAAGCCGTGGCGCAGCCTTGGGGCTTCGCCCACCACTCGCGCCCTGTCCCCAGGTCAGCGCGAGGCCCTGTGGCTCCAGGCCACAAAGGCAGGAGCAAAAGCAACACCATCCGCCACATCCCTGCCCCCCACCCATGCGGCCGCTGCCCACCCACCGCCGGCCGCCGCTTCCCTCCCTGTGCCTCCGTCTGCGGTGGGAAGCCGGTTCATCCACCGGGACCCCACGCGGCTGCGGCGCCCACCTGCAAGGCCTGGATGGCGTTGTGGTAGCAGGTGAGCTCTCCGTAGACGTTCCTCGAGTTCAGGGCCAGGCGGTGCCACATGTGCGCCAGGTACTCCTCGCTCTCGTCCTTGAACTTCTGTATCTCCATGGAGAAATCCCGGCCCAGCTTGGCCTTCACGATGACCATGTGTTTGAAGATCAAGCTGAGGGACAGGCAAAGCGGGAAGGCGACGCCTGAACCGCAGGATCAAAGTTTAGAGACGCGAGACGCCTCCAAACCGATCTGCGCGTCCCCTGCTGACGCACGGCCGAGCCAGCTGGGACCGCGCTGTGCCGCGCCCCCGCCCTCCCCGCACGGCTTCCTACTGGGAAACAGAGGCACGCGGCGGGACGGCGGGCGGATGGCGTGAGGCGGGGGCCACTCACAGGCGGTGGGCCGTCCGCGGCAGCACCTGCACGGCCTCGTCCAGCACCCTGAGGCCCCCCTCCCAGTCGTCCTGGTCAGCGTGGCTGTGGAACAGCAGCCCGTACAGAGCGGCGCGGAGCGAAAGGTCGTCCTCTGCCCCTGCAGTGGGGGTGGGGGGAGGCATGGGGGAGGGGGGAGAGGGGGAGGGGGAGGGGAGGGGGGAGAGGGGGAGGGGGAGGGGAGGGGGGAGAGGGGGAGGGGAGGGGGGAGAGGGGGAAGGGAGGGGGGAAGGGGGAGGGGAAGGGGGAGGGGAAGGGGGGGAGGGGGAGGGGGAAGGGGGAGGGGAAGGGGGAAGGGGAGGGGGAAGGGGGAGGGGAAGGGGAAGGGGGGGAGGGGGAGGGGGAAGGGGGAGGGGAAAGGGGGGAGGGGAGGGGAGCTGAGACCTGGGGCATCCGGGACACTGACCCCCGGGACGCTGACCCCCGGCGCTTCCCACTTCCACCTGCCCCACCAAGCCGAGGCCCAGCAGCCTCCACGTTTCCTGGACGGGCCGGGTCATGTCCTGGGGCCATGTGATGCTTTTCTAACCAATTTACGAGGGCTTGTGGCAGAGACCCTGCTTGCCAGGTGTCTCTGCGGACGGCCTCCCTGGCCGGGCAGTGGGACCAGCCTCCCTCCGTCCCCTCCCCGGGGGCCCCAGATGCGGCATCAGGACGGGGAGGGCTGAGCTCGTGAGGGAGGATGGAGCTGTGTGAGCTGAGCCTGAGCTCTGGGCCCCCCGCCCAGCACGGCAGAGCCCCCCGATTCCAGTGTTCGTGTGTCAGAGGAAGCTAGCCTTTAGCTGCCAAATTTGATAAAAGTATTCTCCCACTTTGTTAACTTTTTAAAATTTTTTTTACATTTATCATTTACCATTTTTATCATTATTTATAATAAAAATTTATCATTAAGAAGTTTTAGATATTTATATATTTTTTTTCTTTAGAGACAGAGTCTCACGCCATTGCCCAGGCTGCAGCGCAGTGACGCCATCGCAGCTCACTCAGCCTCCAACTCCTGCGCTCTGGTGACCCTCCTGCCTCAGCCTCCCAGGTAGCTGGGACTACAGGCACGCACCACCATGCCCAGCTAAATTTTTTAAAAAAATTTTTGTAGAGATGGGGTCTCACTACATTGCCCAGGCTGGTCTCAGACTCCTGGGCACAAGTCTCAGCCTTCCCAAAGTGCTGGGATTATAGGCGTGAGTCACTGTGCCCGGCCAAATTTCCACACATTTGGAAGTGTGCCTCTTTCCACAAAATATCTGCTATGTTCAATTCTGCTATCTGATATTTTTTCCTAGAATTTGAATTTTTAAAATTACTTAAAAATTCTTATTTTGGAGAATGGAGTAAAATGTCGTGTGACTTCCAGGTTCTCCCCAGAGGCGTGATGCTCCACGGCAGCCTCTTCCTGTGCGTCCAGACATCCGGGGTCTGGGCCGCTGCCGGGCACACACCCCTGTCCTCGCAGACTAGCAAACGCTTACGCTGCTGGGGCCGGCACTCAACGCGGGATGTCACTGCACACGGCCGTGTTGTGTTCACCATTGCACATCAACTGTGTTTTACACAGACTGAAATGCTCGAGGCGCGATGCTCTACTCCACAGCCTTAAAGATTTCCCAAATACACGCTAGAACTCTTGCATTGACAGGGATGATTATTTTTTAGCAGACAATCATATTTTCCCGTAAACATGAATGACTATTCTAAAATGCAGTCCTCTAAGGCCCGTATGTTTCTGTCCGTTTGTTCTTGGGGTTATTCTGTGCAGGAGAATGTCTCCACCCTCCGCGTGGAGCTGGGAACGGGACTTGTGTGTCCGCACAGCGAGACGGGACCCCAGCAGCCACGGCGCAGCTCCAGTCCTGCTCTGGGCTCGGCTGCGCGGCCCTGGGCGGGGCGGAGGAGCTGGCGCCGGCTTGTGTGCAGAATGGGGTCCCAGGGTCACTCGCGCAGAGCACTCAGGGACCCCCCACAATAAAAGCTGTATCGACGTTGCCGTGGCAACTGGCGTGGTTAAGGCGGCTTTCTCAAGGAGCAGAATTTAAAAGCACGGAGTGTCCGAGCCGCTCTCAAGTCCCGCCCTCTCCCACGGACTTGTCTGCGTCGCGTCCACCCACCTGGGAGGAAGTAGCCTTCGGTGGTCCCGCCGCCCTGGAAGTCCGCGCTGGGCCACTGGTGCAGGAGCAGGGTCTTCCCTTGTTCCTAAGGTGCAACGCAAAGCAACGCACATATTTCAACGTTGCGTTTTGTCTCTCCACCGTTTGCTTTTCATTTGGCTCCGTATCTAATTACAGAAATTGCAGCTAAATTTCTGAAAAACTAAGTCATAACAAAATCACGTTTTAACTATAAGAAAAGGCTTTGCAGTGTGAGGTTAATTACACTACGACACATGCACACACACTTGCACACATGCACACATACACACACACATGCACACACACATGCACACACGTGCACACACGCACACATGCGCGCACACGTGCACGCACACACATACTTGCACACATGCACACATACACACACATGCACACATACACACACACATGCACACATAAACATGCACACATGCACACACATGCACACATGCACACACACATGCACACATACACAGGAACATACACACGCACACACACATGCACACGCACGCACATGTGCGCACACACGCACAGGGAGGCTGCTCCCCTAACGGGACGTGTAGATGTGAAACACCGAGTCGGGGTCTGGCTCTAAGCCAGCGGGATGAGAGCCGCGCTGGTGGGACCGTGTGGGCCGCGGCCAGAGCTCTGCTCCGAGGCGAGCCCACAGCTGCACGGGCCACGGTCAAAAAGAAGACAGATCTCAAATCGATGATCTAACTTTGCATCTTAAGGAACTAGGAAAAGAACAATCTAACCCAAAAGCGGAAGGAGAGAGGGCAGAAGGGGGCGGGGACAGGACCGCCCGCCTCAGGGACAGGAGAGGGCTTACGAGAGGATCTTATGAACAACTGCGCACCAACAGATTGGATAATCTAGAAGAAACAAATTCCCTGAAACACACAAACGAGCTAAACTGACTCAAGAAGCAACAGAAAAGCTCAACCGACCTTCAACACGTGGAGAGGTCGGACCAGGAATCAGAATCCTCCCGGTAAGGAAGGTCCCAGGCCAGACGGCTTGACCAGCGGACCCCACCGGACGTTTACGGAAGAGCTGGCAGCAAAACCTGGAGACGAACACCCCCAACCCATTCTGCGTGGCCGGCATCACTCTGACGCCCAATCCAGACGAAGGCGTCACAAGAACAGAGGGTGACAGACCGATCTCCTTATGAACACAGATGAAGAACCCCCCCGCCCCCCAAACACGAGCAAGTCAAATCCAACGGTGCCTCGAACAGACCAGTGACAGTGACCGAGGGGTCTTCCCAGCAAGGCAGGTGGCTCAGGGCCGGGACAGCCACCCGAGTGGCACGGCAGTTAGCAGGACCCTGGAGACACGCCGCACGACCATCTCAACTGATGGGAAGGCACTGGACCAAATCCAACACCCTTTCACAGCACAAACCCACAGAGAACCAGAAACAGGCGGAAAGTTCCTCAGCAAGGTAAAGGCCTTCGCGGGAAACCCGCAGCTAACGCCGTGCGTGGTGTGAAAGACGGTCGCGCCCCCATGTCAGGGCAGAGGCCGACCCCGGGCAGCGCCGTGCCGGAGGCTCCAGCCAGAGCTGCCGACCAGAAACAGAGTTAATGGTGCCGGAGTGAGGACGGCAGGGAGGACTGTCCCTGTTCCCAGAAGCCAGGACCCTGCACGCAGAAAGTCCTCATGAATCTACAGGAAAGCTACTAGAGGCAGGAAATGAATTCAGGACACAGCCACGGGCACAAGACCAACATACGACAATGAGGGGTGCGTGTGTGTGTGTGTGTGTGTGTGTGTGTGTGTGTGGGAAGAATCCTCATTGTTAAGATGTCAGTTCTACCCAAAGTGGTCTGAAGATCGAACGCAAT
The DNA here is from genome assembly GCF_041146395.1 of Eulemur rufifrons. Taxonomy (NCBI): domain Eukaryota; kingdom Metazoa; phylum Chordata; class Mammalia; order Primates; family Lemuridae; genus Eulemur; species Eulemur rufifrons. Next base: position 71,047,139 of record NC_091010.1, read on the forward strand.
CCCTGGCAAAATTTCGACAGCCTTTTTTAAAGAATCAATGCTTAAATTTATAAGGAATTGAAAGTGGCTCCTGATAACCAAAACAATCTTGAGAAAGAACGAAGCTGGAGTGCTCCCACCGCCCGACTTAGAAACGTGTCGCGGAGCTGCGGTGGTCGGACCAGCACGGCGGCGGCACAAGGACGGCCACACGGACTCACGGGAGGGAACAGAGCCAGGAGATGAACCCGGGCGCGTGGCCAAATCGCCTTCAGCGAGGGCGACATGACCACTCGGCGGGGAAGGGACAGCCTTTCGCTGGGAAACCTAAGTCCACACACGACAGAATGAAATTGGACTTACCTTATGCTACATGTAAAAAGTAACTCAGTGTGATAAAGCACCTCACCCTAAGAGCCAAAGTTATAAAATTCTAAGACGACGACATGGGAGAAGATCTTCACGGTCTTGGACTTGGCAATGACACCAAAAGCACAAGCAACAAAAGAAAGGCCAGGTAGGTCGGACTTCGCAAAAACGAAGAACTCTGCGTGTCCAAGGACACCATCAACCAAGGGCAGCGTCGCCCGGAGGGTGGGAGGAAACGACAAGGACAGAATGTCCGGAACACGGAAAACTCCTACAGCAACAGCAGCAACAAACAGCCCCATTTGAAAACGGGCAAAGAGGCCTGAGTGGGCCTCTCTCCGCAGAAGGTGCGCAGACGGCCCGCGAGCACTCGGAATTGTTAGAGAACCGAAACCAGAACCTCACGCCTACCACAATGACCTCCTTTGGCCACAAGCAACACACCTGGCCCTGGTCTTCCTGGGCAGGCAGGGCACGTGCCGGGTGGCTGTGGGAGGCCCAGCCCTGGGCCTGGGCACTGCGTCTCGCCCCTGGGATGCCACACGTGGGTAGCTGGGCGGCAGGGGGGTGGGCAGCCTGGCTGGGCCGTGCTCACGGTCCCGGCTCGGAAGGCAGCCCCAGGGCAGAGCTGGGTCCCGAATCCCCAGGGCAGCCGGCCCTGGAAGGCCCTTTGCCACAACCACACTCGGGGCGCCGGGGGGCTCCCCAGAGGGGGCCAGCGGGCGCCGGGGCTGGGCCGGGCTGCACAGTGGGGAGGCCCCACACGGCCCAGCTCGGCCCTTCTGGAGTTAGGCCAAGGAGCTGGCAGGGCGGGGAGCACATCTGCGGACCCTGCGTGGGACCTGCTGCATCCCGCCAGCTGTCCCCTCCACCATCGGCGCGCACTCCCCATCCTCCTCCTCGTCCTCCCCCCACTGGAGCTTTCAGGCCGTGCGGTGCTGGTTCTCTGAGAAGACGACCCTGGTTCTGAGGGCGCCGGGTGGCTGACGCCTGACGCCCAGTCACAGCGAGGCCAGCAGGACGGAGCCCAGAGCTGGCCGGTCTCCCCAGGACACGCCGGGCCTGGTCCTGCGCCCTGAGGTCCCCGGTGCTGCGCTGGTCTGACCCGAGCCCACCCCCAGCCCAGGCAGTGTCCGCAGCACAGCAGGGCGCCCGGGCCTGAGGCTCGCGGGTGGTTGGGGGGGTTTCCCTGAGACACCCCAGGTCCTGCTCTCCTCTGGGGTCCTTTCCCGGTCTCGGTCCCTCGTCTCCGTCCACAGCACTTCTCAGGCTCTTCTGGGCGGGGACCACACAGCCCAGGGCCCTCGCGGCAGGGGCCATGCCTGCCGACCGGGAGCCCAGTAGCTCAACACATCCGAGGTCTGCCGGTCGGTCTGCGCTCGGCGGTCGCCCCCGGCCCCCGCCCTCTCTGGCCCCAGCGGCCTCTGCTCCGGGTCCTGGCAGCGCCGCTCTGCCCCGCAGGCAGGCAGGGCCTGGCCCCCCCACCCCCTCCCACACCCCTGCGGTTTAGAATCCCCCCAGGGGAGGTGCCTGGGGGCTCAGAGCAGAGCCCTGAGCTCAGCAAGGGGCCGCACCCAGGCATTGGGGGTGCTGCGCCCCGGCATTGTGGGTCTGTCTGTCCCCGGCATGTCCGGTCCTCTCGGGAAGACCTCCGGGCCTGCCCCGCGGCCCACCTGCTTCTGGGCATCCGTCCTGTTGATGATGCCGATGATCCGCTGGACGCCGGCCTTGGCCTTCTTCCTGTTGGCCGCGGAGGACAGCAGGGGCAGCCAGGTGTTCCAGTAGTGCCGCGCGGCCAGCATCACCAGGGCGCTGCTGCCCGCGACACCCCCGAACCTGAAAGAGGCTGATGGTGACGCAGCGCCCGGAGCCACCGGGCTGAGGGGGCCCGGTGGGGCTGGGCTGCCTCGGTGCCCTGCCCCCTCTCAGGACGGGCATGGGTGGGGCGTCCCGGCTCGGGCCGAGCTCCAGCCGGAGGGTCCCCAGGCCGGTGACCCGGCAAGGGCTGCCCCTGCACCCTGGAGCCCCCCACCTGCCTGGGGCTCCCTGCCATCCTCTCCCCCAGGGCTGAGCACACAAACAGCCCGACCCCCTCTTGGCCGGGCACCTCGTGGGCCGGAGACCCTCCTTGGGCCCACGGGACCACCCACAGCTCTGAGCACCAGGTCCCCCGGCCTCCCGCGTCACCGCACCTGGCGCTGTCCAGGAAGGCCTTGGCGGCCGACAGCCGCAGCTGCTTTCGGCCCTTCAGGTTCTCCATGATGCTCCTGCCCTGGGTGCAGGCGGCCGTGCTCAGCATCTCCGCCACCAGCCGGGCCTCCACCCTGCAGGACGAGCCGCGGGGGAGGCTGCTGCTGCCCGGTGGCACTGGGCCCCCCCCACTGTCACTTTCCCTGTGGCCCCACATGGGGGGGTCCACAGACGGAGGCACAGCTCCCATCCCTGAAGCCCTCGGGGACAGGACTCGACTTGCCCCCCAAATCCAGGCCGGCCGTGGGGACTCGTCCAGGACCGGAGGTGACACTCCGGCCTCCTGAGGCTTGTGTGCCCTGCCTGTGGCCCGCATGTGCCTGCGTGTGGCCTGCGTGTGGCCCGCATGTGCCTGCATGTGCCTGCGTGTGGCCTGCGTGTGGCCCATGTGTACCTGCGTGTGGACATTCACTCTGCAGACACGGACACTCCCCGGCTGTGGGCCCAGTTCACCCCCCGAGTTGACTGAGACAGTCTGAGCTGTTGTCTTAACAACCCAGATTTAGGGGCTCCTTGCGCGGCAGCAGGCCAGCAGGCCGAGCCCCTCTCTGGGCCCCTCCTGCCACTTGGAAGGTGGTCTCGGAAGTCTCCAGAGTGCCCAGCTCAGGGGCACGTGGCTGTGAGGCCCAAGCAGCACCTGCTGGTCCCTTGTTGCGCACACACACCCACCCGGGAGCCGAGGCTTGGGCACGATTCCCATCCACGTGGGGGGCTAGAATTTATTCTGAGATAAATGTACCGGGTAGACTCCCCGCGAGGGCCTGGGACCCCAGAGCCGGGGCCTGACCGCAGGGGCGGCGTGGAGGGGTCGGAGGGGTCAGAGGAGAAGGGGCTGCCCCTCGGCCTGCGGGCACCGGCCGGGCCTCTGAGGCCGACACACCCTGCAGCGGGGGGAGGGGCGTCTCGGGCAGGGCGCTCCGTAAGGGTCGCTTGGGTGACCCCTGTGGACAGTGTGACTCGGACCGCCTGCGTCCTGGCTGACCCCCGTCCCACCTGCCACGAGGACAGCACCGCTGGGACCCACGGCCACGACCACGACCATGGTGGTGCCACCCTCTGCCTCTTGTGTCCTGAAGCTCTGCTGTTGGGCGAACACACACTCGGCACATTTGCGTTTTCGTGACGATTCAGTCCTTTTACGGCCGGGAGGTGTCTCTGCGCCTCTGATCACGCACCGGCCACGTCCACGAGGCCCCGGGCTCTCCCATGACTGGCGCTGGCTCTCGACCTCTCTTTGTTCCTGGGGGCGGCTCTCGTGAGGGGGCTGCAGCCGGGCCCCGCTCTCTGTGTCCCACGCTGGCTCCTTGACACTGAGCGGAGCTGGGGCTGGACCCACCGCTCGCCCTCTGCCCTCTGCCCTCTGCCCTGTGTGCACTCGGCTCCTGCCCTCTTTGGGAGTAACTATTTCTGAGTATTCCGGCTTGTCCTCTGTCGGGTTTCTAGCCGTGCCTTTGCTTTGCTCCGAGTTCCGGCACTTGCCGGAGGGAAGCGATCACACGGCCTTAACCAACCTCGCTCTGCCGAGAATTAATCTGCTGCACGCTCGAGAGCCCGGAACACTCTCCTCTCCTCTCCCTCCCGTCCTTGTGTGTCCCGTGTCACCTCGCAGTTATCACAACCCCACGGCACGATGCTGTCTCTGTCTCACGCGGGCAAGCGTCCTTCAAAGAACTTAAGGACCGAGGGAACAGAAGCCGCGCGTCGCCCCCGCGCACCACGCCGGCTTCGTGGTCCCTGCCCGGACCAGCTCCGTGGGGCGTCGTCTTCCTTCAGCCCCAGGAATTCCTGCCGGCACGTCCCCTTCTGCGGCTCTGCTGGGAACGGTCCTTTTCCTCTCGTTCTCCTTCCCTGCCCGACGTCGCCGTCGTCTTCGGAGGCTAGGGCCGGTGGGCGCAGAGCTCCGGGTGGAGAGGTGCCTTCTCTTCCGACCCCTAAGCGACGCTGCCTGCACGCGGCGTGCCCGTCCCCACGCACGACGCAGCTCCCTCGCGAGTCCTCTGCCGCGTCCGGCTCGGAAGCCCCCGCGGGCGGCTCAGCTCGGCGCAGCTTATGCTTGACGACAGTCAGAATCCTCGGCTCAAAGTTACTGCTGGGACGTTCCGCTTCCTTCAGCCCCTGGCGGTGGCTGCCCAGAAGGGCGTCGCCTGCTTCCTGCTCCTTGGACCCGGCTTCCTTGGCAACGCCCTGGGCCCTGCCCCTTCGCAGCAGGGCGGGAAGCCGGGGACAGCCAGGTCTGGAGCGGGCGTGTCCTTCCTCCCTGCGCCCACTCAGATTTACTCAGGGTGCACCTTGTCACTCAAAGTGACTTCAGACAAAGCGGCCGTCTGTCAGGGACAGCCCACACCGACCACGTTCCCACGCTGAAGCCGCAGCTCCGGTGACGCTGCCGGGGGTGGGACCTCGGGGGGCGGGACCTCGGGGGGGGCGGGGCCTCGAGGGGGGGCGGGACCTCGGGGCGGGACCTCGGGGGGGCGGGACCTCGGGGGGCGGGACCTCGGGGGGCGGGACCACAGGGGGCGCGACGGGGGGGGGGGGGGAGGGGGGCACAACCTGGGGGGTGGGCGCGGGACCTCGGGGGAGCGGCGGGACCTGGGGGGGGGCGGGACCTCGGGGGGCGGGACCTCGGGGGGGCGGGACCTCGGGGGGCGGGACCTCGGGGGGCGGGACCTCGGGGGGCGGGACCTCGGGGGCGCGGGACCTCGGGGGGGGGGGGGGGGCCGGGGAGGCGGGGCCCCGGAGTGGCAGGTCCTTCGGGCGGAGCCTGGCAAAGGGGGGCAGCCGCGTCCACAGGCCCGAGCCCCTCCCTGTCCCTCCGCCAAGAGAGGACACGCGACAGGCGCCATCACCAGCCAGGAAGCAGGTCCTCCCCAGACCCCTGAACTCCTGCACCTTCATCCCGGACTTCCAGCCTCCGGGAGCCAAAAGTCCCTGCTGTGTGAGGGCCCAGCCTGCGGCACTTTGTCACAGCAGCCTGAATGGACTGAGACACCCCTTCTGTGCCCGTCACATGCACGGCCCATGGGCCACACACTCCTCCCCACCAAGGCAAGTGTGACCTCAGAATCCTTAACCCAGCTCTCCACAGGGCCACTGCTGACCATGTGGTCCGTGAGGACACGCCCTGGGGCTGGAGGCTGTCACGTGCCTGGGTGAGGCCTGAGCGAGACCTGCAGACAGGACCCTGTGACCTGGTGGGGTGGACAGCACTCGTCTGAGAACCACTCCTCGGCGTGCATCTCGCGGACCCTCCCTCTTGGACCTGTGATCTGGGACCCTCCCTCACGTGGAACTGCGACCTCGGACCCTCCCGCACGTGGACCTGTGACCTGGGACCCTGCTCCAGGTCCCTGCCCACTGTCGGGGATTGGGTCACTTACGGGCCAAAGGTCCGCAGGTACTTGATGCCCAGCTGGACGGCCTTGTGCGAGCAGGCCATGGCGATCTCGTGGTCACGCGCCGTGTGGGCGAAGTGTGTCAGCCGCGTCAGGGTCTGCAGCTCCACCAGGGGTTCCGGCCAGTTGCACTCGGAGGCCATTTTCACCAGCTTCCGGGCGGCGGGAGAAGGGGCACAGTGTCAGCGACGCGGCTTCCCAACTGCCCGGCCGCACGGGACTGCGCTGTGGGCACGCGTGCTTGTCTGTCCTGTTCTGGCCAAGCCCTAAGCATGGTTTGACACCCGCCTGGCATGTTATTCCAAACAGAGGAATGACTTTCGCGGGATCTCCCGCACCGTAAAACGCTGCCAGAGCTGAGCTACCGCATCAGGAGCCGTGATGCCTCGAGGGCCACGTGCGTCCCTGTACCCGCCCGGTGAGGGCTGGAGCATGTGCAGCCCCTGTGGCGCCGTGACCTGCGCCAGGCTGCTCGGGTGGGCAGGGCACGGAAGGTCTGCGCAGAGAAAGCTCTTTTCCTCACGTGGGAGGAGAGGACATGCCACACGCAAGACTGAGTTAGTGCCGGGAGGGGACAGCGTGGGCCGGGCGAGTTCCGCCCCCCAGGCAGGACCCCCGAGCCTCCACCTCCTCGGCTCCCCTGGGCAGGGTCTGCCTCCCACGGCTCCCGCTCGCCCAGGACAGCAGGGGACACCCACCTGGGCCAGCGGGGGGACAGTGAAGTCCATGAGGCCCAGCCCGTTGCACGAGTACATCTCCAAGGCCACCAGGACCCTGGTCACACAGCCGATGTCCTCGCTGGTGCCCTGCGGGAGGGAAGGCCGAGCACGTGTCAGCCTGTGGGTGCCGGGGACGGAGCTGTGGGGGAAGCCGGAACAGTCTGGAATCTAACACCGTGAAACATCTGCCCTACGGCAACAATCGGACCACAAACGCGGAGTGTTCACTTTAGGCTCCTGCGTACGTCCCTGCCTACACGCCACCATCTCAGGCCAGCAAAGAATGGGAGGCCGGCAGGCCCTGGGGTGGGGGCTGCCCGGGGCAGGCAAGGTGACCCTCTCCCCCTCCTCACCTGTGTGGGCCCCTCCCCCGCCAGGCCCCTGCGACCTCCCACCCGCCCCGCCCTGGCTTAGGTGCCAACTGTCCAGCACGTGCCCTGTGGGACTCTGCGGTGGGCTCTGTGCCCCCACGGCTTTCTCTGCAGGGGCCGAGGTGCTCGTGGGGCCAGCCCTGAGCCCTCTGCTCCCCGGGGCCACCTCCCCGGCCTCCTGCTCCCACAGCCCTTTGTGTTCACAGCTGGGAGCCTGGCCCCACCAAGGAGGTGACACTCTGGCCTGGGTGAGCCTCCAGGTGAGGCCTGGAGGAGGGGCCCCGAGGACGGCCAGCATCCGCAGCAGCGCTGGGACCCTGCGGATGCGCAGGCAGAGGAGCCGCCCGTGTCTCAAGGGTGGCCGGGGGCAGCAGGTTCAGTGGGAAAAGCAAGTCCCCAGACACCCCCGATGCTGCCGGGAAGAGCTGAGGTGAAGGGGCCCCCGGGGACGCCCCCTGCAAGGCCCTGCCCTGTCCCAGACGTGTCCACAGTGCACAGGCGAAGCACCAAGTACCAGGGTGTGGTGTGGCCCGCCTGCACCCAGGCCCCCACCTGCCCGCCTGCACCCACCCCCGGCCCACCTGCTCCTCTGTGCCCACCTGCCCACCTGGGCCCAGCCCCCCAGCTGCCCACCTGCTCCTCCGTGCCCAGCCGTGGCCCGATCTGCTGCTGCAGCAGCTGCTTGGCCTTCACCCAGGTGGCGATGAGCCGCTGCCGGGCAAGCGTGGGGACCACCTCCTCAGGGACACTCCCATTGGTCAGGTTCAGGGCAAACTCACAGACCTAGGACAGACGTGTCCTTGTTATGAAACCTGAATTTTACGTGGGGGAACTTGAGCCAAGATCCAAATCACTCAACACTAAAGGACGAACGGACCTGGCCCTTGGTCCAGCCATGAAGGAGCTTCAAACGCACACCAGTCCTCACGCCTACCGGGGGCACTGAGGCAAGCCTGGTGTCGGAGAAGCCCCTGCCCGGGCCGAGGACACAGCACACGCCCAAGCAGGCAGCCCTCGTCACGGCCATAGTGGGCTCCCACCAGCCCCAGGGTGTGCCCTGCCCGCCCCGAAGCCTACCAGCCCCCAGGGCGCAGGTCAGAAACCACCCAAAGCCCCGGTGATGGGCAGCCAGTGGGGGGCTGACCTGCTGAACCAGCCTCTCCCGCACTGGGGCTGGGATCTACGCAGGGTGGGGGTGTGTGAGCTGGGGGCTCGTGAGCTGGGGCCGCACCCGGCTCCCTGCCCTGCTTACTGGGTGCCCAGCTCCCCCCTCTCCAAGGGGGCACAGCCACGGTAGCCCGGCGAGGCCCTGCTCAGAGCCTGGTCCGGTGCGGTGAGCGCTGGCCACCAAGTGACCCTTCGCAACCCGGGACATTCCTCTCTGGCTGCTCTTTCACACTGAAGCGTAACGTGAACACCTGCTCCTTGCAACACGCCTGGCCGCGCTGCCTCTGTGGGCTGACCGGCCGTCACCCTCTCCAGCTGCAGGCTCACGGCGGGGGCCCGTCCCGCCACAGCGCAGCTGCCTGTTCTGGCTCCGCCTGCTCCACGGAGCTGTCGCTGGCTGTGAGGACGTCCTGCCACGGCTCTTCCTCCCGGATGTCACGCTGTGCTGAGCCGTCCTGCCGCCGTGACCATGCGGTTCCACGTTCTCACGGATCCTGGTCCAGGGTCTTCTCTTTCTTGTGCGGATCCAGCCCTCGGGTCCACACCCTGGGGCCCACACCGGACCCGGGGCCGCCCCGACGCCCAACCTTCCTCCCTCACTTGCTCCTTTTCTGGCCGAGGGTCCTGTTCCCTGCAGGTCCCTGGAGCCGGCCCCCTGCGCCTTCCGAGAACCAAGCCCTAAATCCGATGTGGCCCCCCGGTCCCTCCTGACGAGCCACGCGCCGCACTCGGCCCACGGCAGGAGTGCGCCTGGGTCAGCCGTCCTCACCAGGGCTGCGGCGCGAGGCCCTTCCCCAGCCCGGCTCCGGCCCGCCGTCGGCCTGGAGCACGGTAAGTGCCCGGCACATGCTAAAACGTGGTCAGAGACTGGCTTTGCTTCCAAGTTTTATCAGATTCTTTAGCGTTGGAAATGGGTGACGGATCATCAAACATCTCACAACATCCATCGAGAACATTATCTCTTCTCCTTTACTGCGGACAAATTCACGTCGCTCGTTGGGATAAACTCCACGGGACGGCGGCCCTCCGAGGTCCTCCCGCCCTCTCTGCACGCTCGGCACGTGGGGCTGCAGTTTCACCGGGACCTCGGCGCTCACGGGGGCACTTGTGCTTCTCAGTTTGCTGTGCTCGGCCACCACCGGCCACGGCGGCCCTGGGCCCTGAGGGTGCCCCCGCACTCCTGCCCTGCTGCGTCCACCGGTGACGGTGACGGGTTGACCAGGGGTGGAACCTGCGGCCTGAAGCCCACATGTGTCAAGTGCAACCTTTTGGCTGAATCCAAATTTTAAAGAACAAATCCTTTCATTTTTATTAATACATTTTTGTTCATCCTTTATATTTTTATTTTATATTTAAAAAGAACATATTTAAAATACCAAAGAATAAAATAAGTTGCAATGAAATAATCCTCCCAGATTGACCGGCACAATAAGAACATTAGGAGCCACCAGGGCTAAACTGACGGCTGCTACGCTCACGATTTAGTTCTAACTTCCCCGCCTGACTGGGGCCGCTACGGCAAGAGGCTGGTTCGCGAGTTTATGGGGTCGAGTACGCCAGTGTGTTCTCAGCTTTCGACAGTGCTGCCCTGCGTTTCTGTTTGAAGTGGAATTTGTGAATAGTTGCACAGCTCAGCAGTATTTTTAAATTTTGTCTGCTGAACAGCCCATCATGTCAAAGACGACCAAGAGAATGCTGAAGGAAGAAAACAGATTTCTTAAGGAGGATTGGGAATTGCAATATTATCTTTTTTCTGCTAAAGATAAGATGATTTGCCTGCTTTGTGATGCTGCAATATCAACATTAAAGAAATTCAATGCTCATCAGCCTTATGACACTCATAAGGACCACAAATATTTTAAATTAGGGGGAGAGGCTCGAAAGGTGGTATAGCAGAAATTAACAAATGAAAAGCAAAAGCAAAGACAATTCTTTGAAGCAGCAATGAGACCTGGAAATAATGCCACTGAAGCAACTTATAAAGTAGTTTATATACTCTGGGGAAAAGGGAAGCCATCCAGTGATGTAGAAACTGTGAAAGAATGCATTGTTGAAGTTGTAGGATGCTCAGACCCCGATAACATTTCAAAGCACAAACAACTGCCTCTTTCAAGGAGAACCATAACTGATCAGCAGCATGAATTAGCCTTCAAGTTCACAGAACAACCTAATGCAACACTTATAAAAGGAAAAGATACTGTTCAATCGCTTTGGATGAATCAGCTGATACTACTGACTCGGCGCAGGTTTTATACTTCATTGGGTCATAACAGAAGATCTTCTTTGCTACAAAGACTTACTCACTGTGGGCACTCTTGCAAACAGAACACAGGAAATAAATATCCTCAACAACTTTCAAGATAAATGCCATGAAGTTGGACTGAACTGGTAAATTTAGTGAGTGTATGTACAGACAGTGCACCTTCCACAACAGGAAAACATGAAGGGTTTCTTGCACAGAAAAAAGTATTAAAAGATCCAGACGTTCTCCTTTCTTTTCACTGTATCTTGCATCAGCAAAATCTCTGGGCTAAAATTACTATTTTAAGTGATACTTTGCAACAAGTTGTAAGTATTGTTAACTATATTCATGCAAATGCAACATGGCATCATTAGTTTCATAACATGCGAAAGCTGAAAGATGAGGTATCAGTATGGATTTGTCATGTCATTCTAAAGTGCATTGGCTATTGCAGGGACAGGTGTTGGCCAAAATTTTATCTCTGTGAGTTAAAATTTATGAAGAATGGAATCAGCAATGTGAATTATTGAAAGAAAATTTCTATGGGAATGCAGCACTTCTGTGTAATATCACATAATACCTGTGATATTATGTCAAATCAAAATAACTTGAATATTTCTTTGCAAGGTTAAACTATATATGACATGTGGCAAAAAAAAAATCCTAGCATTTTGAAAAAAGGTATCTTTTTTCAAAACACTTCTTTTTCAAAAGGAAATTTCAGACATTTTCCCCAGTTAGCAAAGGTCACTGGTGAGCAGAATGACATACGCGAATCATCTGAAGAATGTGCAGCTGCTATAGGCCTATCAATTGGAGAACACAATGACAGGTTCACTGCCTTTGAGCATCATGACATCACACTCAAATTAGCATTTCAGCCTCGCCTAGTTGACATCACCAAGGCACCTGACGAACTAGAGATGGAACTGATTGAGCTCTCAGTAGATGACATTTTAAAGTTATTGTCTGATGCTAAGAAAGATCCTGTTGAAATATGGAAAAATGCAGTTCAATATCCAAGCCTTCCACACCATGCTCGAAAAATGCTTTCTTGCTTTTCAACCACTTACTGCTGCAAATCGACCTTCTCCTACCTCACCCAAATCAAGACAACCCTAAGGTCACAAATGACTGACACCCATCTAGAGGATCAACTGAACCTGGGGACCTCTGTGCTGCAACCAAATATTCCAATGTTTTCCAACAAAAAGTAGACACAACAAAGTCATTAAAAGGTTAGTTATTAGGTTGGTGCAAAAGTAATTGCAGTTTTAGCACTGTTGAAAGTTACTGTTTGATATTGGAATATGTTCTTAAATAAATGTGGTTATGTTATACATAATTTTAATGCACATTTCTCGCTTTATGTTTTTTTGCTAATGACTTATTACTTGCTGCTTATTTGATATTTATTTTATTTTTTTTTTTATTTTTTTTTTTTTTGTTGAGACAGAGTCTCACTTTGTTGCCCAGGCTAGAGTGAGTGCCGTGGCGTCAGCTTTAGCTCACAGCAACCTCAAACTCCTGGGCTTAAGCGATCCTACTGCCTCAGCCTCCCGAGTAGCTGGGACTACAGGCATGCGCCACTATGCCCGGCTAATTTTTTCTATATAGAGTTTTAGGTGTCCATATAATGTCTTTCTATTTTTAGTAGAGACGGGGTCTCGCTCAGGCTGGTCTCGAACTCCTGACCTTGAGCAATCCACCCGCCTCGGCCTCCCAGAGTGCTAGGATTACAGGCGTGAGCCACCGCGCCCGGCCGATATTTATTTTAGACTATGGAAGTGATGTTAGACAAAAAGCAAACTCGAGCGACTTTCTTATTCAAGTTCAAAATGGGTTGTAAAGCAGCGGAGACAACTCGCAACATCAACAGCGCATTTGGCCCAGGAGCTGCTAACGCACGTGCAGTGCAGCGGGGGTTCAAGAAGTTTTGCAAAGGAGACGAGAGCCTTGAAGATGGGGAGCACAGTGCGGCCGTCAGACGTTGAGAACGACCAGCTACAGCCATCATCGAAGCTGATCCTCTCACAACTGCACGAGAAGTTGCCTAAGAACTCAGCGTGGACCATTCTATGGTTGTTCAGCATTTCAAGCAAATTGGAAAGGTGGAAAAGCTCATGAGCTGACCGAAAATCAAAACATCGTCATTTTGAAGCACCATCTTCCCTTCTTGTACACAACAACGAAACATTTCTCGATCAGATTGTGATATGTGAAGAAAAGTGGATTTTATGCGACAACTGGTGACGACCAGCTCAGTGGTTGGACCGAGAGGAAGCTCCAAAGCATTTCCCAAAGCCAAACCTGCACCAAAGGAAGGTCATGGTCGCTGGTTGGTGGTCCACTGCCGGTCTGATCCACTACAGCTTCCTGAATCCCGATGAAACCATCACATCCGAGAAGTCTGCTCAGCAGATTGATGAGATGCACCAAAAACTGCAACGCCTGCAGCCGCACTGGTCAGCAGAAAGGGCCGGTTCTTCTCCATGACGACGCCCAACCACAGGTGGCACAACCAGTGCTTCAAAAGTTGAACGAATTGGGCTGCGAAGTTTTGCCTCATCCACCACGTTCACCTGACCTCTCGCCCACCCGCGCCCGCCTGGCCCCTCGCCCGCCCCCGTTCGCCTGACCCCTCGCCCGCCCGCGCCCGCCTGGCCTCTCGCCCACCTCCCACCACTTCCCTCCAGCATCCCGACAACTCTGCGGGGAAAACGCTCCACAGCCAGCGGGAAGCAGAAAATGCTTTCCAAGAGTTTGTCAAATCCTGAAGCACGGATTTTTAGGCTACAGGAATAAACAAACTTATTTCTTGCTGGCAAAAATGTATTGATTGTAATCGTTCCTATTTTAATTAATAAACATGTGTTTGAGCCTTGTTATTAATATAATGATTCAAAATTCATGGACTGAAACTGCGATTACTTTTGCAGCAACCTAATAACTTTAAAATCAACAAATAGTTTTCATCCTTTAAAATTATTAAATATATAGCAGTTAGATTTTTACAAAATAATGTACATTTTAGGTATATCTAACTGAACTTTCTTGAATGTAACCTTATTTGATTAATTAATCAAATTAACGCAGCTTCCAGCACAAAACATCTCCCCCCCCAACCCCGGCTGCCCCCGCCCACCGGGCTCTACCTCCACCGCCGTCCTGATCTCAGAGGTGGCTCCCGAGTCCAGGGGGGTGTGGAAGATGTTTGGTCGCACGACCCTTCTCGACTTCTCGAACGCCGGGGTGGGGATCCAGCCGATCACCAGGCCGCGGGCCAGGGCGTCACAGAGCACAGCCAGCATCTCGGGGTCCCTGCAAAGAGCATTTCGGAGGTGAAGCCACAACCGGGGATGGCTCAGGCTCCCACAGGGGCCCAACATGGCGGCCTCAGGTCCAAGGTGACAGTCTGGGGTGACCGAGTGTGGCCACATGACTCATCTCTGGAATTCAGCAGGAAAGCAGCTACCTGCTCTGCCAGCTGCGGGTTCAGGCCCTTCTCAGAGCCCTGTGGGAAGAGCAGGTGGGCGTCCCTGCTGCCCAGGTGACGCCACCTCCTCCTAACAGGTGGGCTTCACGCTTCGGTGAGAGCCGCGGCCCAGCTGGACCCCTCAGAGTGTCCCCGAGGAACTGGTCACAGGTAGACAGGCTGCGGCGCCAGCTGACCTGCTGCCGGGACCCCCAAGGGGCCGTCCGGGATGGTCGGAGCTGTTACGTCCATTACCAGGTGGACGGGTCTAGACCAGAACCTTCCCGGTTCTCACAGGGAACACGCTAGCGCTGAAACATTTAGAATAGTCAAAAATGGTCACCGTATGCCAAGAAGTGGGGATTAGGGGTGGGACCTTTGTCTACGACAGAAACTCTCGGGACAGTGGAGCTACAGGCAGAGGCGCAGCTGCCAGGCTCCCGGGCGCTGAGGGCCGGGCCGAGCCCCAGGGCTCCCCGGACAGGCCGGGGCGTCTGCTGGGGCCTCACGCCCGGGCCGAGCGCCACCCAGCGGCTACCGGCACGGCCCATCTTCCTTTATTGTGCATAGTTTAAACTCACAATGTGCATCCCCTGCCGCACTCTGACTCACCCCTCAGTCCTACTTCAGTATCTGGTGAAAAAAATTAACATCCTATTGTTTAGACCAAAAACCAAAGCAACAAAGAGTACAGTCTTTTCATCTTAGTCAGATAAAATTTTGACCCAACTTGGTATCTTCGGATTTCTAATTTTAGCTGGGAAAACATCAGTCCCTCACATGGTCACATCCATCTGAATTAAAAAATACAGAATTTTCAACACCATCCCCATCTCGGCCCCAAAATCCCAGACCAGGACGAGACCTGTGTGCGGAGTCGCTTTCCTGAGTGACTCAGGCCGTCGGCAAACCTGTCTCCCGACTGTGTCTGCGGCAGAGGGAGGCGGCCGGGCCGCGGGCAGGAGTGACGGCTCCACCACGGGTCTCAGCCCCGCCAGTGCGAGGCTAGGCCGCGCACCATGGCCGGCCACAGGCCACCTGTGGTTAGAGGTGAGCGTCCGGCTCACGCACCGTGGGAGGGAGAGACCCGGGGGTGGTTTGCCAACCTCCCTGAGCCCTGCGGGTCTCTCTGTGGCTTCCGTCACCCCCGGAGTAGACACACTGACCGAAGCCCCTGCACCTAAAGCTCGGTCTCTCCGAGGGACAGGACTGAGCTCCCTGCCTCTCCCTGCCCACGGCGGCAGCGTGGCGGGGCCCACACCTACCCGCCGTGGCTGGTGTCCCTGACGGTGCTCAGAAGGTGGTACAAGCTGTCCACGAGCTCCTTCTGCCGCCCGGCCTGGATGAGGTGGCGGTTGTGGTTCAGGACGTAGACCACGGCGTTCTGCACCACCCAGGCCTCCTGGATCTCCTGCCCGATGTCTGCAGAACGCAGCCAGTTGTTGGTGGCGTACTGGGACAGGCTTTCAATCCAGGTTCTGCGAAACGCATCCCACAAAGCTCTGGGTTGGAAACACAGCCTTTCCCAAACCCGCCCTCACGACGGCACCTGCAGAGTCTCCCGCGGCGCCCACTCAGGAGTGCAGGCTCCCGCAGGGCGTGGGGCCCTCTGCGCAGTCCTGCCGGGGCTGCCTCGCCGCCACAGTCCCACCTCAAGCACCCTGGGCCTGGCCCTGCTCTGCCCAACCCTTCTGTCCCCCCGGCCCCGCCCCAGTCTGTCCCCAGCCCCCCCCCGGACACCGGCTGCTTCCGATGGCCTGAGCTCCCAGCCCTGCTCTCACCTGCACACCTGCCCGGGCTGCCTGTCCCCTCCGCGCCCACCCTCCCCCCAGGGCACGCAGACTGCCGTCCTCAGGAGCGTCTGTCCGCCCCCGGCCAGCCGGCACACTCTTTGTGAAGGGCCGGGGGTGTTCAGACTTCGTGAGCCCCAGCGGTCTCTGCTGTGAATTTTCTCCATTTTGTTTTACAAATTTTTAAACTTTCAAAGCTACTCTCAGCGAGGGGCTGAATGGGCACCACGTGGCCCTGGTTCTCGGGCCCTCCTGTCCTCTCACAGCCCAGCCAGCGGGGAGAGTGGGGAGCCCTGCTCCGGCCGGGGCCGGGCTGGAGAGACGTCCCCGCACACAGAGACCAGCCCTCTGCGTTTTCCACCCCGACACGCTCTCCCCGACAGCTGGGTTTGGCTGATAATGCGACTCACTGAACCAACACGGTTTATCAGAACACACTGGGAAAACCGTCTCACACGTTGACTCACACTGTTAACGTGCTCACGGCCTCACTAGGGTGCGTGGCTGGAAACAGAGAAGGTCCCGGTGACCTTGTCTCCGTGTGCTGGGTCACGCGTTCACGTGAAAACGGCCCTTCCGTGTCCGCGTGCGCAGGCAGCGCTCCACGGCCGCGGCGGGCCCCGCCTACCTGTACGTGATCCAGTCCTCGTTCGCCTCCGGGGGCTCCGGCACGTAGCCGGCTGGGTGCTGGCTCAGGTCCTCGGGGGGGATGGGCGGGTCATTCAGCTCCACGCCTTCCGACCGCAGCAGGTGCACCGTGGCCTGCGAGGGGAGCGCGCGGCAGGGCGGCTGGGGACACACAGCCCACGCTTTCTCTTTCCACTCGGGCTTGAAAGTGCCACCCACGAGGTGGAGAGACGCGGGTGAGGAACCCCAAGCAGCCGTCAGGGCGAAGGCCACCCACGGACCACAGGGGAGCGAACCCCCAGCCTCGGCACCCAGGAGCCCGCACACCGGGAGGGGAGGGCGCTGCCTGCCACACCTCCCGGGACGGACAGGAGCGTCCCAGAACCACCGCACACCCAGCGGCACGCGAAGCTCTGTTTCACCCGTGTGTCTGCAATGCCAGCGGCTGCGGAGCCCCTGGGGACAGGCCGTGGGGCTGAGGGTGGCAGCCCTGGGCAAGGACAGGCCACCGTCGCAGCCCAGTGGCCAGGACAGCCTTGCGTCTGCCTCGGCCAACTCCGGCTCCCCCCGGGGGCCCCTGGCCAGTGCTCAGGGGGCCTAGCTGGGCCCCTTGGGGGCGGCAGCCACACTCCGGGCCCCGAGCCAAGGGCCGCACCTACTACACCACCAACTGTCCTCAACCAGAGTGCTCCGAGGACCCCTGGGTCATGAAACTGTCCCGAGCGTCACCGCCGGCACTGGCGCAGCCATGGGGCTGAAAGCTCGGAGCTGGGGGGTGGGGGCCTGGGGCCGGTCCCGCGAGGCCACGTTCCCTTGCTGACTTTGGGCAGGGCTGGCCCGGCGTCCAGGTGCCGTGTGGGGGGACGGGCTCGCTGGGGCCCCCGCCCACCCACCCCTAGTGCTCCTGGAGTCTGCCCTGATGTAAATGCCCAGGTGGGATCGCTGCTGCGTCTATGGAAACCCGGTTCGCAGTTCAGAAATCATCCCTAACGTCAAGTCAACGTCAACACACACTGAGACACGCTTCGGTTTACACTTTTCTCCTAGAAAAGCTCCCAGGAATCTGGGAACTCTTCCCTCCCCAGCACGGCTTGGTGGGAGCACACAGGTGGGTCCCGCAACGAACATCCCAATGGCTCCCAGGCACACGAGGCCGACAACCCCCGACAACCCCGACAGGGACCCCGTGTCCGTGGCACAGGACGCACCTCGGCGCTGATGAAGCCGACCTCCGCGAACCTCCGCAGCAGGTCGCTGCCCACCTGCCGCGGCAGCGAGACCTCCGAGTGGCCCGAGGCCTCGTGCTCGGAGCCCTCCCAGCCCCGCCTCTTCCGTCCTGGGGGGGAGGCAGCGCGTGAGACGTGCGTTTCCAGCAAACTAACCACACGCAGCCACCCCGGCCACTCTGATGCCTGCGTCTCTCCCCAGCACCCGCGGGGCCCCCCCGGGGTGCAGAGGGTCCCTGGGAGGGGCCGACGTCCCCGAGATGCTCCTGGTTTGCCCCGGAAACCTGCTCCCTCCCAAGTCTGGCTGCTGCATTCCGGGGGGGGAGGAACCCCCCCAACTGCACGACCCAGGCCCTCCCTGTTCCATCGCCTGCCTCCCACTGCGCGTCCGTGTCTCCCACTGTCCCTGAGACTGGCGCTTCTCTGGGGCCGGGGTGCCGACCGCCTGCCCGGGCCCTCCGCCCTCCGCCCTCCGCCCTCTGCCCGCCAGCTCTGGCTGCCCTCCGCCCTCCGCCCTCCGCCCTCCGCCCGCCAGCTCTGGCTGCCCTCCGCCCTCCGCCCTCCGCCCTCCGCCCGCCAGCTCTGGCTGCCCCAGCCTGAGCCCCGAGGACCCTCTGAGTGAGGAAGATCTAACGTGCGGACCGTGCACGAGGCGTCCCCGGCACACGGCCAGACAGCACCGCCTGGGCACGAGGCGAGACTGTCGGTGACTCTGCTGTTACTGTCACCAGCGTTGGGCACGGTTACCCAGATCGACTGCCGATGGGTTTGGAGACGCCCCGTCCCACGGGGAGGCCCCAGGGGACGCAGGCACCGGAGCAGCCAGTCCCGGCACCGCCAGGAGCCGCCCGGACGGAGCTCCCCGAGGGCCACCCTGGCAGCGGGGACTGGGCCGGCCTGGGGCGCTCACGGGCCACGCACCTCTCCTCAGCCGCCACGGCTTCTTCACCTTGGCGCTGTCGTAGAGCAGGCAGAAGCGGCTGGCGGCCCGGCAGACGTCCCACACGCCCTGCTTCCGCGCCACTTTGGCCAGCTCCGCCCAGATCTGGATCCTGGTCCCCGACACCCGAACAGGGAAACGTGACACAGACAGTCGGTAAAACCAGATGCCACTGAGAAGGACCACGTGTGAGAAAAAGCCACGTGGTTCCCCAGGGTCAAGGTCGCAGGGTGACCTGAGACACTCGACGCCCACGGCAAGTGGCGGCCCTGGGCGCGTGCGGCTGGCCCGGTTGGGGCGCAACTCTCTGCTCCCGCCTGCCAAGCGTCAGGGGCACCGACAACGAGAAACACCCCGCCCTTCACTCCCCTGGCGGGGGGCAGGTCTCCCTGGGGTCAGGACCCCTCCGGTCTGTGCCAGACGCCAGCCTGGGCCGGTCACCATGTCCTGACACCGTGTGCCGAGCCCTCCTGGGGCGCAGAGGGGAGTCTCGCCATCGGGCAGGTCCCTGCGGGCTCCGCCCACCACCTGGAGCCGCACAAGCCCTGGCAGCGCCGTCAGCCCAGGCCACAGGCCCCCGTCAGCCCAGGCCACAGGCCCCCCTGTCAGCCCAGGCCACAGGCCCCTGTCAGCCCAGGCCACAGGCCCCCCTGTCAGCCCAGGCCACAGGCCCCCGTCAGCCCAGGCCACAGGCCCCCCTGCCGGGCTCTGCTTTATCTGCGTCTCGTCCTTTGTTCCCAGGAAAGTGCCTTTTCCTCGCTCACCTCTCTTTGTCGTTCTCGTTCCCCAGGCGCCGTAAGTGCCCGGCAGCCTTGTCCACGCTGGCCATGTGGTGCCGCGCCTTCGCGGCCAGGAAGCTGAACCGGCCCCGGTTCTTCCCGGTGGAAACTGAGAGCAGAAAACGAAACGCGATGTTGCGGCTGCGTGTGTCAAGGGTCGGGAGACGTGGCGGCTGGCGGCTGTGTCCGAGGGCACACGCCCGACCACGGCGCCCCGTGCTGGCCGCTGCCCGCCCACCGCGGGGGCAACGCGGGTTCCTGGACCCACGGCTCCCGGGAGCCCAGCCCCTCGCACAGCCAAGACGTGGCCTTGGAGACAGCCTGGCCCACCCTGCGTGGCCGCGCTGTCCTCCCGCCGTCCAAGCAGAAGCACCAGCCTCCGCCTCACTGCTGGCCCGGCCCCCGCACACCCGCCGTCCGCGCTGCAGCCCGGCGGTCCTATCTCACCCCTCCTTGTCCCGGCAAACAGACCCGGAACACCCAGAGCTCAACTTCACAGCGAGGCCACCCGCCCAGCGCAGCGGCTGGGGACGCAGCAGGCGCTGGGCCCGAGGGCAGCCTCGTCTGTCCCTGGGTGGGGCCCGCCACGCCAGGCTGGGGCCCTCGGAGCTGTGCCTCCCGGCTGGCGTCCACCTGCCAAGACCCACCTTCCGCAGCCAACACAGGGCATCCTCCCCAGAGCCCCCGGGGGCCCGGCAGGATGTCCTGCCGGACGCTGTCCTGGCCCCCAGGTGCACATGCGCTGGCCCCAGGCCACAGCAGCACACGCTCAGGGGGTAAAACGAGTCGTGGTGCTCGCAGACTCAGTCCTCGGGACAAAAATGGAACTGAGAGCGAGTGACCCGGGGATGAGGCAGCCACAGACAACAGGGCGGGGGCGCCTCCCGGGGCCGCTCCCCAGAACTGCCCTTCACCCGCCACCGCAGGCCACCGCAGCCCACCGCAGCCCACCGCAGCCCACCACAGCCCACCGCAGCCCACCGCAGCCCACCGCAGCCCACCGCAGCCCACTGCAGCCCACCACAGGCCACCTCAGGCCACCGCAGCCCACCGCAGCCCACCGCAGCCCACCACAGGCCACCTCAGGCCACCGCAGGCCACCGCAGCCCACCGCAGCCCACCGCAGGCCACCGCAGCCCACCGCAGGCCACCGCAGCCCACCGCAGCCCACCGCAGCCCACCACAGGCCACCTCAGGCCACCGCAGGCCACCGCAGCCCACCTCAGGCCACCTCAGGCCACTGCAGCCCACTGCAGCCCACCACAGGCCACCTCAGGCCACCTCAGGCCACCTCAGGCCACCGCAGCCCACCACAGCCCACCGCAGCCCACCACAGGCCACTGGGGCCAGCGCACCCTCCTCTCGCCTCACCAGCAACTCGACCTGGGGTCAAGCCGGGTGAGGGTGCCAGCCGCTGGTGCCAGCCGCAGGGACACCCAGGCCCAACCTGCCCCAACCTGGCCACCCCATACATGGGGACCCGCCACGTCCGTGACCCGGGGCCAGGCCAGATGCCCTGGATAAAAGGCAGCGGCCGGCAAGAGTGGGGTCCATTCGGATCTGACCTTTGAACCCACACCCAGGGGCAGTCCTCGTGCTCAGACAGTGCCGTGGGCTGAACTGGGTCCCCCCAAAACAGACGCGCTGGGGTCCTGACCCCCAGGGCCTCAGAGGGCCGAATGACGTGAAGACAGGTCTCTACGGAGGTAACTAAGTGAAAGGGCCCCGGGGCGGACCCAGCCCCGTCTGACGGGCGTCCGGGAAGCAGCCCAGAGTCCGCCGCTGACGCCCCCAGAGCACGGGGAGGGGACAGCGCCTGCAGGCCGAGGACAGCGGCCTCAGGAGGAGCCAAACCCGCCGGCACCCTGAGCTCGGACTTCCAGCCTCCAGAGCTGCGGGGAGATAAATTCCTATCGGTTCCGCCGCCCAGTGTGTGACTCTGCCGTGGCAGCTGAGCCACTAACGTGGCCCCTGCAGGGGGGTGACACCCGCCCCCGCCCCCCGGGGCCCTGTGACAGACCCCAGAGAGCACGGCGCGGTCCGGGGTCTGCAAATGTGACGTGTGGGCAGTTCTCACCTTCGGGGGCACAGCGGCCCCCCACCCTGTCCGGGCTCTGCCGTGAGCAGCGTGGCCCCTCTGAGGCGGGCACGCGCTGGCCCCGAGCCGGCGGCACCCACCTTTGGCCTCGTTTTCGCTGTCGAGAACGATCTGGAAGGCGTCGGGGGCCAGGGCCAGGCCCGCAGTCACCAGCAGGGCCCGCTCCCGCCGGACGCTGTCTTTCAGGACGGATTTTTTTGCCTGCGGGAGGAAGACGGAGACAGCCAGTTACGGCTTGGTCCAAAGCGGCCCTTCTCCATCCCATCGTCCTGAGAACGCCGCCCTGGCGCTGCCAGACAACAGCGCTGACCTGGGCCCCGGCTCCCTCCACGCTGCCCGCCCCCCACCCCCAGAGCCCAGCCAAGCCCTGCGCCGTGCCCGGGTCTCCCCCCACCCGTCGGCCCTCCCAGGCTGCGCCAGCACCTGCTCGATGGCCATGATGGCCTTGTCCTCGGCGCGCTCGGGGACCTGGTACAGCATGGTGCACAGGTGCAGCCGGCTGACGGCCATCTGCAGCTTGTCCTGGTAGAGGCCCAGGCTGTCGAGGCGCTGGGCCTTCTGCAGGTGCTGCAGGGCGGGCTCCAGCCGGTCCTCGTCCTCCTCGATGTGGGCCAGCTCCATGTGCACCTGGCAGCGCAGCAGGCTCAGGAGGCTGCAACGGGCAGGGCGTCAGGGCCTGGCGGGCGGGCGGGCGCTGGGGGGACGGCCGTGTGCAGGGTGGGGCTGGCACCCCCGCACTTTCCAGCCGTCTCCTTCCGGGGATGCTCCCACCTCACCTGAGCCCACAAACGGGGACAGAGAGAGAAGGCCCCGCAGACCACAGACACCTCAGAGCCCAGGGGCTGAGCAGCAAGGTCGGCACGGCGGGTCCCTGGAGTGCGGGGACCCTGCACTGCCTGCTGCTCACCCCGTCCCAGCCGCCGGCCGCCCCCACTCCTGGGAGGCTCTCGGCAGGGCCGTGGGGTGAGAGCAGAGGGGCCCCAGCGCCCCGGCCACAGCCCGGAGCCCACGGGCTCTGCCAGGGGCACAGCCTCACCGCCCCGCTCCTCTCTCTCACCCGGGCCGCCCCTGCTAGGGCTCCCCCGGACACATGTGCCACCTGCCCAGAACAGTCCACCACGCCGGGCACTGCCACCGCTGCTGCCTCTGCTGGGACCCCGTGGGGCTGGGCGGGGCTGGGCTGGGCGGGAGAGGCCCCGAGTCTAAGCGTGGGCGTGGTGTGTCCCACAAAGCCGTCCCCCAACAGCACGGGAGGGGCCCACGTCCCAACTGTGGCCCCAAGACAACATGAACAAACCGGGCAAATTCTGCTGAATAAACGACCCGCAGGACTCGTGACCCCACTGACTTTCAGCCAAGACAGAGAGTAAAAGTCACCTTGAAACGCACGTCACCTCCAGGAAAACGGGAGCGAGTGGAGACTGTGGAGCAGCAGGTGGCCCCGGCGTCAGGTTGGGGCTCTGCCGCCCACGGGCACAGCTCCGCCCCGTGCAGGACGGGGTGACACGGCACCCACGGGGGGGGGGGGCCAGAGCGCCTGTGAGAGCCAAGGTGGGGTCCACGGCCCGGCCTGTGGCCAGAAATGAGCCCCTTTCCCGTGGGACAGCCGCCATGCGCGGGGTGGCGTCTGTGCCGGGGAGGGCGCGGCCCCCGGAACTGCGCTTGCCCCCGTGCGAGGCTCGAGGGGCGCTGAGCCGCCAGCCCGGGAGACGGGGCCCCCACAGAGGAAGGCCCGGGGTGAGCTCGCGTCAGGAACAGGCGTGAAAACCACACGCGTGGGAGCCGCATTCTGCAGGCAGGGCGTGTGGGCAGACGCGGGGCCACACGCCGCAGCCGAGGGGACGTCCAAACAGGCGATGAGGGGACAGACAGGGAAGCTCGGGAGAAACGGAAACTGGGAAAAATGCAAACGCTAAAACTAAAAGCCGCAATAACCGCGATGGAAAACGACCCTGGCTGAGCGACCGCAGACTCGTGGGGACAGAAGCAGCCAGTGGACCACAGACAGGCCACGGGGACCGCCAGCGAGAGGGACGGAGGGCGAGAGACTCCCGCCAAGCCGCACAGACCGGGCACAGGCAGCACCGCGGGGGTGACGCCCACGAAACCACAACCTCACGTGTCCGAGCGGCGCAGACAGCCCTGAGCAGACTCGTGTAAACAGACTCCTGGGACCGTCGCACCCCAAGTGCTGGGGACAAAAGTGAGGGGATTCCCAGAGGGAGCAGGAAACACGCGTGGGTCACGCAGGGACCGTAAAGGACTCGACTTTTCACCAGAGACCACGGCGGCCGGCGGGGAAGCAAACAGCGCTTCCCGGTGTTCGAGGAGGAGAAACACCCGTCAGCCCAACGCCAGCACCAGCGAAAAGGCTCCGCAGAGGCCAGGCCCCTCGCTGGGGGGTCAGGGCATGGCAGGGGCGGAGGGCGCGGCAGGGGCGGAGGGCGCAGTGCCAGGTCGCGCCAACGGAAGGGGGGCGGCAGGGACTCGGGTCTGCACCCAAGCAAGGAGAGCCGCTGGGCTTGCCACAGACGTGGGCACGCGTGGGCGGCCACGGCGTGGCGCCAGTGCGGGGGTGGGGTCGCGACGCCCTCAGGTCTCCACCTCTGGGACGCGGGAAGTGGGACCCGGAAGTGCAGGTGCCGGCAGGGCCGTGGTGCGTCACTGGTCCCAGACAGGATTCTGTCCCCCGAGAGGAACAGTCGAAAAACCAAGAAACCAACAGAGGAGACAAAACAGAATTCCAAAAATACTCAGTTAACCCCAAAGCGGGCAGGCGAGGAGCCCCCGCAGAACAGACGGGAAGATCAGGCGAGCCCACGGCGGGCGCGGCCTGGGCCCATCGCCACGCCGACGCCAGGAGGTCCAGTGTCCCCGTCACAAGACGGATCGTGGTACCAGGCAGAAGCCAGACTCGGCGACGTGCCGCGTGGAAGACCTGCCCCGGGGAACGGCTTCTGCACCAGAGAGAGACACACGGCACCTGCCGCGGCAGCCCCCGCTGGCCCAGCCACGCTGACGTCGGACAGGGGCCGCCAAACGCAAAGACGGTCAACCCAGACACAGCCGCGAACACGCCCGGCACGTGTGGCACAACTAAGGGAAGGGGAGATAAACCCTCAGCTGAAGGTGGAATTGTTAACATCTCTCTCGGTAATTGCAGGAAAATCAGACCAAAAAGGCAAGATACGGAAACCAACATGACCTTGACGTCACAGCCTGGTGAAGCCATCACGGAAGCTGCTACATGCCAGTCAGCGTCCTCCCGAGCACACGGGACAATCCGTGACCACACACCGGAGATCGACCCTGGCAGTGCACACAAGAGACGACGTGCGGAGAATGCGCGGCTGGGTGACGTTCAGGGTGACGTTCAGAACCAGCCGGTGTGATTCACACAGTAAAGAGCAAAGGTCACGCGATCATTTAACAGACGCAGAAGAAACAGCTCACAACAATCACACCCATTCGTGATTTAACAAACAAAACGTTTAGCGGCAAACTAGGAAAAGGAGGAAACTTCCTCGTCCTGGAGTGGGAAGTGATGGAAATTCTGCAACTAATGTCTTACCCAGCAGGACAGGATTGAGTCCCCACCAAGATCAGGGACGAGGACAGCAAATGCCCTCGGCTGCCACCACTGGGACTTTGTGCTGGAGTCGTCCCAGCGCAAGAGGCAGGAAAAAGAGAATCTGTCTGCGCTAACAATCCTGAGAATCTACAAACGCGTGTGGTGGGCAGGTGGGTCTGGCAAGGTCACGGCACAAGGCCAACATCTGCACGTCAGCTGCGTCTCTGTGACGGCCAACGACGAGAAACGTAGAGTCAGAAAGACAATGCCATCGGCCACCACGTGGAGAACCATGAGACACTCAGCAGTAAGTTGGCTGCAGCGGCACGAGCCCTGCGCTAAAACCACACAACGCCACGCCAGAGAGAAAACGCCCGAGTCGTGCAGACCGAGCACAGGCCAGGACCGGAGAGCCGATGCCGTCATGATGTCCCTTCCCCCAAAATTCACTGACAGCCTCGATGTAATTCCTATCAAAATGCCAGCAGGCTCCCCCGGAAGTTGACGAGTTTTCCCCAAACGTTGCATGGAAACACAAAGGTCCCAGAACGGCAAGGACAATCTGCAGAAAGAACAAACTGGAAACTGATGTCACGAATGTCAACAGCGGCTGCAAACCTACGGCGATGGCCAGAGTGGGACAGACACGCCGGACGCCCCAGGGACAGACCCGCAGGTCACCCGCCCCTCACCAGCCGCCACAGCCTTCTGCAGGGAAGGGCTTTGTTTCCAAGGTGGTTCTGAAACAGCCGAAACAGTCTGTATTTTCCACAGGGAAGAAACGGGGCTCAACCCCTGACTGACCCCACACACGGAACTTCCTTCTCAGTGGGTCGCTGAACCAGCGCAAACGCAAACGCAAACACCACGAAACTTCCAGAATCCTGGTTCTCCACGGGCGGCAGGTCCACAGGGTCCGACCACTTTCACACCAACCCTGAGGCAGTATTTTCCACGTCCACTCCCATCCTCCATGGACACACATGAAAGAATGTTCTAGAGGCTTTTGGACACATGATATGTCACCGTTCTGATGTCTAAGGGAAGGTCTGCTCGTGTGTTCTTGTGTTTAATACTTTTTATTTTAATTTCTAATGCAATAAATGTCCATAAACACAACTTACTAAGTAAAAGCTCCTTGGGACCCTCAATACTTTCGGTGTAGACGGGTCCTGAGACCAGGCGGCCGGGAGTCGCTACTCGCAGAAAACAGAAAATCAGGACATAAAACACCATGACCAAACTGGTAAAGAATTCACGACTGTCACCTCTCCAACACGAAAACCTCGTGCTCTCTGAAAGGCACCGCGAGGACCCAGAGCCGGCAAACCGCAGCCGGGAGGAAACGCCCACCACACGCACCCCACGGGGACCCGGCCACAGGATACATGAGCAACCCCACTAAATGAGGAAACCACACCATTTTTAGCAGGAACGAAAGCTTTGAACAGGCACGTCACAAAGACGGGCGAAGGGCGGATGCGCACACCAACGGTGCTCCCACCGGTCACGCGGAAATAAAAAACCCACCGCGAGAACCCCAGACGTGCCGGCAGGAACGGCTACGGCTAAAAGGAGCTGTCGCCAAGCAGACGGCCTGTGCTCAGGCCAAACGCCCCACGGACACCCCTCGCCATCCCCAGCACCTGCTGCCACCCGCCACCGCGGGCCAGGCCTGTGCGGGTCACACCTGCAGGCACGGCACGCTCCCCTCGGTCCCAGGCTTCCTGGGGGCCCCACCCCGCCTGGGGAGGACCCGTCCACGTCCCCACAGGCCCCGACCAGCCCCACTGAGGCCTCTCTGTGGCGGGACAGGTCCCTTCCGTCAGCTCGAGGGCCGCAGACGCCCTGGCCGGGGCCGCCTTGGAGGAAGGCTGTGCTGAGCCTCCGTCCTCGGTCCCGCGGGGGCTGCGCACTTCTGGGTGTGGGGGGCCCGGGCCCGCCCAGCTTTGTGGGGCAGGTGGACAGAGTGACGTCCTTGTCATCAGAACATCCACTCACGCCCTCAGTGGATACAGGCGATGGTTCTGCTGGCCCCACTTTCAGGGCAGGGAGTTTAATGTCACCTGAGTCCGTGACACTGGAGAATCCCGCCTGCTCCCTCTGCCCGGCGCCACCCCCGTCGGGCCGGCCGGGCCGAGCGCACGCCTACCTGTCCGCCTTCTCCAGGACCTCCGCCACGCTGGCCAGCGGCTTGCGCAGGTGGTGCCGCAGGTTGTGCTGCAGCAGGGGCAGGCAGGCGTTCCACTGCGTGGCGCACACCACGTGGATGACCCGGGCGTCGCCCAGCCGCACGGCTCGCTGCAGCAGGACGTCCAGCCCCCGGATGATGTCCAGCTGGGCCTGCGAGGACACCGGCCGCTCCGTGAGCTCGCGAGATCAGCACCGTCACCGGCTGATCCCGTCACCACCTGGGAGAGCCGGACGCCGGCATTTCCCGGCCTGCGGCGCGAGGACGCGGCCAGGGAAGCACGTGGGGACAGGAGCGCCGGGAACATGGGACTGACGCCCATCACGCTGCCTCCGCCTGCGCCAAGCGTCCTCCCCAGAAGGGAGCAGACGCCTCCCAAGACGTGGTGCTGCCGAGGCGTGGCCGCGCTCTGCACACGCGTGGACAGGCCTGCCCAGCTCCTGACCTTGCGTGTTTCGCGGGGCCTGACAGGCTCAGCCCGGAGTGGCTGCTCCCGCCACGCTCCACGCCCTCCTGAGACCCCACGGGCGCCCGTCTGTCCTGCACCCGCCTGTCACGGCCCACAGCGCCTGGCGCGGACACTGGGCCTCACGCTGCTCCTGGGCCATCTGGGTGGAGCCTGCACTTGGCATTCACAAGCCCGCCGTGCTGCCTGGCGCTGAGTCCGTCCAAGCCTCATAAACGGGGCCCAGCCCCCCAGAATCCTCAGCAGCAGAGGTGCGGGGGGAGGGGGCGCACAGTGGCACAATCCACGACGCCACAGCCCCCAGCCTCTGCTGCAGCTTCGTGACAAAACGCGGCAGCCCAGCCGTGCTCCGTGAATCGTGTTTTAAACAAACGCTCCTACGCGCCCACCGCGTGCGAGGCACCAGCACACGCAGTCGGCCGTCAGAGGCCCCCTCCCTCGAGAAGGCCCGCGAGGCAGGGACAGACGCGCACAGGCAAACCTGCGGGAGCCCGAGTCCCGCCAGGCGGCCAGAGACGCGTGGGCAGAGCCAGGCTGAGCACAGGCGCGAGGAAGGCCCGGCACTCGGGCCTTCCCGCAAGGCCAGCGGCACAGTGGGCGCGAACAGCCCGGCGGGGAGGGCGGCTGTGAGGGTCCCTGGGCCAGGCTGGCAGCCCTTCCCGCGGGCCCACGTCCGGGCCACCCACCACTGCCGCTTCAGCACATTTCCGTTCTTTTTCAGCTGCACACCTGTCACCGATGGAATGGTCCAAACCCAGTTCTAGACCCCTCCCGGCGGTGGCTGCCATTCCGACCCTACTCTCGGAAACAGAGACACACAGAGGCGGTAAGTCGCACTCACGCCGTCCCCAACTCTTTGCCGTCGATTTCGACGGCAGCTGGGGGGCCACCTGCCCTTAGGACAGCAGTCGCCTCTCGGTAGCCACAGACGGGAACCTCCTCCACAATCCTGTGGTTCCCAAACTGAGGCAGCAACAGCAACTTCGGTGAACCCGAGAGAGGAGCCCTCTCCACTCACCCCCAGGTCCCTGATGACCCCATCGTCCCTGCTCAGGTCCCCAGGCCCAGCCGGGCTGAGCACCCCCCACTGGGTGCCCTCCTGGACCTCAGTCAGGCCGGCAAAGAGCCCTCCTGGGACCCGGGTGTCACCGAGCATTGCCCCCACCTTGCCAGTGAGGCTGAGGTGGCCCTGGGGGCCGGTGGGGACCGTGCTGGGGGCTGGTGGGGCCCAGGCCACAGGGCCCCCGTCGCATTCCTATGGGGTGGGGGGCGGAGGCCGTGTGCCCACAGGAGGCTGGCCTCACCCCGCTGTCACACGGGAGCCAGGGGCGGAGCCAGGGTGAGCCCAGCAGTGGGGTCCAGGCCACGTCCCCAGCACCCAGCACCGTCAACTCTGGGACAAAGTCACCAAGTTCCAGGAAGTTTGCAAAATAATGCAAAGTGACCACAACCCCTGCTTAAGGGCTCACCTCAACAGCTGCTCGGATATAGAGTTTCATTTTATTTTCAAGTGTTGAAGCTTCTAGTTCGTACTGCAGACATTCAATTTCAATCAGCTTCCCAGGAGCCTGCGGACACAGGTTTGCACACAGGGAGATGTTTAATGAAAGTGTTGTGGGCGTTAACGTCACAGGTCATTTAAAAATACCGCTTGGGGCCGGGCATGGTGGCTCACGCCTGTAGTCCTAGCACTCTGGGAGGCCGAGGCAGGTGGATCGCTTGAGGTCAGGAGTTCGAGACCAGCCTGAGCAAGAGTGAGACCCCGTCTGTACTAAAAATAGAAAGAAATTATCTAGCCAACTAAAAATATAAATATACAAAAAAATTAGCCGGGCATGGTGGCACATGCCTGTAGTCCCAGCTACTCGGGAGGCTGAGGTAGTAGGATTGCTTAAGTCCAGGAGTTTGAGGTTGCTGTGAGCTAGGCTGACGCCACAGCACTCACTCTAGCCCGGGCAACAAAGCGAGACTCTGTCAAAAAAAAAAAAAAAACCACCACTCGGTAGGAATTCAACAAACACACAGCACAAGATGAGGGTGCAGAGGACGCAGCAGTTTGGGTGAGGGGGCAGCTCGTTAATGTCAATGGACATCGAATTTTTAAATAATTAAACCAACCTCAGATAAACTTCCTCTTACAAAATGTAGCAAACACATTTTCTCTTATTTCAGCCCTGCCTGGGGTTAGGATACAAAAGCCCTTCTGATTAAAAACTGCGATTGAAAACTTACGAGTTGTTCATTCCTGGAATTTTCTATTTAACGTTTTCTGACCACGGTTGCTGGTGGGAAACTGAAACCGCAGACACCGAGCCCTGGGCGGGGACTGCCGCTCACCTCCCCGCGCCCCGGGCTGTGGCCGCGCATCTCGGCTCTGCGCGCCGTCAGCCCCTCGGTCCCCTCTCATCACTGTCCTCTCGCGGCCTCCTCCCCACCGCGCCCCGGGGACCTGGCGTTCCAGCTGGCACCTTCCTCCTGTTGCCCGAAGAACTTCCTTTAAAATGTGTTGTCATGTAGGTCAAACTTTCCATTTTGCATATATTAACAAATATTTAAAGTCTTTTTTTCCCTGGGTTTAGGTTTTTGGGTTGACCTTTTGTTTCAGTATTTTAGAGACGATCTTTGTCTGTTGGGTGCTACAGATTCCTGGGGCGAGTCTGGGGTCACCCCTGCGTCTGTCCCTCCCCTCTCGAAGATGAAGATCGTCTCACTCAAACATTGTGAAATTTCTTCACGTTGCTGTTTCCCTTCCTCTTCCGTCCCGAGGGTCCCGAGGGGTTCTCATCGCACGAGTCCCGGCTGGCCCAGAGCCGGCCCGCGGCCCTGACATGTGTCTCTCTCCGCGGGCCACTGAACAGTCTCCACGCTGCCCTCCACCCGGCTCACCCTCCCCTACAGTGACTGATCAGCTCCCATCCCACCCGTCCGACGTGGTGTTTCCTGTATCTCCCTTATTGCTCCACACTCAACCCGTCCCAGCTTCCTGGACATGCTGAACACGAGCACGGCCATCCCAACGTCTGCGTCGGCTAATGTCACCTGTCCCCTCGGTTTTGACAGGTTGGCTTTTCTCCTCCCAACGGGTCATGTTTGTCTGATTATCTGGTGATTCTTTTTTTTTTTTATCAGATAACACTAAATTTCACTTGTTGGATGCCGGTTTTTGTGTTCTTGGGTCCTCCAGATCTGCGCTGGTGTCCGGTCACTTTGCGGGAAGAGTTGGCTCTGCCACCGTCCTCGTTGTCCAGCTCTGTCGCGCGGGAGCAGAGCAGTGCTCAGCCGGGACGATTCTTCTGCGCTGGGGACACAAATCCTCGGAGCCTCCACCTGATGCTCCGGATTGAGGTTTCCACGCCGGCTGGCGGGAAGAGGAACCGCCCCAGCGCTGCGCGACTTCTGCAGACTGTTCCCTGGACTCCCTTCTCCAAACGGTGGTTCTCGCCCAGCCCGGGGGTCTCCTCACACGCACACACGTGTTGCCCGTCCTCAGCCCACGGGGACCCTCTGCGGACTCCAGACTCTCCGTGTGCAGCTCCCTCGGCTCGGGCCTCCCCGGTGACATCCAGCTGCCTCGTCCCCTCAGCCCGGGTGTCCCCCACCAGTCCCAGGCCACCAACGCTGGGCAGCTGAGCTCTCAGGGGCTCGTCCGTCTGATCCCACCTCTCCAAGGCCACCCTCCTTCACAGTCTTGTTCAGCGCTGTGGAAACCATTGCTCCGGGTATTTCATACGTTTTGTTTGGTTTTCCAGTTGTCTCAGGCTCAAGGGTCAATATCTCTTCTATCCCACCCTGGCCGGGGCAGAAGGCATCAGGTTTCACCGGCCCCTGCTGCATAATTTCCCGTTTAAGGAAAGATTCACCTATTTCTGGTCAATCACACAGGATTGCCACATCCCTCCTAGGAGGATGCCAGGATGTCAGACATTACAGTTCGGTATCGGGGACTTGCTCGCTGCCTCTCCCTGATCTCACGGCCGGTCCCTGGGGTGCTCCGGCTCCTGGGTTCAGCACAGCAGGGAGACCCTGCAAGGAAAGCGCCGGCAAAACCAGAAAGCCCGGACACACACACACACTTTGCACAGACTGTAATCGGCCCAACAATCCCTCCACCGCTCAGCGAGTAGTTACTGAGCAGCCGGTAAGTGCCAGCATGATGTAGGCGCGGGGGTGTGACGTCAGACACGCCCGTCCCCAGGAGGCACAATGGACCATGAATTAGTGACATGTAAACAATACACTTAGGCATAAAGGCGGTCAACGCGTAGTAACGTAGCCGCCAATTTACCCAAAGACGTGTGATATTTCACCAGGAAGATGCAGCAATTCTGAAGCTTTATGTACCAAGGAGCACGGAAAAATGACAGCCACACATCGCAAAGCTGACATTAAAATACTCTTCACAGAGATCAATGGAGTAAACAGATAAAAAGTCGTAAGGATATAAAAATGTGAAAACCAATTTATACTGAAATGCTACTTAAGGACTACTTTACTTAAAAAATAAAGATGTCCTTCTCAGGTACTCAGAGAATATTCACAGAAACCAGGAATGAATATTGAACACGCTGGAGCAGGCTCGTGAGGAGAGGGTGCCCTGGACTCGAGGTGTGATTCGCTCGATCCTCGTGTTTGGCTTTTCCCCATTTCACTGGGCTGTTACTCTTTAACTCTCTGTATTTGAGTTAGAGAATTAAAGAAAGACCTGGTTCCAGACACTTCAAGAAATGCCAGAGACGTGCTACCACGAAGGCCACAGCACCAGGCAGCTCGGGAGGCAGAGGCGGCCACCCAGCGGGGCTGCAGGGCCGGCCACGTGCGCCAAGGGGCGAGGGCGGGCGGGGCCGGACGGAGGCCCGAGCCAGGGCCGTGGGGCGGCAACAGCCAGCTGCCGCTGCATGAGCCCCGTTACGCTGCGTGAACCCCGTTACGGGGGGAAGGACCGTCCCAGGCCTTGTGATGCCCCAGGCCTCGGTTTCGATTCTGCAACACCCTCGGAGACGCCCTCGGAGACGGCCTTGTTATTGCAGCCAGCGCACAGTGACAAACACCGGGGGCTCAGCTGCTGAGAGGCAGAAGCGGGTGGGACCCAGGCGTGTGACCCCCGTGCTGCATTTGGCCACCGTGTCATGGAAAACCAGATGGGAGTGGCACCCTCAAAAGCACTTGGTAAAGTCCTTCAGACATGAGCCTCCCACACTCTTCGTCCTGGGAGCCGCCCGCACACACTGTCCCCTGCCTTAACGGCCCTTCCCACCCACCCGGCCGCCCCGGCGGTCCTGGCCAGGTGCTGCCGACTGCCAAGGCCAGGAGGGGCGTCTGTGCCCCCCTGAAAGCCGCTCCCACATCAGCCCGACTGTGAACACGACCAGCCGATTCCCCTTGTGCCCAACTCTGTGTCTCCCTGTCTGCGCCAGGCCTCACGGCTTGATCCGGTAATAAACTCCAGAGGGTCAGCCGGGGTTTTGCTCTCGGCTAACTTGGGCTAAACGCACGGCAGGCGCTCAGCGGAGACAGTGCAGTGACCTCCAGCGCCCGGTCCCACCGTCCTCGAGACCCCTCGTCCAACCTGGTCACCCTTGGGTGAAGCAAACTTACTGTGCACCATACTCAAAGCCGCGCTTGCAAACAGCTAACGGGAAACTCTGCTCTCTGGAAGAGGCCGTTCGTGGTCTCTTCAGTTAAAAAGCAAATGTGAAGCAAGCACTCTTACACACGTTTGGCAGAGTGTAAAACTTTTTCTGGAGGGCAATGTTGTAATATGTATTTAAAAATCTTAGAAGTAAAAATTCCCTAGTAATTTTACGTCAATAAACTTATCTTAGGGAAAAACCTTAAATGCAGAAAAAAGCTTTAGGCTCCAAATGTTCAGGACAGCCCTTTATGTAATAAGCAAAAAATTATACCGGGGTCCCCCCTTACCTGAGGGGCTGCATTGCAAGACCCCCAGTGGATGCCTGAGACCCCGGCTGGCACCACCCCCCGCACACCGCGGATCTCCCTACACGTCCACACCTACGGTGAAGTCTGATTTAAGAATCAGGCACAGTAAGAGACTGACAACGACATGGTAAATACAGCAATCGTAACAACAGACTGTAATGGAAGTCGTGTTAGTGCGGTTTCTCTCCTTCTCAAACCATCTTAGTATTTCAGACCGCGGCTGCCCACGGGTCACTGCCACTTCGGACGGCGGGACCGTGGGGGGGACCACCGGGGGGACCACGGCGTGTGGCTCCATGTCCGGTGACGGGGTTGGGGCGTGAGCCCTGGATCAGTGGGGCTGGGACACCCACGCACTGCACAACGGCCGGTGGCGTGTGGCCTGGCGCCTGCCACGGAGGCCGAGGGGAAGGGGCAGATGCAAAACTGCAAAAGCCACACAGCCGCAGCCGCACAGACGCACACGGAACACACGGAGGGCACTGCCAGCCACACGTGTGGGGCCCTTCGGCGACGGCTGTGTGAACGGCTTTTCCTGTCTCTGGCTGTTACGTGCAGACCCACAGTGAGCGTCCGGCGCTCCTCCCCCCGTCAGCGTCGTGACGACGCCACTTACCTGGCTTCCAATTTTCTTCAGGTCCGAGAGGCAGGCAGAGGAGATGTCCACGCATTTCAGGGTCAGAGAAAGATGAGCCAATTCAAAAAGCAACAGCATTCTGGAAACAAACCAACGGCAGTGGGTGACAGAACAGTACGCCTGCTGGTAGGCAGCCATTGTTCAACCAGAGGCGGGAATGAAAGATAAGAAATAAAATAATACAATAAAATGAATTAATAAAACAGACATCCTGCCGTGGCGGCCCCAGCCCAGCCTTCGGGCTGCAGGACCAGAGCCCGGCGCCTGCCCCAGCGCCTCCCCCCGGCGTGGAGCCGCGTCCCGGCGAGGAAAGAGGCCACGCGGGGCAGGCACGGTGCTTCCTGCCGCAGAGCCCGGGCTCTGCCGACCAACAGCCTCCGCAGCCACCAATCTGGGTCTTCGCAGAGATCAACAGGCTGATGCTAGAATTTATATCGAAGCATAAAGGACCAACAATGGCCTAAACAACTTTGAAAAAGAACAAGATTTGGACTAAACTTCCTCATTTCAAGAGTTATTATTAAGCTGTAGGACTCAAGAGAGTGGTCCCGGGCTTAGACAGACCAGGGTTTCCAGGCCTTGACACCTGACGTTTTGCACCAGACTATGCTGCTGGGTGGGACCTGTCCCGAGCGCTGTAGGGTGTCAGCAGTGTCCCTGGCCTCTGCCCACTACATGCTGGAAGCACCGCCAGTGGTGACCACCAAAAGTGTCCCCTGGGGACAAGCCTACATCTTCTCTGCCCTTTCCTAGGTAATAACCAGCGTCTTACCCAGAAACACTGATGCGAACGTCTGGCCCGTGGTTACCACCCACGCAGCACTCGATGACATGCACCTGCACCCATCCTCCCCTCTCCAGCCGGGGGGCTCTGGGACAGGGGGCCGCTTGGGGACAGGGGCTGATCTGGGGGTGGGGTGGGTACTTCTGCCCACCCCCGCCACCTCCAAAGGCCCTAGTGGGCCTGGCCTCCCCACCTCCTCGTCCTCCCCAGCTCCAGGGCAGGCATCTGCAGGGCAAGCCAAGAACAGAGAATCTGTAAAAGGATGTGTCACTGGCTCTCAGCCCTTTCTGGTTTTAAATTAACAGAATGGCCTTTTTCTCACCCAGAATTCCAGATACAGGAGTCCAAGTGGAGAAGTGTCAGTGGCCCCAGAGTGTCGGGAAGTCTCCGAGGCTCTCGGAGCTCCTGGGAAGGACCACGGAAATCCATGGAAATCCACGGAAACCCACCAAAAGGCAGCTCTGACTGGCAGCTTGTGTGAGGGCGTCTCCCCGGCAAGCAGAGAACACTCCTGCTCTTCCCAGCCCGGGGGCAGTGACCCGGGGCAGTGACCAAATGCTGACGGCACGAAGCTACAAGGAAACCTAAGTGTCCCAATCAGAAGGTGCCCCGCTAGCCCCTCTAGCCAGAGCGCAACAGAACCAGACATTCACACAGAAGCGGAGCCGCACGCAGAGACACTGGGGGTCCCAGCGCACACAGGCGCAGGCTGACAGCAGCGTCTGGCCAGGACGTGGCCCACACTGTCCTTGTAGTTTGGCACACCCAGAATTATTAAAAAACTAAAAGGTAAACAAACTGGGACAATTTGTAAATACACTGGAGCTGAAGGGCTCACACCCTAAAATAGAAAAAGTTTCTATAAGTCGATAGTGAAATGATTTATATACTTTTAAGAAATCAGGTCAAAGAAATGAACGTAAAGTTAACAAAAAGAAAACATGGTAGTAAATATATGAAAAAATGTTCAACTTCATCAGCAAAGAAACGGACAGGAAAGCGCTGACAGCCGTTCACGGTCAGGCTCCGCGAGGGGCGGGACGCGGCCTTGTGTGCCCCAGCGCCCCGGAATCCTGCCGGCAGGAGTCTGCCCCGACAGAGTGATGGGCAGACAGTCAGAAGAGACCCTCACATCAGTCCTAGCGCTGACCGGGAGCCCCAGCCACGGAAGGGGACGCCGCAGGCCACAGCCGAGGCCACAGCCGAGCTCCGCCCGGCTCCAGTTAGAACCACTGGAGAATCGGAACACGTCAGCCGCCTTCAGGAAAACACTCACACACATGCACACCTATGTGCCCACTCACATGCCTCCCGGAGAGCCCACTGACCCTCCCTGGCACCCGGCCCCCACCCCAGACCTGTGAGACCTCCCGTCCTGCCTCCTGGGGTTCGGGGTCTCCAGTGATCCCCTCCCCTTGAGTGACCTGCGTCTAACGGGTAGGCGAGCTCCGTGTTGAGCTGATCCCACTGCCTCAGCTGGATTCAAACCACTCCGACGTCTGGTGCGCTCGCCGACCCTCCTGGCTGCCTGCCACAAACGAGCTGTCACGTGGAGGTTCCCAGGCAGCGAGGACCCGAGGCCCTCACTGCATGAGAAACAGAATCCTGCCAATGCCCACGTGGGCTTGGAGTCGCTCCTTCCCCATCCAGCCTCCACAAGAGACCCGGCCCGGCAACACCCTGACCGCGGCTGCGCCTGGATTCCGAATTCCACAGCCACGCAGAGGTTACAAACGAGCGTGGTTTCAAGCTGCTAAGTTGGTGGCAATCTGTTGCACAGCCATGCCTTTCCCAGGGCTGTCATAAAACCGAAACAATGAGATAACTTCAGCCCACTACGTTAACAGGGCTCCACCTCATCTCTTAAACGAACACACGGTGCTAATGAGGATGTGACAGAACAGCTGTGGGGTCAGGGAACAAACCCTGTCACTTCCGTGAAAATACCTGGGGGGTGCTGTGCAGATTCCGCAGGCAGCCCCGGCTCAGTTCCCTGCTTCTAGGACTCTAGCGCAGGACTCACCCTGGACTCCAAGGGTGCTCAGAGGAGCCAAGAAAGCACAGAACTGGAACCGACTAGCCTGGGAAATGCTCGAGAAAAACGTGTGTTCCTCTACACAATGAGGTATTACGCAGCTATTCAGAAATGTGTAAGAAGATGCTGTAACAACTTGCAAATGCTTATGCTGGGAAGTTAAATTTGATTTCAAAAAGTAGGATACGAAAGTACTGCCCAAACGGTACCAACCTCAGTACAAAAAAGATGAGAAGGAAATTTACTAAAACATCCACATGGCTGACTCTTGCTAAAGAAGTTCCAGTTGATTGTTTTTATATTTTTCCGCATTTTCCAGTACTTGCCAAATTTTGCACAAAGATTACATATATGTAAATGTACGCTGGAAAAACGTAAACACTTACTTTTCTTCTCTGATTGAAGGAAAGTGCTGGGGATTGTACTGACTCAAATATCTGTAGGCCATTTTCAGAATACTGTTGACATCTTCAGGTAATTCATTTTTATCCACTTTTCTGGAATTAATTCAAACACAAAATAATCAAAAGATCCTATTGCGTTTATTCCATTTATCCGAAGAGGGTCTAGGAAATTGTTTCCCACTAAAAAGAAGGGCTAAAATAATCCCTTGTCCTTCGTCTCCTCGAATGTCCCAGACACGATGTCACACTTCCTCACCCGCCCTCACTCCAGCTGCACCATGAAAACATCACCCAGGAAGGTTTGCACAGGCCCTTCCACCAGGGCAGGACCACACCGCGGAACCCGCCCACGGACAATCGTGTCCCCTCCCCTCATCCGCGCTAGGACCTGTGGTCAGCATCCCACTCTCCCCAGAACGATCTCAGCACATGAACACCCAGATCTCGTCATACCCCTCAGCACCGAACACACTGCCATCTCTTGAATGTCCCCCACCCTCAACACTGTCCTCACCTGACTCCCCTGAGCCCTCAAACACTTTGATCTGCACACTTCCCTCAGTCCTCACTGTCATCTCCTCACTCCCCTCAGCTCCCAAACACTGTCCTCTCCTCACTCCCCACAACCCTCAAAACCTGTCATCTCCTCACTGCTCTCAGCCCTCAAAACCTGTCATCTCCCTCACTGCCCCTCAGCCCTAAAACACACTGTCACCTCTTCAATCCCCTCAGCCCTCAAACATTCTCATCTCCTCACTCCCCTCAGCCCACATACAGTGATGCCCTCATTGCCCTAAGCCCTCAAACATTCTCATCTCCCCACTCCCCTCAGTCCTCAAACCCTGTCATCTCCTCACTCCCTGCAGTACTCAAACCTTGTCACCTCTTCACTTCCCTCAGCCCTCAAACCCTGTCACCTCCTCACTCCCCTCAGGACTCAAACACTGTCATCTCCTCACTCCTCTCAGCCCTCAAACACTGTCACCTCACCTCCTCACTCCCCTCTTCCTTCACACACTGTGATCTCCCCAATCCCCTGAGCCCTCAAACACTCTCCTCTCCTCAGTCCCCTCAAATACACTGTCACCTCCTCATTCCCTTCAGCCCTCACACACTGTGATCTCCTCACTTTCCTGAGCCCTGAGACACACTGTCACCTCCTCAATCCCCTCAGCCCTCCCACACTATCACCTCCTGACTCCTCAGCCCTCAAACCCTATAAAATCCTCACTGCTCTCATCCCCCAAACCCTGTAATCTAACTTCCCCTCAGCCCTCAAACCCTATCACCTCTTCACTCCCCTCAGCCCTGAAACACTGTGATCTCCTCACTCAGCCAAACACACTGTCACCTCCACGCTCCCCTTAGCCCTCAAACACTCTCATCTCCTCACTCCCCTCAGACTTCAAACCCTGTCATCTCCTCAATCTCCTTAGCCCTCAAACACACTATCACTTCCTGAGTCCCCTAAGCCCGCAAACCCTTTCATCTCCTCACTTCCCTGACCCTCAAACCCTGTCATCTCCTCAACGCCCTCAGCCCTCAAACCGTGTCATCTCCTCACTGCACTCAGTGCTCAAACTCTGTCATCTCCTCACTTCTCTCAGCCCTCAAACACTGTGATCTCTTCACTCACCTCAGCCCTCACACTGTCACATCCTCACACCCCGCAGCACTCAAACACTGTCATCTCCTCACTGAACTCAGCCCTCAAACCCTGTCATCTCCACTCCCCTCAGCCCCCAAACACACTGTCATCTCCTCACTGCCCTCAGCCCTCAAACACTCTCATCTCCTCACTCCCCTCAAACACTTTGTCACCTCTTAACTCCCTTCAGCCCTCACAGTGTGATCTCCTCACTCCCGTCAGTCCTCAAACACTCTCATCTACTCATTTTCCTCAGCCCTCAAACACTCTCTTCTCCTGACTCCCTAAAACACACTGTCACCTCCTCACTCCCTCAGCCCTCAAACCCTGTCACCTCTTCACTCCCCTCAGTCCTCACTGTCATCTCACTTCCCTCAGC
Source organism: Eulemur rufifrons (assembly GCF_041146395.1). Lineage (NCBI taxonomy): Eukaryota > Metazoa > Chordata > Mammalia > Primates > Lemuridae > Eulemur > Eulemur rufifrons. Next base: position 71,086,618 of record NC_091010.1, read on the forward strand.
CCCCAAACACACTGTCACCTCCATACTCCCCTCAGTCCTCACTCTCATCTCCTCACTTCCCTGACCCTCAAACATTGTCAACTCCTCATTGCTCTGAGCCCTCAACCCTGTCATCTCCTCCCTGCCCTCAGCCCTCAAACCTTCATTTCCTGCCTACCCCTCACTCTCAAACCCTGTCACCTCCTCACTCCCCTCACCCTCAAACACACTGTCACCATCCTCACTCTCCTTAGCCCTCAAACACTGTCATCTCCTCACTGCTCTCAGCTCTCAAACCCTGTCATCTCCTGACTTCCCTCAGCCTTCAAACTCTGTCACCTCCTCATTCCCCTCAACCCTGAAACACTCTCATCTCCTCACTCCCCTCAGCCCTCACACATTGTGATCTCCTCATTGCCCTCAGGCTTCAAACACTGTTATCTCCTCACTCCCCTCAGTCCTCAAAACTGTCATCTCCTCACTCCCCTCCAACACACTGTCACCTCATTCCCCTCAGCCCTCAAACACTGTCATCTCCTCATTGCCCTCAGCCCTCAAACCCTGTCACCTCCTCACTCCCCTCACCCCTCAAACAGTGTCATCTCCTCATTCCCCTCAGCCCTCAAACACTCATAATCTCACTCTCCTCAAACAGTCACCTCCTCACTCCCTGAAGCCCTCAAATCCTGTCATCTCCTCACTGCCCCTCAGCTTTCAAACGCTGTCACTTCCTCACTGCCCCTCAGTCCTCAAAGCCTGTCATCTCCTCACTCCCCTCAGCCCTCAAACACTGTCACCTCCTCACTCCCTTCAGCCTTCACACACTGTGATCTCCTCACTCCCCTCGGCCCTCAAACCCTGTCATCTCCTCACTGCCCCTCAGCCTTCAAACTCTGTCACCTCCTCACTCCCCTCAGCCCTCAAACACTCTCACCTCCTCACTCCTAGAAAACACACTATGTTCTCCGCCATCCGAATTCCCTCCAGCTGGCATTGCAGTTCTCCTGCCCTGCATGGGGACTTCTCACAACAGTCCTCCCTGGACCCCCTGGTAACGATCCTTCCCCCATTCATTCTAACCCATTGGGTGAGGGTTTTCCTACAAACTGCTCTTGTTTTCTTCAATGTCATAGTGAAATCCAGACTCATCTGGCATGACTTGTCAGAGGAATCTGACACTGTTGGTGACTTTCTTCTCCTGGAGCCACTCTTTTCGCTTGGCTGAGAAGCTGCACTCCTCTTCCGGTGGCTCGGCTTTCACAGGTGGCGCCAGGTTGCGCCCAGGCCCCGCCTAGCCACGCCAGCTCGTGCAACCCAAACTCCCTCACCTGCAGGCACAGGCGTGCCCAGGTGGAAGGCACAGCCTTCCTGAGCTCAGCACTCGGGAAACTCAACTCCTGCTCTCCCTCCCCAGCTACTTACGCTTTTAGCATGTTAATGAGGAAAGAGACAGAAAGGCTAATGGAATTTTTCTTTTCTTCTTTTAACTGAAGTTCATCCATTAATTCATGACGAACCTGTCATCAAATGGAACAGAATATTACTTTGGATTAAACCATAGGTAGAGATCTAGATTTTGTGTCTAGATATTATTTTGTAAATATTCCTCCTGTAATTAATATTTGTAACTAACATAGATCTTCTCATTGTTATATTTAGCTTTTGCAGATACAACTTAAGCTCATTCCTTTTACATAAAAATGAATAGCTGATGAATGTTTTTCACACACATTCTTGTATTACAGTAATTCTTACAGTTTTATAAATTTTGTATTGACTTAAAAAATCAATGCTGTTATAAAGGAAATATTCAAAGGGTAACAATAAAGGCAAAAGATCTTGTTTTGTTTTCAAAATATCATGGTTATATGTCTTCCCATAGGATGAACCGCTATTCTGTGTGCATTTGCTTTGTTCATGTATGTTTTTATCTCTCTCAATTAAAGGACTTGCTTGCAGTTTTTATGCATAGTTTCCTGAGCACTGGCTTTTAAGCAAGTACTTCTCATATCTGTATATTTTAACATGTCAACTTACCATAAGAGAGAATATCTGTCGGTATTTCTGTGGCACATTTGATTTTATGAACGGTGCCGCGGTAGAACAGAACTTAGCGGCCTCCTCCTTTCTTCCAGCTTGCAGGTAACACTCAAGAAGTTCCCTAGATAACAGGGCTGATATTAAACCCTGCAGAAATAGTGTTCTGCTGCAAATGTGTAATAACCAGGTTACTATACTTTTATAATTTTTATGTTTCACCAACTTCAGAAAGATAGACTGGGAGCAGCTCCGCCAGCCATAACCAGGGTGTGTGGCTCACCAGGAAAGGCCTTTTAATTTCCCAAGACGTTTAAAAATAATATTTTATTTATTTGTTTGTAGAGACAGGGTCTCACTCTGCTGCCTAGGCTGGTCTCAAACTCCTGGCCTCAAGCAATCCTCCCGCCTCAGCTTCCCACAGCGCTAGGACTACAGGTGTGAACCACCACACCAGCCTGAAAATGACATTTTAAAGAAAGGTCTTATTTGCATTTACTTGCTTTTAAAGGTTCCCCAATGGCTACAAAGCCAGCAACCAAAGCCTACAGACTCTGGACTTGGGCTTGAGTGCGGACTCTCAGGCGCTGGCACAATCAGGACTCCTGCTGTGAACACTCGCCCAGCACCGGCCTGCGCAGAGCGCGACCCAAACACGGCAAAGCTCTGACAGAGCCCCTGCCAGTCCGGCCCACGCCGTGACCAGCAGCATTTGCCGATGGCGGCGGTGGTGGCTTCTCAGGGCTGAGGCCCCAGCAGCCACTGTCCTGCCCTGGCTGCCCCCACAGCCTGGCTACTCGGGGGCCGCCTGGGCCCCTGGACCTGCCTACTCGCTCTGGTTTTATCTTGCTCAAGCGTCTACTACATTACGAATTTACTGAACTAGGATTTTAAAGCCATGAGCCAGGACGGGTGGCGCAGGACCCTGTTTCCTCTGCTCTGAGTCTGGACACGCCACTTCGTCCCCCGGAAGGGCAGGGCCACCCCCACGCACAGCATCAGCTCCGCTCGCCACTCCTTGTCTTCCTCCTCGATTTGACTCAGCACGTTGACGATTTGGGAGAGGCTGGGGATCAGGTGGTGATGGTATCCGGGCTTGAGAAAGGGCCGCACCATTTGCCAGTAGAGGACGGAGGCGTTGTATACCAGGAAGTAATACCTACGGCCCAAGGAGAGGCGGCCTGAGCTGCAGAACCAGGGCCCTCCCCTTTCCCTCGGAGCCCCCCGCGGAGTCGCGCATTCCTCCCCGTGTCCAGCAGATGGCAGCACCATGGCTAAGCAGCTCGGGCTGCACCTGTGTGAGCACCCGGCACAGAGCCATCTCCGGGGCAGCTGTGGCGGCCTTGCTGCCAGTGTGCCCGTGGCTCCAGCCCAGCCCCAGCTGCAAGGACCCAGCCACAGGCTCCCGAGTGTGGACCACGACCTCTTCAGTCAGTCATTCCACCAGCTGATCAGACCCCATGAAAATACAGCACTGAGCAAGGCCTCCTCTGTTTCTCGAGGGACAGACAAGAATGGGACGAGGGAATCAAGGAAGGCTCCCTGGAGGAGACATCCTGCCGTGGCTGAAGATGACCAGGAGGGAAACTTCGGGCACAAAGCCTCCCAGCATCCAGGTGAAGTGGACGAGGGGCTGGAGAAGTGAGCAGAGGCGCCTCCTGGGAGTCTGGGCTTCTCCCGGGGCAGGCAGCCCGGTGCCATGAAGGGCGTGTGGAGGGGATCACGGCAGCTGGGCCCTGCAGGGCCACAGGTGCCTGCTGGTGTCCTGCCTCGGTCACATCCCCTCAGGGAGTTTACGGGGAGCCACAGCATGACCCTGAGACAGGACTCATCTTTCCCAGGAAAGGAGGGGAAGCCCAGGTGTCCCGACCGGAGTCGCCCGGCCTGGAGGGGCTTCCACGCCGGAGGAGTGGCTCCCAGGGCCCGGCAGCCTGCTCCGTCACCCACACCAGAAGGGGACTTATCCTGTCAGCTCTCCCCTAACTCCCACATGCCCTCAAATGCGGCTCCTTGTCTCCCCCGCCACCACCGCGGACACCCCTGGGCCACCCTCTCTCTGCTCAGCTCCTCCCCCAGGTCCCCACAGAGCAACAAGGCCTCTTCCTGAAGGTGCCCCTGACAGCCTCCAGGGCTCCCCGCCACCCACCTGGCCCGTCCACAGCTGCCCCGAGACCCCTGGAATGCAGCGTGGACCAGGCTCCCCCATGGGGGCGCCCACGGCTCCAGGACACAGCTCCCGTTGGAGACACCCACTGACCCCAGAACTCTGGTTTGAGGTGAGGCCTCCCCACCGCCCTGTCCCCACGGAGCCAGGTCTGCGGCTGGGCCCGTAGCCCCAGCACTGACGTCGAGGTGTGGCCAGAGAAGGCATCCCCAGAAAGAAAGCAGACGCTGCACGTCTTTCAGTGCTGCACCCTGTTTAAACGTGTTGTGTTCACGCCAGTTTGTCCACAAGCTCTGCAGTTTCAACAGTGACATTTATCTTTGATGGAGAAGGCATGGGCCAGTAGAAACCGTGCTGGAGTGTCACAGGTCACCTCTAGGGACGGGAGGCCCGGCCGGACCATCTACCAGGGGCAGCACAGGCAGGCGCTGGGTGCTGGGGGGTGGCCCAAGGAGGGGGAGCCGCCAAGAGGGGCCCTCGAGAGAACGGACTCTCGGAGCCACCTGCAGATCAGGACAACCACCGCCTGCAGACACGGACGCACTTGGCGTGCACAGGCCCCGTTCCACACGCTAACGACCGCGCGCCACGCCAAGTGCATGAAAAACACAAACCACAAACGGGAGAACACCCCACAGTCCACAGGAAGACAACCACTCGGTCAGGCCTGGCTCTGACGCCCCCCCACACAACCGACCAGAAAGGCCCATTCGAGGGTGCCTACCTGGGCTCTCCTTTCGCAAAGTTTATGGCCTTCATGTACTGAGTCACACAGTTCTCAAACTCCTCCTGAAACAGCGGAAAGGATGCACGGTTCAGTCGCCGCTCCCCGCCACGGCCCTGGAAGCTAAGCCCACCCGAGACTGGCGGACCGGCTGCGAGGGGTCGGAAACCGCCCCGCTAGGCGGGCGCAGACGCGCAGAGACCCCTGGTCACGCGGGGCACCTCAGACTGCACTGCGGGGGCGAGACCCTAACAGGACACGGTGCCCGTTTCACGTCCCTGTGAAAATGAACTTGGGTGCTTTACTTCGCTAAATTCGGCTTTAAGACTTTCTCCCCCGACACCTGGAGCGGGTGGGGAGGACGGCGGGGGAGGCGCAGGGGCGCCCCTCACCAGGTTGTCCGTGGACCGCGGGGCGCACAGCTGGGCCCGGCACAGGTGGGCTCGGCCCAGAAACTGCGTGACTGGCCCCTTGACCTTGAAGTACATCTGGATGCAGTCATCGCTCACCTCGGGCTGCCCCATCTGCGGGAGAACAGGAGCAGGTGGAGCCGGGCGGGCCATCAGGCCGCGGAGGGATCCCGCCTCCACCTGCCGCGCGGACCCTCCGGGGGGCCCAGACCCCCACGCCGCGACGCAGGACCCTCCCACCTCTGCCCTGGCCTGGGGCGGGGGCTGAGTTACCTTGAGCGCCTGCTCCGCACACAGCACAAACAGGTCGGGGCTGAAGCTCTCCCAGGGGTCCAGCTCCGACTTGCCCAGGTTGGCCGCCTTGATCAGCTCGTAGGCTCTCCGCAGCGCGGCGACGTCTGCGGGGGAAGCGCCTTGAGCACAGGGGGGACCGCCCGGCCTGGGGTCGGGCTGGGCCTGCGGCTGGCCTGGGGTCGGCCTGGGGGCGGCCTGGGGTCGGGCTGGGGTCGGCCTGGGGTCGGCCTGGGGTCGGGCTGGGGTCTGGCTGGGCCTGTGGCCGGCCCTGGGGGGTGGGGGGCCTGGGGCCGGAGGGTCCACAGTCAGGGCCGCCCCTTTTGGAGGCCCTAAAGGCACTTTCCTCACTTTTACTCTGGTGAGGAAGTTCAGGGACCACCTGAAAGCTTCAAAGGGTCATCTGTGAGGCAGGGGCAGGGTCGCAGGGTCCCGGGGCCTCCCGGGGAGGGGGTCGCAGGGTCCGGGGCCTCCCAGGTGGGGAGCTGAGGGTCCCGGGCCCACCTTGCTGGCTCTCGGCGCGGGCCAGCTCCTGCGTGATGACCGCGTCCATGGCGCTCTCCCCGGGGTCCTCAGCGCAGCGCCCCGGCGGTGTCTGCTCGCCAGGCCGCGGGACCAACGGCGGTTGCCTAGCGACGAGAGGACGCGGACGCGGCTCCGGGTCCGCTGCGGGCCACGCGGTTGCGGTCGCTGTCGCTGCAGGGGGAACCGCTGCCCGCCCTGCGCCTCCTGTTACCCGGCGCCAGCGAGGACGTGGGGGCGGCGGGCGGGGGAGGGGGAGGGGAGCCAGGGGCGAGGGAGCGGAGGGGCACGGCAGGGGGCAAGGTGAGCGCTCCCGGACCAGGCCGCCCCTCTCCCCTGTGGCCCTGGCCGCGGCCGGCGCCGCCCTGGGGGGCTCTGGCCCCGGGTTCGTCTCCGCCCCACCCCCCGACCTTCTGGCCAAATTCCTGCAGGCCCCTCCCAGCATTCCCTGGTGCATTTATTCAACGATAGGTATTTGCACCTGCGGGGGTGGGTGGGGCCCCCGGAAGGGCCCCCTGGGGAGACAGGACAGCAAATGAGGAACTGAGAGCCTGACAGCCTGTGAAGGGGGTTCTCACCCCAAGTGGTGGGGTGGGGAGTGTCCCTAAGCAGGGGACAGTCGAGCTGAGCCCTGAGCAAGGGGAGGAAGAAGAAGAGAAGGGAGTGAGCAGGAGGGAGGCCAGGCAGGCCGCAGCGCACAGCCCCCACTACCCGGCCGGGGCTCCGCCTCCTCCTCCTCCCCAGCCCCCACCCCAGGGTGCCTGAGCAGGCTTCCCAGGTGTGAGCTGCACCTGGGCGTTTCTGTGATGCCAGAAACATTCCCATTACTGGTGTCGTGTCGCTGTCGGGGCAAACGCTTGGACAGGGCGGGGAGAAGCCCCAGGGCAGGGAGGAGGGAGGAGATTGTCTAGCAGCTGAGGGTCGGGCTGCAGGTTTTGCAGGGGGGAGCAGGCTGGCTTGGGGAGGCCAACCCCGACCTGGGGCACTCGGAACGACCTGGCCGGCGTCTGTCTGGGACATGCAGAACCACGACACACGCACCCTGGGCAGAGCTCTGGCTGGAGGTCAGGCCGAGCCTGGCACCTGCGCCCACAGTGCTGTCCTGTGGGGACCGTGCCCAGGGGACGGCCCAGGGTCTGGAGAGGGTTAATTTTAGGTACCTTTAAAGGTACAGGATTATTAGAACTTTAAATGTTGATAGGTTTTTTTAGTGATAAACAATATGATTCTATACACAAAAAATCCTGTTGTCAACAGGAGAGAACCCAAACTCTGTAGAATAATTTAAAAAGGTTTATTCTGAGCTGGATATGTGTGACCATGGCCCGGAGCCATGCCCAAGAAGCCCTGAGCAAGTGGTCTCGCCATGGTTCATTATCTTGGTTTTATGCATTTCAGGGAGACAGGAATTACAGGGACAGTCAGAATTCAACACATGGAAGGCGGAGGTCTCCAAGCCGCCGATTGCAGGTTTCAGGTGGGCTTAAAGATTCTTTGATTTGTAATTGGCTAAAGAAATGAAGCTTTGTCTAAAGGCTGGGCATGTTTTAAGCTAAGGAGGTCTGCTAATCAGAGATGAGCCACCGGACACACAGCTGTGCTGTTAAGTGAATGGATGACCTGCAGGTGTGGGTTAAGCTCTGTCTTGCACGGCCTTGTTAACGAGTTAATGAGTCACAGAGGACGTCTCCAAGAAGGGAGGGGCATGACGAGGCATGTCTGACCTCCCTTACGGCCAGCAACTGGGGTTTAGGGTGTTTCTGGGGTCCCCTGGGCCAGGAGGGGTCCATTCAGTCAGCTGGGGGCGTCAGATGTTTAGTTCACAGTGGAATCTATGACAAGACTACAATCACCAATAAGCGAATTTAGTCCCTGGGGGGCTGCGGCCTGGCTGTGCCCCCTGTCCCCGGAGTGCACCGGCTCTGGCTCCACTTTGGGGCCGTTTGACGCAGGCTTGGCTACTTTGCTGCTGGTGTGAGAACTAAAACGTGGGGTCTGGAAAGGAGGCTGGCTGGGACCTCCGTGTGAGCCTGGTCGCTCAGGCAGCGCGTGGAGAGGGAGGTGGGAGCAGCCGCGTACGCCCGGGGCCTGCGTCAGAGGCGGCCCTGGGCCACGCTCCACGTGTTGGGCCACTCCGGGCGTGATGGCTGTGGGGTCCATGACAGTCGGTTGGACCCCAGAACCACTGCTGGGGGAGGGCGTGGAGAGTGCACGTGTGTGTGAGCACGAACATGAGCGTGGGGACGCGTGCAGTGTGCAGCCTGTGTACATGTGTGTGTGTGTGTGTGTGTGCGTGTGCATGTGTGCGTGTGCGTGTGCGTGTGCCCCGGGCAGCCCCAGCACTGCGCGGCCTGGCACTGGGAGGAGGAGCCCAGTGTTGCCAGGAGGGGCAGCCGGATGCCCAGGAGCAGCAGGAGGGTCGGGGAGGCACCCGCCACCTCCCATCGCCCCTTCCCAAGGGGCAGCCCCTGAACAGAGTATCAGCTTCCCAGACAGGCGGGTTCCTGCAGTTTCCCAGACGGCCACACGAGGGTGATGTGACCCAGCCCTAGGAGGACCCAGAGCAGAGCATGGAATCATCTGGAACACCCAGCACCCCAGCACCCCAGCACCCCTCCACCCCACGAGTTCCCTTCTCTGCATCACGCTGGCGTCACGTCTTTCTGCTTTTGAAACGCTTCTGTGCTCGCTTGGGCAGCGCATACACTATAATTGGAAGGATACAGAGATTAGCATGGCCCCTGCGCAAGGATGACACGCAAATCCGTGAAGCGTTCCATATAAAAATAAATAAATAAATAAAATTAAAAAAAAATAAAATAAAAAAAGGAAAAACTTCTGTTCATGACTTTGCCACCTTTTGATGGGATTGTTTGTTTCTTAATGATTTGTATGAGTTCTGTGTAGACTACGGATATCAGTCCTGTGTTGGATGTGCAGTTTGCAAATATTTTCTCCCATTCTGCAGATTGTCTATTTACTCTGTTGATCATTTCCTTTGCTGTGCAGAAACTTTTTAATTTTAACCAAGTCCCATTTATTTATTTTTGTTGTTGCCGTATTTGCCTTTGGGGTCTTAGTCGCAAATCCTTTGCCTCAGGCTGACGTCTGGAAGAGGGGCCTCAGGCGCGCCTGGGGGAGGGGCCGTCGGTGCTCCCTGGTGGCAAAGCGGGAGGGGGGGAGACAGGAAGGCCCCAGGGGTGGAGAGGCCCGGTCCAGCCTCTTCTCCGCCATGGGCAGCCCGACAGCCCTGGCCACCGAGCCACCGTGTCCTCTGTCTCTGGGGGGCCGAGACTGGACTCCGCACCAAACACGCTGCTCCCGGACGGGTCCAGGTGCCGCCAGCGTCCAGAGTGTGCGGGAGCGAGTGCCTGTGCCCCCACCCACCACCTCTGCCCAGAGTCAGGGCCGGCAGATGCAGCGAAACCAACAAAAAGCAGGGAAACAGCCCATCCACCAACCAGCCAAACCAAACAGGAAAAGATACCTCGTTAATTCCAATTTCAGATGAACAATGCATTTTTTTAAATATAAGTGTGTTCCATAAAATATTGCATTGACTTAAATATTGCATGGATTATACTTATGCTAAAAAATTATTTGTTGTTTACCTGAAATTCAAATTTAACTAGACACTCTGTATTTTATCTGAGAGCCACATCCAGAATCTCCAAACTCAGAATTTTATGCACAGCTATACTCTCTCTCCCTCGACGTAACTCTCTGGTAATCTCAGGCCTCAGAGCCGACCGCGGAAGCTGCTGGAAGGCAGATGTCAGCACAGAGCTCAGGGCAGGGAGTGGGCCCAGGACTGGGGTCAGATGTCAACACCAGCGCAGAAAGGAAAGTGCTTAGGTAACAATGGGAGGGAAGGGAAGGAAAGGAAGAGAGGATGGAAAGCAATTTTCTTTTCAATTTATCATTTGTTATTGATGTATCAGGTAATAAAAATATGAGAATATTTAAATGTACCGAGGAGACTCTAGACAAATTAAGAAAGATATTATCATCAGTTAAACTCTGCTGGGGGCAGGGAGGAAGTAGAAGCCCCTGATTTTGCCCTGGGCAGGGGAGAGGCATGCAAGATAGGAAATGGAAGTGTTACTATAACGCTGTAATTCTTTACGAAACCACAAGAAAAACTTAACCATAGAAGGCAAATCCTGCATCTCAGAGGAACAATTACACAAACCAAAGCACTGAAATCACAGATCAGGTTGAGTTTGCTGAAAGAAAAAGACAAAACCAACAAAGTACAGAAAGCATAACATAAAAATTTTCAAATATGATTAAATATGAATAAAATACAACATGAATAAGCATAAGTATGTAAAATACGATGCTATAAGGTTTGTGTAACACCAATAAATGTAAAAGGGCCAAACTCACCTGCTGAAAGAAAGACTCCGACGGAGCCCAAGGCAGCGCTGGGTACTGGCTGTGGAAAGAGACACAGGACCGAGCGACCCGGGAAGGCTGGCCCCGAGACGCGAGCAGAGGCCTAGGAGGAAATGGGGAGGGGGGTGTTTCATGGCATCAGACAAGGTTAGAACGAAAAAAGGGACTGATCAAAAAAAGTAGAAAAATAATAATGGCAGACTCTAATTCTGTCTCCAGTTAATGACAGATTAAGTAGACAATTGTAAGATTTTATATATTAAGAGACCCATAATTGAGATACTGTTGACAGAAAAACCAAATTCTGCCAAAATATTTAAAGAGGTTCATTCTGAGCCAGTGTGAGTGACCGAGGCCCGGGCAGCACCATCTCAAGAGGTCTTGAGAAAATGCGCCTGAGGCAGCCGGGTCCCATTTTGGTTTTATAAGTTCATGGGGACACGAATTACAGGTAAAATCATAAACCTACACGTGGAGTGTATACATCGGTGCGGCCTGAAAGGGTGAGCTGTCTTGCAGTGAGGGCCCACGTCACGGGTGGGCGTTAGGGATCCTCCAGTGGGTCGCTGGTTGAGAGTTGAGCTTTGTCTGAAGACGCCGGGTCGGGTGGGTGGAAAGGGGAGCTCAAGTCGAGGGCTGGCTGCCTGTCACGTGATGCCAGACCAGGGCGGGGGGACAGTGAACCAGATCACACGGGTTAACGCAAAGACTCATTTAATGAGGTTTTATGTTTGGTGAGGTGTGACTCACCAGGCACCTTAGAAAGGAATTTGGGCAAGAAAAAAAAAGGTCAGAGTTTGGTCCTCTCCATATCTGTGCCTCATGCTGAAAACAGAGAGTAAAACCATCTTCTTAGCTGCCATGGAACATTTAATTATTAATTACAAATTAGGTAACAAAAACTCTCAGTGGAGCCCCCAGAGTATGAACAGTCAGACAGCATCTCTGCGCATAAGACAGCAACGTCAGACATGTAAAGCACAACCAGAAACAAACAGCCCTCCTAGCGAAACAAAAACGCCTTGTCTTGAACAACTCTTAGGTTCAAGAACAAACCAAAACTTGAACGCACTGAACAGAGTATCTCAAAAAAACAAGAAGAAAAATCATTCCCCATCACTGCCAGAGACAGTGCTCAGCGGAGAAATCCTCGTGATTAGAAACCAAACACAATATTTAACACCCAGCTCCGTTTGGAAAAGAATCACGTTGCCCTGAGAGAAGCACAGGGAGGGAGGGATTAGGAAGATAACGGAAGACAACAGAAAGCAAGAGAACCAGAGCGCTAACAGATAAATCCAGCACCTGATTAGCTCCGGCCTAATTAAGAAAAATGAGGAAAGTACAAATAACAAACGATAAAAAAGACATTGTGCACATTCTTTGCTAAAATTAGAGCACTCCGCCCTCACAGATGCTCTTCCAGGAAACGCAAACACAAGAGCTCTCCCCGGAAGAGGGGAGGAAGAGGAGAGTCGGGACGGACCAGTCACCACAGCAGGGACAGAGAAAGTCACTGAAGAACCTCCCGGCCCTGCCCAGGACATCAGGCCAGTTTCACGGGAAGGAAAAGGAAGCTCCGTTGCTCTCAAACAGTTCTGGAGTGAAGGAAAAGAAGGAAGCCGTGAGATTAATTTTGGAAGACAGAATAACATTGACACTCAATTTCGACAAAGGTTGCACAAAAACGAAAGCTGCAACCAATCTTCCTATAAATATTGACGTAAAAATCTTAAATAAAACATTAGCCAGTAAAATGTAGCAGCAAATAAAAAAGAAGGAAGCATCACAATCAGGTGGGCTCGTGCCAGAAAGTCAACGATTTGACAGTAAGGATTGATTGTTCTAATTCAGCTTGTCCCTAACTTAAAGAGAAAAACTGTGATTATTTCCGTATGTGCCCAAAGGGCATTTGACAAGATCCAGCCTCCACTTGTGCTGGAAAAACCCTAAGTAAATGAGGAATAAAAGAGCATTTTCAAGATCCCGCTCACAGGGATATTATAGCCATTCTCATTAGGCGGAAGCCTGGCGAGGACGTCCGGTCACGGGACGCAGTGGTAGGAGAGAAATGAGGGGCTCAGACGCGAGAGGAGAGGGGGTGAGAGGACGGTCACTGGGGCGGGGGCTACGTACCTGGACTCCCAGGAACACGGTGACCAAGAAGGGGACGCCACAGGCCAGGTGCAGAACGGACTGCAGCCATCTGTAGACGGCCCATAAAAACAACGACCAGTCAGAAGAAAAACGAGAAAATGACCCATTTACAACCAGCACAATAACACAGATAAAATGCCCAGGAATAAATCTAACAAAAGACAGCAAGATACTCCCAAACAAAACCTTAAACATCACTGAAGATCAAAAAAGACGACTGGAAAAAACAGAACTGCCATATTCTTGGATCTAAGGACTCAGGATTGCAAAGATGTTAATTCTCCCTAAATGAATGGATACATGTAGTGTGATTCCAATGTCGGTGTGTGTGTGAGAGAGAGAGAGAGAACTGGGCAAGATCCGTCTCAGTTTTACCTTGAGAAACAAATAAACTCGAATTCCAGGAAAATTCTGCAGCAGAAGTGAGGGTGGGCGGGTCCTACCGGCTGACGGGCATTTATTTCATCAAGACGTGCAAGTTCGGGTTGTCCCGTCCCCCACCACAAAGATCAGTGGAACCACTGGAGTCTCCAGAACCGAGTCCAAACCACCCAAAAACGCCGGGTAGTAAAAGGCCACCCGCGTAGGAGAGCATGAGGCCGGCCGTGGGACCGCTGGGGCTAGGAATGTGTGAACAAATGAACTTGGCTCCACCGCGCTCTGACACAAAATAAATTCTAGAAAAATCAACAAGTTAAACAGAAACATAAAATGAGTCTAAAACATTCCACAAGAAAGCAGGAAAATTATACATACTCCTGGTTTGGGAAATGACTAAGTATGATACAGAACCACAGACCATGAAAGAAAGATTGACAGATACAACCACACAGAAACGCCTCACCTCAGACCTCCCCGCAACCAGGCAGAGAGAGAACGAGCCCCGAGGAACATCGGCAGGTACAGTGCCCATGCCGGGCCACCTTCCTTGCCAGTCCCTGCAAATCAGTAAGGAAGCGACCGTCAGCTCAACACAAGCTCGGACAAGAAAAGCTCAGAGGCAGTAACGCCCGGGAAGGGGCCCAGCAGGGGCTCACCCAGGACGCCAGGGGGACACGGCCAGGCAGGGGGCAGGGGGCAGGGGGCAGGTGGTGGTGGCAGTGGCTGGCGGGGAGGGGATCCAGGGGAAGACCTGGCTTCGAGGATGCTCCCTCTTTCATCTTGCAGCACAGTCCCCTTGGGAAAGCCCAGCCCTCTCACAGGCCTGAGAGTCACAGCCCCAGTGCCTAACGTTTATTAGGCACCACCTGTGTGCTGGCGCTGCCAGCGCTTCTTAATTCTCGAAGCAGCGTGTGAGGGACCCCGTCCTGCTGTCTCTTTCCAGGAAGGCGAGTCTCAGGGCCGGCGGCCGTGGGGTGGAGTGCGGGGCAGCCAGGGGTTAGCCCAGCTCTGCCAGCTGCCCCTGCCTGGGCCAGGGGACACCTCGGCCTGCCACCCTCGCTGTGACAGGGGGGGGCCCGGGCTCCTTCCTCTCCCCTCCTCCCCCCTGCAGGGATCCTGCCTGCCCTGACCTCCCCTCCTCCCCTCTGCAGGGCTCCTGTCTGCAGCTCCTTCCGCCAGAGGGGCCTGTTCTGCCCTCGGGTCCCCCTGGCCCAGCCACCCTGTTAAAGGCGCCTCCCCTTCGCAGGCCCCGCCCTCCCGCCCCCGCCTGCCACGGTGACCCCGCATGGAGGGTCTCCTGGGGGTTCGCGGCTGTTGCCCCTGTGCTAGAGGTCGGGTTATCTGGCCCTCATCTTCCTGCCCTTGGGACACACTCACCCCGAGAGAGGGGGCACTCGATGATCATTTTTGGGACAAATGGGGGATTCTAGAATCCCCCAGCCTTTAACCTCAGAGGGCGGGAAAAGTCCAAACCTGGAATTGTGGAATGTGCCCCCCCCCACCATGCCCCTGGGACCAGACTCCGGGTGGGCAAGGGGCAAGGTGAGAGGCCTCTTGGGGCCCGACCGGTCCTGTGGGGGGCACAGCAGGGCAGTGGCCAGAGAGGGGCTGTGGCGCCCTGCCCCCAGCTGTACCTGGGCAGCACCTGCCAGGCAAGGCCCAGATGGCGCCTGACGGACGCTCAGGCTCTCGACTGACCCCTGAGCATGCGGCCAGCCAGCAGCCACAGGGCCCAGGGGGCAGCTGGGAGGCCCAGAGGGACCCCAGGACAGGGGTGCTGGAGGGCGAGCTGGCTCCGGCCCCTGCAGGCGTGTTGCAGCCCGTGGTGGCCCTGGTGGCAGTTCTGGGTGATCAGAGCTGTTGCTAGAAGTGCGGTGGGGCCCGAGTGCCGTGGCCTGATGCCCTCTGCAGCACACAGCGTGGCCAGGGCAGCCCTGCCCATCCCCAGGGGCTGGGCCGGGTGCGGGGCCGTCCCTTCAGGGGGCCGGAGGCTCGAGCTCACGGCAGCAGCCACTGCAGAGAGCCACGTGGGATCCGTGGTCAGGAGACCTCCTCGCTCTCCTGCCGTCGCGGGCAGGCCGGGGACTCACCTCGTAACATCCTGCGTTGGGTCCCTGGGCGTCCCCGCTCCGGCCGGACCAGGACACAGGCCACCTTCTCTCCCGTGTCCACCGCGGGTGCCTGTGGTCACGGCTGTGCCCTAAGGAAATGGGGCGTTCAGAGCCCGTGGGGCCCCACAGACGGGAGCGCCCCTGGAGCCATGGGGCCTCCTGCCTGCCTCCCCCAGAAGGGCCCCTGCCAGGGCAGACGCAGGGCCTGGCTCCTCGGCGGGTCCTGGCAGCAGCGGGGCCGACGCCCGGGCCTGTCTGGGCTCCTGCCCGACTCCCACCCTCCAGGTTCCCGGTGGGCAGCGACGGAGCCGTGGTGTCTGCAGCCGCTGCTTGTGGGACGGGCGTGGAGGGGCTCATCCCCTGGGCTGAGGAGAAGGTGCTGCTGGGAGGAGCCCCAGGGGTCCTCGTCCCCTCCCCCACTGTCAGGACCCGCCCACTTCCTGCCCTCCCCCTCCCACGCGGGTTCCGGCCCAGGTGTGACGCGGCCTCCTGAACTCAGGGCCCCTCCCCAGGTCCCTGTGGACGGGGGCCGGGTCCAGCACGTCCCTTCCTTTGCGAGTGACCACAGGCCACTTACTCGCCCACCAAGCCCGAGTTTCTCCAGCCCTAAGTCCGGCCCGCCCGTGTAGAGGGGCTGTGTGGGGACCCCGCCTGCATCGCGACTGCTGCGAGGCGGGGGAGGGGCTGTGTTGCGGGGGCGGCGGGGGGGGGGCCCTCAGGACACGGTGCCAAACCTCTGGGTTTGCCCCTTGGCTCTGGCACGGGGCTCTGGCCGCACCGGCCACGCGTGTGGCTCGCTCCAGTGCCTTAGCGCGGCATGGGACAGGGTGCCAGCGGCCACTGCCCTTCTGTGCTCAGGAGGAGCGTCCTGCAGGCGCCGTGCTATTCCTGGGCTATTCTTAGGCTCCGCTCTGAAGGGCGTCGCTGCCGTCTTGCCAACAGGCTGGGTATTCACAGGCGTCTCCTATTGTTCCCTGAGCACCGGGACCCAGCGGGCGGCTGTTTAAACGCAGGATCAGTCAGCTGTGGCAGGATGCAGCGATTTGAGAGAAAATGTCACAATTATGCCCATGAAGTCGGAGCCTAAACTGGGACGCAGGCGGTGACCTCACCGTCTTGCACAGAGGCAGGCGGCAGGCTGTGCCGGGGCCGCTGGCCTGCCCTCCGGGTGACCCGCAGGCACCGGGTGCTGCCGGCGGCCCTGCCGGGGCATTCGGAAGCGAGTGGGGTCTGGAGTCTGCCCGCAGGGGGGCCCGGCAAGGAGGCAGCCGCAACGGGGACCGTCCTGCGGCGCTGCCACCCGAGCCCTGCCCGTGCTGCTGGGACACAGCCCCGCACTCCACGCCCCTTCTGAGCCGGGAGGGCCTTGCTGGCTGCTGCTGCGGCTCCGGCTCTGGAAGATTCCTGCATCCCGAGGCCGGCTCAGCCCTCAGCCCCACCGGCCGTCTCAACTCCTCCTCTTCTAGAACAGGCAAATACCCCTCCCGGGAGGTGCCCTGTGGGGCTGGAGCCCCTCCTCCCTCCTGCCGTCTTTCCTGCCCACCGTGGGGGCCGCCCTGCCCTCCCCAAAGCCCGGTTCCCACCCAGGGGACTCGGTGGGACAGAGGTCTCTGGCGGGTGAACCCCCGGGCCGTCACCACCCCCCGAGCAGGGGACAGTCAGTGCCCGGCTGCTTCTCGCCTCGCGGGGACGGAGGAGGGCCCGCCCCTCCCGTCCCCGTGGGACTGAGCTCCAGGCCGCAGGCTGGCGTCAGGAGACTCCTGCACTGTCACCCCGCTTCTCCTGCCCCCCGCCTGGGGACGCACGCTTGGACCCCTGTCTCAGGCCCGAAGCTGGGGCCAGCCCTCGACGGGGACAGGGTCTCTCCTGGGAACAGGCCATGGCCCGGAGCAGAAAGGGCTTGGAGTCCAGCCCCGCAGCCCAGTGACCCACGGGGAAGGCCACACCACTGTCCCCGTGAGGCTGCCGGGCAGCGTGGGTCGTGCACAGGACGTGCAGCAGGTGGCTGCCCAGGGCCTGGCTGTCCCCTCGATCCGTGGGAGGGTCACCGTGGATGGCCCGGCTGGCTCAGCCTGGTCCCACAGGCAGCAAGGCCTAGTCCTGGGACACGTCCCACCTCGGGGCACCAGGCAGGCCAGAGACGCCAGGGGGTGCACCTTCTAAGGGGTGCCAGCCCCTGGTGCACGACGCGCTCGCCAAACACTGCTGCTCCCTCGGAAGTGACAGAGGCCCCTGGGCTCGACCCACAGCTCACAGGGACGCCCCAAAGGTGAGCTTCAGGGGAAGAGCAGGCCTGCGAGGGAGTCCAGGCTCCGGCCGGGGGGACGGCGGCCTGGGGAGACGCTTCTGCACCTTAGTGTCAAGGCAGCGCAGCCCGAGCGCCGCCCCGGCCACCCCGGATGGAATCCGCAGAGGTCGCTTCCCACGCGCACCCAGGACTCTGTGTGTGAGCTTTGAGCAGGGAGGAAAGAGACGTCACCAGTCAATGATGTTAGCAGATGTCTTGGGAAAGTAGGAAATGCCTTAGCTGAGGTTGGCTTTGACGGTATTTCTAGCTCCTTGAGCGAGAATGAGGGGCTGAGGCTGCATGGAGGGACCGTGAGAATCGGCACAGGCAGGACCCTCGCCCGGGCCTGTCCCTGGGCCCCGGGAGGAGCAGCCCGGCCCAGTGTGGAGGCTTCTCCTGAGGACGCTGGGCAAGCGTGTGCAACAGCCCGTGAGCGTGTGAGCGAGTGTGAGTGTGTGTGTGTGTGTGAGGCGTGTGAGTGTGTGAGCAGGTCTGAGAGTGTGTGTGTGTGAGTCTGTGAACAGGTGTGTGCGTGAGCGATTGTCTTCTAAAGACTTGAGAGAGCAAAGCATGTAGTGTTTTGCGTTTGCGCACGTCCTTGCCATGTGTGGTGCCGCCGTCCGTGCTGGAGTCTCCGCTTCCGTCCGGGGTTAGCTCCCTCCCGCTGACAGCTCCCGGGGTCCAGCTCTGCCGGGTACAAATGCTTTGAATTTTCACTTTATGAAAATATTTTTATTTTGCCTTTATTTCTTGAAGGGTATGTTTGCTGGACACCAAATTCTGGGTTGAAAAGTTCTCTCTTTCGCCACTTTGAAGCTGCTGTCCCATCTCCTGTGGGGACGGCTGTCCCTTTTGTCCTTGGTCTCTTTTAGGTTGTCATTTTGCACTGGCTGCTTTAGACATTTTCCCTTTATTTGCGGTTTTGAGGAGTTTGGCTAGGATGTACCTACCTGTAGCTTCTTCGTATTTATTCTGCTTTGTGTTGGCTGGGCTTCTTGGATCTGTGACTATATGTTTTCATCAAATTTAGGAAAATTTTGGCCATTACTTCTTCAAAAAATCTTCCACCCCATTGTCTTACTCCTCCTCTTCTGGGGCTCCAGACACAGGTACGTTAGACCACCTGACTGTCAGGCTGCATTCACCGTTGGCATCATTTTCCTCTGTGTTGTGTAGACCGGATGATTCTATTGATCCGGTGACTCGGAGCTGCTGATACGTCACAAGGGGGCCGGACGTGCAGGGCGTGGGCTGGGCTGGAGTCGGGGCTCCCCGGTCACGGTGGTGACTGAGCCCCATTCTGGGCGGGCTTGCTCGTGGGGGCCTGTGGGGGCCCCTTTCACCCCCGCCCTGAGGTCCGGGCTCTCTGCTGCAGGGTGTGACCCCCGCCAGCCCCTCCCAGTGTCCGTGAGCTGCTCCACCTGCCGCGTCCCGTCAGACTTCAAGCATCCCCCACCCACACCGGTCCCCAGCCCCCAGGACACCCCGGCTCCTCTGTCACAGGGAGGGGCCCTCCCAGCCTCACGATGCCACTCGGTGCCCTCAGAGCAGGGGCACACGTGTGGCCGGCGCCAGTGCTCCGGGCCCGGCCAGACAGCCGACGTGCGTGGTGCCCGCGGCGCCTGCAGGCTTCCTCCACCGCCAGGCGCAGAGACGGCCCTGCCGGGACCCGCCCGGCTCTGCCGCAGACGCTGATTCCAGGGCTGGGTGTCCCCCCACCGTTAGCCACGCTGACCCCCAGGAGCGCAGGGCTTGGCCCGTGGCCCTGGGCTGGATGGGCTCTCTCCCCGCCACACCTGCCGCAGAGAGTCACGAGTCTCACGGGCTGCCCACAGGCTCTGCACAGGGGCCCTGGGTGGGGGCGCAGGGAGCGGCCCTCCGGGGGGCCCACGCGCTGACTGGGCACTGGTTGCCGCCCCCCCCCCCCCCCCCCCCCCCCCGGCGTGGGCCAAGGGCAGTCCCAGCCCCGTCTGCTCTGGCCTAGACCCCTTGCTTCCCCCCTCCCCCCGCCTCCCTTTTCTCCCCAGAGGTTCGCCTTGGACCCAGGAAACACACCGGCCTGAGTTATGTAAGCCCCTCTCGCAGCCGGGCAGATACATTTAAAAATAAAACTTGTCAGGTGTCATTACCTTCCACTGTCCTCAAAGTCGAGTTGTCTAAACTCGGGGCTATTTAAAGCCGCACCGGCAGCAGCGTCTACATTCGGGGCACAGGCTGTGCCTACTATGGGGGAGAGGACACCCCCGGCGGGGGAGGCCCCTCTGCTTGGCTGTGCCGGGGCTGGGGGACATTCGGAAAGCAGCCCTGGGTGGGCCTGAGGCTGAGCAGGCTGCAGAGACCTCTCTGCCCGGCGTGGGGGGCACGAGACCAGGGTGACAGCACCTCCGTACCCTTGAAGGGACCGAGAGGAGATGGCTGCAAACCCAGAGGCCTGGGGGTGCGTGCTGGAGGGGCCCCTCCCCAGGGCGGGAGCCCAGGGAACGTCCTGACAGCAGCGGCGTCTCACCCACCAGTGCAGGAAGGAGGCCACGTCCTGGGGGGCCCAGGGCCCACAGCACCTGCAGACCCCCCGGAGGGCGGGCACTGGTCCCGGGGTCCTGCCTCCCGCAGGGCCAGTGAGGGCAGCAGCTCGGGCGCCAGGAGGCCCCGTCTCTACCCGACCAGTCCCCAGGGTGGAGGCGGGACGGGCCACCAGACGCGTATTTGGGTCTGGACTTGGGAAGAGGGAGATGACCCCGGGACCCCCTTGGTCCCTGGACGCCCCAGCCCGGGAAGGCCTGGCCTCGGTGAACTGACAGCGGGGCAGGCAGGTCCGACCCCTGCTCCCGAGCCGGCCAGAGACAGCCAAACGTAAGTGACGCGGAACCTAATCATTTACTGCTATCTAAAAAAAAAAGAAAACCCACACGCAAGCTAGAGCCACAATGATCAGTGACACTTCTTTAAAAGCACTTTCCTCGGCCTCCCCCGGGCAGCCCCAGACGCCCTTTCCTCCCCAGGGGACTCAGAGCCCTTCCCAGACCCCAGGCCGCCTGGCTCTCCTGTCACCTTCCTGTGCCTCTCTCTGCCTTTCCTCCCGCCTTCCCCACAGCCCCCTCTGGGCTCTGCAGACCTTTGTCTAGGGTCTGGGCCCCTCCGTGCACAGGACAGGCCCGTGGCCGCCGGCCGCCCAGGCCACTCCCTCTGGGTAGCAGACGCCACCTCACAGGCAGTGGAGCAGCCAGCACCACACGCGCCACTCTCCGCCAGGAGGGGACAGAGGGGCTGGACCGCAGCCTGGCAGCCAGGCCAGGGGGCAGTCTGGGGCTGTGGGCACGGCGGGCACAGCCCTGCCACCTCTGTGGAGAAGTAGGGGAGCCCTCCGAGGAGAACAGGCCACCTGAGCTCAGGCATGGGACTGTCCAGGTGCTCCAGTCCCCACAGAAGCCACCTGAGGAGGTGGGCAGATCCCGGCCCCAAGACAACCCTACCTGCTGGCGGGGGAGGGGGCCAGGGTTAGGGTCCGTCTCATTCCGCAGTCCTGTGGCACCTCCCCGGCCTGCCCGCTGCTGGCGTCCGGCTCCACGGGACGTGGGCTCAGTGCCCTGGGGACAGTGTGCCCAGCCCTGCGGCCCTCTGGCCCCTGCGGCCCTCGCTGCTGCGGGCAGGGCTGTGCCTGGATTCCCCGTCATCCCGCCTGCCTTTCTGTGGCTTCACCTTCCGAAGGGCTCCCAGGCCTGCCGGAGGCTCTGTCCTGGGTCTGAATTCCCTCTTCCAGCCGATGACACTTCTGAGTCCTCGCACCGTGTTCCTGTGGAGACAGGTCAAACTGGCGCGAGGACGGCAGGGCCCGTGGGTGCCGGCCACTCTTAGGCGCAGGGCCTAGGAGGGGGCCGCGTCCTGCGAGGGGCCTTCCCATTGGCTGGGTCCTCGCAGGAGCAGGAACTGGCTTCTCCAAGTGAGGGACGGTGGCAGTGACGCTCGAGACGCCCAGGGCCACCACAATTAAGCAGCATAGCTGGGCTTTGGACCCCAAATCCCGCACAGGCAGGAAGGAACCCAGAGTGGGAGGCTGAGGAGCAGCTCTGGGCTGGGCAGCCAGAGTCCCAGGTGTGCTGAGCGCAGGTGGCAGGTGTGGGGGCGGAGCCAGACTCCATGGGGCGGAGCTGTACTCCATGGGGCAGGGCCAGAGCCCAATGGGTGGGGCCAGATCAGGGGCGGGGCCAACCCCCACAGGTGGGGGTGGACCCCAGGGGGTGGAGTAGAGTGCGGTGGTCTCCCCGCAGGATGAGAAGTGCTGGGGAGCTGAGGGGCTGCAGCCGCCCACACCAGCCCGACGTGCTGGCACCAGCTGGTACTAGCGAGTCAGGGCCCATCACCGAATTCTCAGGAATTTCGTGAGCTGGTTTTCCAGTGGCAGCTTGAAATCGGCAGTGGTGGGCTACGTGCAGGGCACAAACGCACACACAGTGCACATCCGGCTCCTCCTCTGCCCCCAAGCCAGCGCCAGGGACGGCAGCGCCAGGGACAGCACACCAGGGTGCCCTAGGAGGGGCCGGGGGGCTGGCGGCCTGAGACCCACGACTCCACTCCCCGTGGCCTGGCCAGAGCATGGACAGCGAGCATGGACCCTGGGCAGGGGTCTGGGAGGGGCAGCCTGGGGTCGGGGCCGGGCCTGGCGTGTGCTGCTGTCTGTGTAGCTCGCTTCTGGACAGGACACGAGGACTCTGTGTGGGCCCTACCCTGGCTCCCGGGTCACGGCCTGCCCTTTGGAGAACACAGAACCCTTCCCCCGGACCCTTCGGTGCCCCTCCTGCGGGAAGCCCTCCCCGACCCCCACGGCAGGGTGACCTGCTCTGGGCCCTCGCACGACCCCATGAGACCAGGGCCATCAGGCGCAGCTGGCCGGGAGGAGACCCGGCGCTGGGGTCTCGGGGGACCCTGGCTGGCCCGCCTGGGCCCGCACCGCCCACCGGGCAGTCCCGGCTCCCGGACCCGCAGCGTCTCTGCCCAACAGAAACACGGAGGAAGAACGAAGACGCTGCCCAGAAAGGCTCAGGGAGCCTGAGAGATGTGTGTGCATTTCATTATGGTAACCTGAGCCATGAGGAACTTGCTGTTTATGTGCTTATTAAAAGGAAATGTGTGGAGAAGTAATTGCTTGCACCACAGTTCTAAATTGCCGTCTCTATTTTATTTATCGCTATACAGGAAAACGGAAATGTAGCTCGTAATTTAGTGATTAGAACTTCGCTGGCTTTCATTTCATATAATTGCATGTTGCTATTCAGCAAAACTCTTACCCTGTGTCTGTCTTTCCTGGTTCCCTTCTGACCTCGTGCCGGAGCCTGACCAGCCACCAGGCCTCTGGGGGGGGAGGGGCTGCACCGCGGCCCTGGGACGCTGCGCGTGGGGGTCGGCGAGGGGTTCACGTGCAGACAGGGCTACACTGTCTGCATAGATGAGGCTACACTGTCCGCGTAGACGGGGCTACACTGTCCGCGTAGACTAGCGTCCGCCCCTTCCACTCTGGCTGCTTATTCAAGAGAAATAAGAGCATGTTCCCACATAGACTCGTAAAATATTTATCGCAGCTTTATTCATCATGGTGTAAACTTGAAATGACCCAAAAGTCCCTGCGTAGGTGACGGGACCGGCTGCTCCGGTCCCACAGCTGCTCCGTGGGGTGCCCCCCGCAACTCTGCGGGAAACTGCCAAGTTCTTTTCCCAAGTTTCACGTTTCCGCCCCCAGAGAATGAACATTCCGGTACCTCCAGGTCTCACCAATCCTTGACATGGTCAGTTTTTTAAATTTTAGTGAAGTAAAAGTGACAAGCATTAAAAAGACCCTTTTCTGGGGGGGACCAATCGAGGGGGGTGTTCCCAGCCGGGAGGACTGGTGGGTTTTGTGCTTTGTGTTGGAAGCGCCGGTGGGCCCCGGCAGGGCAGTCCTGCCCCCACAGGGACAGAGACCCTCACGTGGAGAGCCCTCGAGGGTCCTCAGCGCCTGGTGCTGGGGCGGCTTGTCTGGAAGGGCCCGGTGGGCCCGGCAGGGTGCTGGGGCCGGGAGAGGCCGCGCGGCCTGTAAGGTCCTCAAATGGGGACCAAGTGAGCTCGGGAGAGACAGCCCTTGGGACTGGGAGCTGCTTTTACCAACCTGTGTGTGCTCCCGAATTCCCAGGGACACACACAGCCCTCGAGGCCGGGAGACGACGAATCCCAGCAGGACTCGGCTCTGCCCTCTGCGAGGTCCACGCTCCGCCCGCCGACGCTGCAGCCAGCTCCCCACGGCGGGGCCGACCAACGATCGCTTTGGCTTTTCCAGTCGCTCCAGCCTTTCCTATCAGGTCTGCACAAGAAATCTGCCGATGGTGAAGTCACTGCTGTTGAAAGAATAAATATAATACGAAACACAATCTTTAAAAACCCCATGGCCGGGCGCGGTGGCTCTCGCCTGTAATCCCAGCACTCTGGGAGGCCAAGGTGGGAGGGTCGCTTGAGCTCAGGAGTTCAAGACCAGCGTGAGCAAGAGTGAGACCCCGTCTCTACTAAACATAGAAAAAATTAGCCGGGCATGGTGGTGCCTGTAGTCCCAGCTACTGGGGTGGCTGAGGCAGGAGGGTCGCTTGAGCCCAGGAGTGTGAGGTTGCTGAGTTAGGCTGATGCCACGGCACTCCAGCCTGGGCGACAGAGTGAGACTCTGTCTAAAATAAAAAAAATCCCCAATATCCAGAAATCACGGGTTCTGACTTTCCCATTGGGTTTTGCCTGAACAGGGGAAGTAACAGCCTTTAAATGCTGACAAAACTTGAAAAACCAACCGCCAGCCCGCCGGGCTCCTCCCTCAGGTTACCTGCGAGACAAGAGGAACCTGGAGTCAGGACCGTGTCTGTTCGACGTTGCCGAGTGTTGACGGAGCATCTGGGCCGGCTGCACACGCTCCGGTCCCCTCCACCCCTGCCCATGCCGGGCCCCACCTGGGCGGGGGAGCCAGCACCACGGGGGACAGCGGAAGTGGGGTCTCTCATCCTGCAGGAGCCGGGGATGCTGCCCTGGGCCTGGGCAGGGTCTGGGCCGCTGTCCCCAGCTCAGAGCCCCTGGGGGCCTGGTCTGGCCTTTCCACCCCGTGGGGAGCAGTGCCGGGGACGGTGCCTTCTGCCGTTCTGGGCAAGTCGCGTCTCTGGGGCGTGCTCTGCCCCACCGGGCACCTGCCTTCCCCGCCTGGAACGCACCAGCCAAGGGGACGCCCTCGAGTGGGGCAGAGGCCCCGAGACGCTGCATCCTCCCTGCCCCAGCTGGGCGGCACCACGGCCCTGTCCCCGAGCCCTTCCTCGCCCACCGTCCAGACTTGTCCCTTCTGCCCCGGTGGGCACAGCAGAGCTGTGGTGGGCACCGTCACGAGCGCTGTCCTCAGCCAGCTTCCCCACCAGGGGAGGGCGGCTTCCCTGACCCCCGCTGTGCGGGACACTGCGTGGCTCCGATTGCTGCAGCGTGGCCCGTGCAGGGCTGACCGGGACGCACACAGGCAGAGTGCGAGGTGACGCTGTCCTTTGCAGGAACAGCCTGAAACCTTTTTGTGCAAAGGTTTTGTGGGGTCAACAGTCCCTGGGTCCCAGAACTCGGCTTTGTGCTACTGAAAGATTTCTGTTTCCACTGGTTTTATGTTTTTAATTTTAATTTTTAATTTTTTTTTTTTTTTTAGAGCTGGGGTCTAGCTATGTTGCCCAGGCTAGTCTCGAACTCCTGACCTCAAGCGATCCTCCTGCCCCAGCCTCCCACAGTCCTGGGACTACAGGCGTGAGCCACCTGTCCAGCCAATTCTGTTTCCACTGGTTTTAAAATAAAATAATGTATGAAAAAGAGATGTAAGACAATCCTGCTCAGACGTGGCAGAATAGGTGGCCTTTTCCCTTAGCACGTGGATTTCTAGAACATAAGCCACGGCGTGTCCGGTGGACGGTGGGCAGATAGTCACAGTCAATAAACACAAGCTGGCACTGACCATGACTTAGAAGCCAGATGAACCGCGGCTTTCCCTGACATTATAGCTGCAGCTCTGACAGGTTATGCATAATTTAATTTTTGCTTAATTGAGTTTTATTCTAAATATATTCTAAGGAAGAGCTCTCTATTTTTTAAAATTCTTTTTTCATTTTTTAAAGATTTTTCCTCCCCAGTCAGCAGACACCAGAGGAGCTCTCTCCTCAAAGGGCGCTTTCTGTTCCCCGACACGGGAGGTGACGCGGCCGCTGTCCTGGCCTCGCCCTGCTCCTGCTCTGGGGTAAAGTTCCAGGCCGCAGTCTGGTTTCTAACACCATGATTTTATACAGCATTTTTTTCTTGTTTTTTTTTTAAGAAGAAAAAGGATTTTTCTACCCTGAAAAAAAATGACATTTTGCTTTTGTAAATCTATAAAAGAGCCTCTGTGATTTCTCTTTTGTTCCGTGCAACTTACTGGGCTGCGAGTTTCCTTCTGGCGGTTCAGTATCCAGCCACAGCCGAGGCTGCCTGGGCAAGATGCTCTTTCTTGAACAAATGAAAAAACACATTTTTCCAGATTTAGATAAAGGTGAAGGCTGTTTTGGGTTTGAAATGTTTTCCTTCTAGGTGGCATAAATGTGCACCACACACGCCCCTGAGATTCTTTCTGGCACCTTCCGCGCGGGCTTGCAGGTGGAGGCCCCGCCTGCCGCATGTCACCCGCCCTGTCCAGCTGGGGCTGTGGCCCCCGGAGGCGGCAGCAGCGTCCTGGTGGGGACGGGGCCAGCCGGCGAGGACCCCAGATGCTCCCAGCTCACTCAGCTGCAGGCTGAGAGGAGGATGCAGGGGACGTGGCCCAGGGGGAGCCGTGTGGCCTGGGCCCCTCCCGTGGCCCTCTGGGACGTGGGGCAGGCTCCATGCACCTCGTTAGCTGCCGCTGGACTCAGGCGTCCAGGATGGAGTCAGAGTCTGTGGTGAAGACGCCTCCCAGGAGCAGCACAGGCCAGAAACAGGTGCCTCGTCCCGAGGGGCCTGGTGTCCCCACGTCCTGGATGCTGAGCCCCCGGGTGGTGCCGCCGACAGCCCACACGCGTGTGTCTGGGCTGGGAGTCCGTCCTCAGGAGCAGGTGCCATCGGGAGCACCAGCCACCTGTGAGGCCTTGGGACGCGTCCTCTGCACCTCGCTCGGGGCCCTCAGAAGGGCCTGGTCCCGGCAGAGTCAGAGTGAGGCACTGCCGCAGCTGGTGGTGGTCTCGGGCAGAGGGACGGAAGCTTCTAGAACCAGAGTGTTCATCTGAAACTAGGAGCTGAACTGGGTGCCCTAATGTCGTGGCACCTGCTGTTCTAGTTCCCGGCGCTGCGTGGACGCCGGCTGGGCGGGGGCTGCCTTGGCCAGTGGACCTGCTCGTCCCAAGTTCCTGGCAGGGCCGTCTGCGTCTGCCGGCTCAGGTGTGCGTCCTCGTGGGCGTCAGAGCTGGGACCGAGCCGCCCCAGGGCAGCACTTGGAGCGCCAGCTGCGCCCGTTCCGACCGTGCACACGGCCACAGCTCAGCGTCCCACGGCACCCAGAGAGGCACGTCAGGGCCTCCCGTCACCAGACACCCTGGGACAGGCTGGCCTGGGCGTGACGACGGGACGCCTCACCTCCCAGCGAGCGACTGCACAGCAGCATCGGTGGTGCCTGCGCGGGCCAGAGACGCCGCGGGAGAAGAGGCTGGGCGTGCACGGCCCGTGTGCACCGAGCTCCGGCCGAGGGGCCCTGTGCGCCGGACAGTCCCCCAGACTCCAGCCGCAGATGGAGTCCACAGCGGTGCCCCGGGGCTCCTCGCTCTTCCCCAAACAGTGTCCCCAGGCGCCCGCTGGCTTTAGCCCGTCCTCCTCTGATGAGACCACTGTGCGCAGAGGCGAGGTCAAGGTTCAGGGGTGTGCGTGGTGCCGCCGGTGCGTTGGCGCAGCCCACGGCGGTAATTCACACCCTAAATGGAATATTAGAAGGTTCACGTGAACCCGCAGAGCAGGTTTGCCCTTTTTTCTGCAAGGAAACCTGCGTGGCAACACTGAACCTGGCTGCCACCCCGGGGCCGGGGCCGCCAGCCTGCACGGCGAGGGCTGCTCCCAGGCCCCGGCCGTAGACATGAGGGCCCCACACGCCCCTCGAGCCTCACCCAGGGGCCCTAAAACGCCAGACAACGCCAGGAACCCCTGGGCCACCACACCCAGGCCTGGGAAGGGGGATGGGCAGGGCCCCCGGCTGAGCCACACGCGGCTACACGTCAGCCAGGGGGACGCGGGACCCGTCTGCCAGGCGAGCCCGGCTGCGGCAGCTCTCGGCCGGTCTCCATGCCGACCCCGGCTTGTCCGGCTGCCTGGTGCCCCGAGCAAGGACCTGGGTCCCCCTAGTGCCCTGGAGCCCCACAAAGTCCCTGTCGATGGAGACGAGGCAAGAAAGCCCCCGTCACCAAGCCGGAGAGTAGGGGGAGCTGGGAGCCGTCCCCGGTGACCGGCGACTGCAGGTCTGTCTGAAACAGTCGTCCCGACCCTCGGTTTGGCAGGTCGTTAGGAATTCTGTGCGCACAGCTCGTGCTGAATAATGAATCAGACCGTCCTGGCATGATTAATTTTTTTAAATGAGCTATTTGCATATGGTGATTAATCACGGCCCAGCAGGAAGCCGCTGAGGCTGGAGCCGGAGGAGCCGGTCAGGCGCCAGCGTCTGTGTCCTCGGTGTGCAGAGCCCGAGCCCCAGCCCCGCACAGGACACGAACACGCGGAGCACGTCCGCCCTGCCCAGTCTCGGCCCCTTGTCCCCATGACCGACTCCCCAGCGCCAGCACTCCCCACCCTCTGGGAGAACTCGGGACGAAATGACTGCAGCCGCTCACAGAACACCCAGGGTGGGCCTTAAATTGGGGCCGAGGACACCCAGGCTGGTGGCCCAAGACTCTCGGCCCAACTGGCGTCCTGGGCAGCTCCCAAGAGGAGCCCGGCACCTGGACGCCGCAGGCTCCGGCCAGATGGCGCAGGACTGGGCAAGCCGCGCCCCGGCCCAGGGCAGCCTGGAAACCACAGCAGCTTCCTGTGGCCGACACTGGACAGCTGTCCCTGCAGACACGGAGGAGCCGAGGCCAGAGGCACCCTTGGGCGGGAGGGCCAGGCGGCTGCTCAGCAGGGCCCTCGGGGGCCCCAGACAAGGGACGGGGACTGTGGCGAGGGCGGGTGGCTCCTTTTCACACGTGGACGCCACGTTCCTGCCGGGGCAGCCCGAGGGCAGGCCGGGGACAGGAGGCTCAGGCCCTGGAAACCCAGCCAGCA
This sequence comes from Eulemur rufifrons, assembly GCF_041146395.1. Classification (NCBI taxonomy): domain Eukaryota; kingdom Metazoa; phylum Chordata; class Mammalia; order Primates; family Lemuridae; genus Eulemur; species Eulemur rufifrons. Next base: position 71,115,350 of record NC_091010.1, read on the forward strand.
AGGGCCGGCCGGTGCCCTCTCCACACCACTCAGGGAGCCGTGCCGGGGAAGGGGCCGGGCTCGGGCGGGCCAGCTGCCCTCTGCAACAGAGCTGGCGCCAGCGGGGGCCCGAAGCTCATCATCTAGGAAACGCCTCCTCCGAGGCCCTGCCTGGCCTTCCCCACAGTCCTGGGACCATCCTCTCAGGGACACACTCACCTCCTCGCCCCTGGGGGGGCCTGTGCCCTGGCATCTCCAGCAGGGTGACCAGCATCCACAAGGACACCGCAAGGATGCCTGGACGCTGGGGCCTCTCTCCGTGCGGGGCCCCTTGACTCCGGAAGTGAGGAGCTCTGGGGACAGAGGTGCGAGGACACAGACAGGTGTCAGCTCAGCACTGGGCTCCTCCCACCCTCTGTGGCCTCAGGAGTTGACGCCACATCTGGGGGGTGGGGACACCTGGAGCTCAGCGTCTGGCCTGCCGTGTGCTGACTGATGGCACCAGTGTCCCTCTGCTCTCGGTGGCCTCCCAGAACATGCCCCGGAGCCTTCTGCTGTGGAATCATCCAGGGCCCCGTGCACGCCGAGGGTGGGCCAGGCCGTGGGGGCAAGCGCAGACCCACCCGGGGCGGCCAGGGGCTCGCAGGGGACCTTTCCTGCCTTGCTAAGTGCCAGGGTCCCCTGGGGCTCAGCTCTGAGAGGCCCCGGTGCCAACTGCCCCTCCCAGGCCCACGGTGCGTGCAGACAGGGCTGCGCTGGGCGGGGGGGGGGGGGAACCTCCCAGGCGTGGAGCGCCAGGGAATCGGGTGCTCGCGAGACAACGGGGAACAACTGTAATGAAGATGGCTAAACAGGACGCATCAGCACATTTTAACACATTTATCAAAGGGAAACACTGGAAAACATCCTGGAAATGTGGTTTTCCCTCTCGCTGAGCATGTCATTAATCCTGAGCTCTGGGCTGAAGCTGGGTCACCCTCGGAGACGCTCTGATTTAGGGGCATCGGCGGGAAGGGAAGGCCCAGCTCCGCAGCGCCCTTGGAGCCGGCGCCCAGCTCACTTTCTCTCTGCTTCTCTCAGCCCACGGCGACGTCGGGGGAGTTTGGCAGCTTCCCGGACACCCCCCCCACCACCACCACCTTGGCCCCGCTGGGACCTTTGGGGCCAAAGCGAAATTTCCTATCCAGGTTCACGACGGGGAAGCGTGTGGAAGCATGTTGCCCAGCTCTGCTGCAGGAAGAGCCAAAGCCCAACAGCCGCCCACGAGAGCAGCCTGGACACGCCCCACCTGGATACACCCTCTATCTGGACACACCCCCACCTGGACACGCCCCCACCTGGACACACCCCACCTGGACACACCTCCCACCTGGACACCCCCCACCTGGACACACTCCCCACCTGGACACGCCCCATCTGGACACGCCCTACCTGGACACACCCCACCTGGACACACTTCTCACCTGGACACACCCCACCTGGACACACCCCACCTGGACACACCTCCCACCTGGACACACACCCACCTCGAGCCCAGCTGTGAACCCCGTGACCCCACGCAGGCCGGGCAAATCAGGACACAGGCAGTGCTGGGTCCCTGCCTCAAGCCACCTGCTTAGGGACGTCTGCCTTGTTGCAGGGGAACCACCCAGCCAGGGCACTGCCACGAGGGAGGGGTCACTCTCCTGTGGACAGAAGGGGTCTCGGATGGGCACCCACAGTCGTGGACGGGTCCTCGCCGTGGCCACACGCCCTGCCTGCATACCTACGGGCACCCACTCCACGGGTCACTCAAGGACTCGAGGGTCAGATCCATTCCTGACACTCAGACAAGGCCCAGAGGCCCAAGGTCACGGGAAATGTCCCACAAAGAGAAAGCAACGCCGTGGGGACCCGTCGTCCACACACACGGGCTGTCCCTGTGCTCACCATCCATGCCAGGCCCCGCATCTGCGCGGGGGCCACAACTCGTGAGGAGGGGCGGGGGTGGGGGGTGCGGCAGGGGCCATCCATCCGCCGAGTCTGCCGGGACGTCCTTGCCAAAGGCAGCCGAGAAGGCTAATTTGGAAGGAACAAAATGAATGATACTCACCTTGCTGAAAACCTTGTCCAAAATAGCCTCCCTCCCGTGCACATTATGGGGGACTTTGAGAGCCGTGACGAACAGAGAAGCAGCTTCAGGCTCTGCAATCCTGGAGGGGGAGCTGCCCAGGCCACATGGCCACGATTAGGCCCGGCCCATCCGGCATCTGTCATCCCGTGGCTGTGGGTCCCCAGGGACAGCCACATGGCCCAGGGCCCCCTTGCAGCTGTAGGAGGGAACATGGACTGGCCTTGGGACAGACGAGAGCCATGTTCTGAGTACACGCGGTGCTTGCCTGGGCACAGGGGCCCATCGAGGTAGGGCCCCCTGGACCTGTCCTGGGGACAGTCTCAGGCTGGAGCAGAGATGCTCTCGGCAGAGCAGCCGTCACCAGAACCCAAACGGTGCCGGGCGCGGGGACCCCTGGCACTGCCACAGACCCCCAGAGCCGGTGCCGCAGGTGGGCGGCCCGTGGGCCAGGCCTGCCCTCCAGGCGTGCGCTGTGTCCCCGCAGGCGGCAGAGGCGGGTAAGGAGGGGGGGAGGAGCCCCTGAGGGGACCAGGTGGCACCTTGAGGTCAGCAGAGACAGGCAGATGCGTGTGGCAGGAGGGACGTGCAGGACGCAGCCAGCACGGGGCACCCGCTGCCCCTTCCGACTGGAGCACCGTGGAGGGCAGGGGGAGGAGCCTCTACCCACACAGGATTTCACGTGTTCTCCCGACAGGACTCGGAGACTGCAGCAGATTCAGTGCTAAGGGGCTGCCTGCGACGACCACCGCAGGGTGCACATGGGTCGGGACGCCACAGACTCCGCGAGTACTTGCCTACTTGTTTGTCCACTGCGCCGCCGCAAGGCTGGAAGGACGGGGCTTCGTGGCTGCAGCCCCACCCCTGCCGTCCGTGGCCTGCTGGGGACGGGCGTAGAGCTCCACCGCCCCCCACCCCCGGTCCGTGGAAAACTTGTCTCCCATGAAACTGGTCACTGGTGCCAGAAAGGTCGGGGACCGCTGCCCTACAGGGTACCACAGTGACACGAGCAGCACAGCTTTCAGATGCAATTCTGGTATTCTAGTTCATTGACTGTCTCCGTGTTGGGTGGAGGACAGGGACACACAGAGAGCGAAGTACTTGAGCACCTCACAGGGAGGAGGGGCAGGGGAGCACCTCACGGGGAGGAGGGGCAGGGGAGCACCTTACAAGGAGGAGGAGGCAGGGGAGCACCTCACGGGGAGCACCTCACAGGGAGGAGGGGTAGGGGAGCACCTCATGGGGAGGAGGGGCAGGGGAGCATCTCACGGGGAGGAGGGGCAGGGGAGCACCTCACAAGGAGGAGGGGCAGGGGAGCACCTCACAGGGAGGAGGGGGCAGGGGAGCATCTCACAGGGTGGGGGGCAAGGGAGCACCTCACGGGGAACACCTCACGGGGAGGAGGGGCAGGGGAGCATCTCACGGGGAGGAGGGGCAGGGGAGCACCTCATGGGGAGGAGGGGCAGGGGAGCACCTCACAGGGAGGAGGAGCAGGGGAGCACCTCACGGGGAACACCTCATGGGGAGGAGGGGCAGGGGAGCATCTCACGGGGAGGAGGGGCAGGGGAGCACCTCACAAGGAGGAGGGGCAGGGGAGCACCTCACGGGGAGGAGGGGCAGGGGAGCACCTCACAAGGAGGAGGGGCAGGGGAGCACCTCACGGGGAGGAGGGGCAGGGGAGCACCTCACGGGGAGGAGGGGGCAGGGGAGCATCTCACAGGGTGGGGGGCAAGGGAGCATCTCACAAGGAGGAGGGGCAGGGGAGCACCTCACAGGGAGGAGGGGAAGGTGTGCAGTGTCTCACTTCCCCTGGCTCCGCACCCGTGGGCAGCTGGGCTTTGTCCGCTGCCCATCAAGAACTAGAGTCAGGCCATACTTGCCAGGGGCTGTTCAAGGGACTCTGAGACGTGGTGGACGGGGACATACGTTGTCCCCGTCCTTACGTGTCACACTGTCCTCATTCTGCCACGGTGCTGACAGATGGGTGCTCAGCTCAGCTCAGAGTCAGGTGCCGCAGATGGGGCCAGGCCGGCCTGTCGCCCCGCCGGGCTCCCTGCTCTCCCCACCCCGTCCTGACACCGGCCGAGTGGCCGCGTCCTCCGGGCTCTCTGGCCAGGCGGCCGAGCCCCCGCCCTTCCCCTCGCCCCCTTCCCCTCTCGGGGGCTTCTCGCCTTTCCTCCCAGTCCTCCCACTCAGCAATCTCAATCTCATGTTTAATTTTGGAGGCGCCTTCTTTCTGAGTCTTCTTTTCTTCCTTCTCTGATTCTTCTTCTCCCCCAACATCTTGTTTGGGTTTCTGGTTATAACATTATCTTAGACCTCGGGCCTCTTAGTGTCCCGTGCAGTGCCGGCATGTCTCGGCGTGTTTGGGAGGGAGCTTCCTTTTGCTCCACCTGTGCTGCGTGTGGCCGCTCAGCCCCGGGGCTGAATGCGCGGAAGTTGGTGCTTGCAGGGTGCACCCGGCGCCCAGACCCAGGCGTGGGGCTCGCGGGGACGCTCCGCAGCGGTGGGCGGGCAGTGGGGGGAGGGCGAGTGCGGTCGGCCCTCCCTGTGCGTGTCGTTGATTCGTCCACATCACTGATAAATTCCAGGTTAACTTGGGCGTCAGCGGCGGCTGTGCGTGGACGGCTCCTCGCTCAGGCCTCTGCGTGAGCACCGGGGTCGCCGGCATCTGCAAAGGCAGCACCCGACAACTTCGTTTCCATTTCCGTTTCTTCCCAAACGCGTAGGGGGTTAGAGCATTTTCCCTCTTCCCTGGGGAATAAAGAGTTCACTTGGCACCGGGGTCGACACGGTGATTTCAAGTCACCTGGAGCACATGAAGGACATTGGGCTCCCCAGGCTGCACTGAGCCCTGCCCCCCCCAGGACAGGTGCAGGACGTCCTCTGAGCCCCGCCCCCCACAGGACAGTTGCAGGACGTCCTCTGAGCCCCGCCCCCCACAGGACAGGTGCAGGACGTCCTCTGAGCCCTGCCCCCCACAGGACAGGTGCAGGACGTCCTCTGAGCCCTGCCCCCCACAGGACAGGTGCAGGACCTCCTCTGAGCCCTGCCCCCCACAGGACAGTTGCAGGACGTCCTCTGAGCCCCGCCCCCCACAGGACAGGTGCAGGACGTCCTCTGAGCCCTGCCCCCCACAGGACAGGTGCAGGACGTCCTCTGAGCCCTGCCCCCCACAGGACAGGTGCAGGACCTCCTCTGAGCCCTGCCCCCCACAGGACAGGTGCAGGACGTCCTCTGAGCCCTGCCCCCCCACAGGACAGGTGCAGGACCTCCTCTGAGCCCCGCTCCCCACAGGACAGGTGCAGGACGTCCTCTGAGCCCTGCCCCCCACAGGACAGGTGCAGGACCTCCTCTGAGCCCTGCCCCCCACAGGACAGGTGCAGGACGTCCTCTGAGCCCTGCCCCCCCACAGGACAGGTGCAGGACCTCCTCTGAGCCCCGCTCCCCACAGGACAGGTGCAGGACGTCCTCTGAGCCCTGCCCCCCACAGGACAGGTGCAGGACGTCCTCTGAGCCCCGCCCCCCACAGGACAGTTGCAGGACGTCCTCTGAGCCCCGCCCCCCACAGGACAGTTGCAGGACGTCCTCTGAGCCCCGCCCCCACAGGACAGGTGCAGGACGTCCTCTGAGCCCTGCCCCCCACAGGACAGGTGCAGGACGTCCTCTGAGCCCTGCCCCCCACAGGACAGGTGCAGGACCTCCTCTGAGCCCTGCCCCCCACAGGACAGGTGCAGGACGTCCTCTGAGCCCCGCCCCCCACAGGACAGGTGCAGGACGTCCTCTGAGCCCTGCCCCCCACACAATGGGTGTTTGGTGCTCAGAGTAAGAGGGAGGAAAGTGCTCCAACATGAAGCTTGTGTCAAATTCCAGTCTTACAGTCGAATGCAGATACCTCATTAAGAGGCCAATCATTTCTAAAGGTTAAATATGATGGTGCTTGAAAAATAATTCTAGCTGTTTAAATTTAGGGCACTGAACAGCGTTCAGCCCAGGCATGTTCCCTGGCTCCAGGCGGCAACGTCCCCTCAATGGTGAAGCTGCATGTTTGCTCCCACGCCCACCTGGGCGCCGGTGGTCAGACTCAGTTTCCCGCTGGAAATCCACAGCCCTGCCGGCGGCTCTCCCTTCTCCTCAGGACCCCAGTGTCCCTGCGTCCTTGGTGGGGACGTGAGCCTCCCCCTGCCTCAGGCTGCTGTCTCCTGTCCTCCGGGGTGGCCTTTGTCCTCCAGGAACCGTCTGGAGGGCTGGGGGTGCCGACCGGGGCTCCCTCAGTTGCTCTGTCTGGTGCTGCTCACGTGCCGGGGACTCACACCCCCGCCTGGCCCCGTGGAGGCCCAGAGCGCCCGCCACGTGGAGACCCCGAGCACCCACCGCAAGCGTCAGGCCACCCGCCCGGCCCAGGTGCCCTTGAACATAACCTACACAGAATTGTATGTCACGCTTTTCCGTCAGTGAAACTCATCCACGTAGCAACAGTCCCCTATTTTTAGGGACAGGGTCTTGTCCCCCTTTTAATTGCTGTGTGGCATTGCTCATATGAATGCACCTCAAATAATTTATTCTGCTGTTGAGCATTTAGGCTGTTTCCCAAGTTTAGCTTTTAGGGGAAATACTGGTAAGAACATCCTGTGCTTTCGTTAGTGGACGTCAGTACTCATTTTCTGGGTGATTTCCCGGGATTAGAGTTTGGGGTCGCAGAGAGCACGTATTTGAGCATCAGCAGATGCCACCTGACGCTGCTTTCCAAGGCGGCTGTGCCCACACGCACGGCACAGAACCGGGTTCCCGCAGCGCCACACGCGTGCCACGGGGCTCTGCCGGCGCCGCTCAGGCGGGCTGTGCGGGCACTCTGCTGGCTTCGTCTTGCCCCTCAGTGACTCGGGGTGTTAAGTGCCTTACGATGGGCTCCCAGCCTTTCAGGTGTCTGCTTTTGGGAAGTGCCGTTCACGTCTTTGCCCACTTTTTGGGGGGATCATCGGTCTTTTTTATCATTGATTTGTCGTTCTAGATGCGTTTTGGATCACGTGTAGCTACATCTGAACAATAATCTTTTCCAAGTCACAGCTTCCTCTGTGGCTCCCCTCTCCTTCCCACCAGGCCTGCCAGCGCCTCTGGTCAGCGTTTTGTCCACGGCGTGAAGCCGGCTCTGCCCCTCCCCCTCCCACCGCAGTCCACCCGGTGGCACCTGCTGCCAGCGCCAGCCTCCCTGCCAGGCGCCGCGGCTCTGCTATTGCTGCGGACGTGTGGACGGTTTCTGGGCTCTCCTCTGTTCCGGTGGCCGTGTGTCTGTCCTCGAGGTGTCTGCGGAGTTACCGCAGCTTCGGAGGAACCTCGGTACTTGGGAGTGAAGGGGCAGTGTCCGTTCTTCAGAGATTGTCTCCGAGCCGGGAGGGACACGCGCTCCACCCCGGCCGGGGCAGGGCGCGGCTGAGGAGCTCTGCGGGACGGGGGACGTAGGCAGCCGCGGGGTCAGCGTGTGGGGGGCCCAGACCAGACGGACACACGCAGGCCTCCCCTGCGGGAAGTCGGTTCCTGGCACAGCCTGGCCGAGACGGGCGTCACCCGGGGGTGAGGGACGTCGCTGTGCCCTGTGCCACAGCGCTGTGACCTGCCAGACCGAGTGGCCTGGGGAGGACCCGCGAGGACCCGTGGGAAATCGGGGCGAGTCCCTCACGCTGGGCCGGCCGCGCTGCCACCACCGGAGCCCCCGGCTTCTTGCCAAGTGCGACGCACCTGTGCTCCCCGCACCTGGCTGGGAACCGGAGGGCCGAGGGCGCCACGCTGGCAGAGTCACGTGTCGAGCTTCTCCGTCCGTTCCCAGTTTGATGCCACCGACCTGGCAGCGTCTTCCCTCTCCCGGTCTGTAAAGTCGTGTGGGACGACCCGGGCTTCTCCCGTCCCTCCCGCACGACGCCCGCCCCAGAGCACGCACAGGGGTCCCGGGCCTGGACTGTCAACCCGCAGACGGCAGCCGGCGGCCCTGCAGATGGAGCTGCGGCTGCCCAGAAAACGGCGTCTGTATCTGTCCCCACTTTCCTGTCACCAGACAGCCAGCGGCGGTGACTCGTTTGCGGAAACTGCTTCTGGGACAGTTACTTTCACCTCGTCTCGTAGGCGCCTCACCCACCTGCCCACTCCACACGGGCAGGCACAGCACTGCGTCCCGGGGCCTGGGCGGGCGAGGACCCAGGGGCTGCAGGAGCCCGGGCGCTTCTGGGACCAGGGCCGGGGACCCCCGCCCCATCCCAGCAGGGGGCAAAGGCCCTCTGACGTCACGCAGCTGCAGCCCAGGCCTCACAGCAGGTCAGGGGCAGCGGCTCTGTAAACATGCTCACACACGCTCGCACACGCATGCACACGCTCGCCTTCTACATGACATCCTCTGCCTCGGACGGGGGCAGAGAGCCCAGCACCACGACCGTCCGCGACACCCGCCTCTCGGCGATGCCTCGCCTTGCTCCGTGCGGATCAGTTTGACACAAATCCCAGACATTTTATCATCGGCCATAAATACTCCGAGTGCGCCGCGGAAAGATGATGGCTCGGCTGTAAATTGCCACGATGCCGCTGCTGACTCTAAACATTAGCAATAACATTTCTTCATTTAATCACATATTAAGCCCAGGTCCACGTTTTGTGGGTTGTCTCCTGATGTTTACAGTTTACTGTTCAATTCCGGACCCACAGGGGCCCCTGCGTGGCAGCTGCCGGTGTGGCCTCCCGTGGCACCGGCCGCAGCCCTCCACCGACTTCCTGTTTTGCCCGCACGGGTTTTGCCGGTCGCCCGTCCCGCCGCGTGTCCGCCCTGGGCGGGGGCGGGGCCCGTGTGCTGCCCACGGGGTCTCGGGGCCCCTGCGGGTCTTACAGTCGCAGCCGCGTCTCGAGGCCTCGGTGTTCGGGGATTTCGCGGCCCGGCGGCTCAGAGGCGGCGCGTGGCTCCCTCGAGACGGGCGCTGCCGCGTCAAGGCTCTCGTCAGGACCTGAGAAAGCCGGTCTGTCCTCGCTGCCTCCTGACAGCCGGACACTTCCGCAGAGAGAAGCCACCCCGCTCCCCTGCTGGGAGACCCCCGAGGCCACCCTCCCCGGGCAGGCAGAGGGACATTTGCTGTTTTCCTGCCCTGACGCTGGTGTCCCTGACTCCTCTGCCCCCGCAGCCCTGTGTGGCCCGTGCTCCCGAGTCCCCGAGATGGGCTGTGGCTGGGTGGCCTTGACTTCGGCGCACGATACCTGGGGCTCAAGTTCTCTCCCTGCCCCAGGCCCGGAACCGCCTTCTCCCCCAGCCCAGGCTCCGGGCCAGGCTGTGGTGTTCAGCACACCGAGTGCCACGCGAGGAAAAATTTCTTCCCTTGGGGCCATGGTGTTTTATTACAAAAATAGAATAAAAACTTCAAAAACAAAACAATCCTTCCTAATTTAATGACGAATTTATTTTTTATTGTTTTCTGTGCATGAGTTATGTGAAACTTAAAGAGTAGCTCTCGCAGCTCCCAAGGTAGAGAGGTGTTAGCTACACGGGCTTCACGAGGCCCCGGGCTCGGCACCAGCGTGAGTCAAACACGGCCGCGTGGCAGCTGCTGTGCCGGAGGCCACCGTGTGGGCGCTCACCGAACCCGGCTGGCCGTTGCCTCTTGGCTTTTTCACTGAGCAAATTGGGAGACATCGAGGCCCCCGGGGCCCGGGGATCGGCCGTGGGGTCGAGGGTGAGGACCACGGAGGGGTCCCGGCTGGCCACGGAGACCAGGCCGGGAGCTCACGAGGCGCAGCCGGGGCCCCTCCTGCTGGTGCAGAGCCTCTCGAGGCCACCAAGAGGGCAGCGGCGGCGGCCAGGGGACTTGGCCTCAGGGGTCCCGGCCCCGAGGGGCAGCCTGGGAGCCGATTCTGGGAGTGGAGAGGGAGGGAGGGATCTGAAAGTCGACTTGAAAGACCGGCTGGCTGGGTCTGGCCGTGTCCAAATTGCGTTTGGAGAAAACGGCCTCATCAGGAATCTTTTTTTAGACTGAGGATTAGGAAGGCTTATTTTATCAGTTTAGAGGCTACGAAGGATTTTTACAACCGCAGGACGGAGAGACCACAGGGCTGCACCCTCGCATTCTGGGGGTCCGCTGGCAGGGTCCGGGGTGACTCGGGAGGAAGCCAGGCAGCCTTTGCTCCACCCGAAGCCGTGGGGGCTGCACCTGCCCCTGGGGCCCCAGGGTCGCTGGCTCAGGCTGGTCTGGCCTGGACACCCCCCCACCCACCTTGCTGGGCAGCCTCAGGTGGCCCCCGTGGGCTGCAGGTCTGTGCCCGCCCAGGGCAGCAGGCAGGAGCAGACCCCGCGGACCCCAGGTGCGGGGCAGCAAGCGCCCTGCCTGGCTTTCCTGGAGGAAGGGGCTGGTGCTGGCGCATCGGCCGCGGGCAGCCTCCAGCCTTCCCACCTCCCGTCCCCTCCTCTTCCTCCAGCGTGGCAGGGATGGGGCCCCGGGCCGTGTGCTGCTCCGGGGCTCCGCGGACCTCCCGCCCTCACAGCCCGAAGCGCAGGGAGGGCGCCGGCTCCTCCGCCTCGGACTCAGCCCCGCACACGCCCACGCCTTCCTCAGCGCCTGCTCTGCCTCCTGCTCTAGCTGGGAAACTGCGGAACATATGGGCGCACTGGTCAAATATTTGGAGTTTGTGAACTGTATTTTGAAATTAATGAGGATTTTAGCTTTTACAGACTTCCACAACACACAAACACGCCGGCTCGTGGGGGGACTCGCGGCTCTGCAGGAAACCAACCCCACGTCGGCTCAGCAGTTTTCCACGTGTGGCGTCTAGAAGCTGAAGGTGCCCGGGTCCACGACGCGTGTGCATGCCCACGCGTGTCCTGGAGCCGGGTGCTGACCCCTCCTTCGGTCTCTGCGGCGAGGCTGACACTGTGCTTCCCCAGAAGCTCGTGTCTTCCACGAGGACGTCCGTGTCACCACCACTGCCCAACCCAGATGGCACCTCCCTGGCTGTCACTGCCACCAGCTGCCCTGGCCTGGCCTCGCCTCTCCGTGACCTGCAGATGTGGCTGGTGCGTGTGCGTGTAAACCACCTCCCGTGTGACTCCAGAGGGCAGAGCCTCCCACTGCGCCCTCACCAGGTCCCCGTATGTAGAGCAGTGTTTGGGGACAGGGGACCATGAGGGTGACACTGACGTCCCCGAGGCCCTGGACAGGCACACGTGTCACTCTGGCCCACCCCATCCTTAGGTTTTCAGATTGTTCCAAACTTCTGCCATTACCAACAGCTCAAGCCAGGAACATTATTAAAAATTTTAAAATAAAAAAGATTATTTTTAGGCTCAAAGATATTTGAAAGGAGAGAAAGAAACATTTTGAGATATAAAGAGTCTGTCGTGTGGTGCTCCAAAACTGCTAATCCTGGAAAAACCAGGGATTTGGGAATATTAATTTTCAAATAATTATTTTAACAAAATTGCCAGGTGGAACGACCTGCTTTGGACCACATCTAATTTGGTAAAATTGCTTGGCCCGATTGCCAGAAGCCTTGGCAGGAACCGGGCGGCACCGGGCGGCAGACGGAGCAGACGGGCCGGGCAGACGGAGGGGCCGGGGCTTGCGCCAGGGGGCGCAGGGTGGGTGAGACCACAGGCCCGGGGCCACCCTGCAGCCCAGCCGGCTGGTCCCAGGGACGGATGTCACCGCCCTGCTCAGCCTTCAGCCCTCACGGCCCAGCCCGGGCCCACTGACCTCACAGACTCCCGGGCTGAGCCAGGGAAGGCACCGGGGGAAGCCCGGGCAGACGCGGCGGCGTCAGGGAGCCGGTCCTGCCTGGGCCGGGGCAGGACCTGAGGGTGCGGTGGGGGCAGGACCTGTCCTGCCGGGGCCACATGGGCGCGGCGTCCAGCCCTGACCCAGCAGCCACGGGCAGAGAAAGGCCCGTCTGACTGGGAGGACTGGGAGGACGTCAAAGGCCAGTCGGCCCCAGAGAGAAGAGACACTGGCTCCCGACCTGGGAACGTTTTCATGACAACCAGGTCATTGGGCTAATTCCTGAGGTCTGGGCACTGGACTAGGCCGTACAGCATAAAAGCACCTGGTTAATTGGCCATTTCTGTGCCGCCTTCGTCCCCCGTCGGGGATCCGGACGGACGTGGGGAGTGCGGCTCCGATGCAGGGCAGTGGCGTGGGGGGTCGGCGGTCAAAGCTCCGTGTTTACAAATGTTCGGAGGACACGCGTCACTTCTGAGTCCGGGGAGTGACGTGCATGGAGTGGGAACCCGCACGTGTCTCTGCAAAGCCAGCGTCTGGCGGCCGTGGGCTCTGTCGTCTGAGAGCCCGTGACGTTACCGGGACGGTTACGGGGACAGGCGTGTTTGCTGCTGAGCTGAGCAGCTCAGCTCCCTGTGCTCCGCCTTCCCGTGACCGGCCCTCGCTGGAAGCCGACAGGTTTCCGCCGCAGGAGCTCCCGGGAGGCTTCCCGGCCCCGCGCCGTCGGCTGGGAGCCCAGGCCACCCTGCGGCCCTGTGGGGTGTGGACGGCAACGCGTGTGGGAGACGCGGGAGCCGGCCTGGGCGGCCACTGTGCTCTAGAGCAGGCACCGGGGCCCCCTGGTCTGCCGCACCCCGGGGTTCCCCGGGCTGTCGTGGGGGAGGTCGGACGGGGGAGGTTGCTTCTTGGGGCCCGGACCCTCAACCAGCAGGAGCTGCGTCCCTGTAGCTGCCGAGGAAGCTCCAACACGCTCTTCCCGAGGGGCCCTGCTGGCGCCAGGGCGTCCGCAGAGGACGAGGCACCACAAAGCCGACCTGCGGGTGGGCGGCCGGCGGCCGGTGCTGCTGCCCAGGCCCCGAGGTCCAGCTGCCGCCGTGGCGGGGGGCGCCCTGTGCCAGGCACGGCCTCCTGCGGATTTGCTGCCCCGGTGGGTGTCACATTTGCTCCGGGGCCCACGCGCCCCAAGGGCCCCAGGCAGAGGTGGGCAGAGACCTCGTGGGCTCGTCCACCCACCGGCAGCTGAGGACGTTGGAAGGCGGTCCTGGCCTCCCAGCCTGGACGAGCCGGGGCCCCGGGCAGGGAGGGTTTCCAGAGTAAACCCACCTGGGACCCTCATTCCGCCAGGGGCCCAGGACACCGGCCTCTGCCCGCCCATCGGGAAGCTTCGCGCAGTGCCTGGCGGCTTCAGACGGAAGCGGAACTCGCCCTGGTCCCCTGGGGGCCCCAACAAGCGTTTTGTGAAAGAAGCGTCGGCGTCAAGGATGTTTCAAGTTTGCTAATTTCGTTATTTGGTTCTCAAACTAGGCTTCACCTCAGGGTACGGATGAATTTGTTGGCTTGAATCTCAGCTGGAAACGGTCTGCACGGATTCACATTGACACTGCGGGGGGAGAGGCTGGTCGCCATGGCAACCAGAGAGCCGTATTTAATTCCACCCGCAGATGGATGCTGCCCGCCAGGGAGGCTGTGGCCGTGGGTCCCGCGCCCCCCGGGCCAGGTTGCCCGCCCCCGAGGGCCTCCGACGCCCGGCTCTCAGACCCCCAGGCCGCTGCTGGAAGGCCGGCAGCCCCCCGACCTCCAGGGTGTCGGCAAAGGCTCGTCCTGCCTGAGACGTCAGCAGCGACCCGAGGCCGTGCTGATTCCAGACACGCAGTATTTTTAGCAGGCACCACGCGTGTGTGCCCGGCACCCAGCCCTCCGCACCTCGGGACGGCGGAGGGCCGTGTCCAGGCCCTGGCCGAGCCGGGTGCTGCTGAGCACGTGTGAAGCCAGCCCCACGCCGCCCAGGGACCATCCCCTGTTCTCCCACAAACAGCTGCAGCTTCCGGAGAGAAATGGGCTCCTGGCGCCCTGTGGCCCCGTGTTTGTGACTGAGGCCCTCGTGGTGGCGGGGCCTGCTCTGCCTGGGGGGCGGGCGCCCTCACGCTCCGTGCCCGGAGCGTCTTCCCCGCGGGACGCAGCCTCACGTCAGTTACCAAGGTCGGGAAGCCACTGAGGGCCCCAGCCCTGGTCAAGGCCCTAGTGAGGCCGCACCTGGAGTTACCTCCCCTGTTGAGAAAGAGGAATCTGACCTTTCCGGAAGGGAGGCGGAAGCTCAGTGTGCTGAGAGGGAGGGGACAGGGACCAGCGCCAAGCACGTTGGGGACACTTGTGACCTGGGCAAAGTGAGTCTTTTATGCTGATTAACTACAAACCGCCACACACAGAGTTGGGGCTTACAGAAGCGAGTTCCAGCGCTGGGGGGCCTGTGTCGGGACGGCCCCACGGGGTCGGTGTGAAAGCAGCAGGTGTGCGGCGGCGGGAAGAGCCCCTGCGCCAGCTCCTGCTGGGGGGGCCCCCCCGGAAGGCAGCCGCCCCGTCCCCAGGGCCTGACTGGGTCCCGCTCAGACTGTCGGGGAAGCAGCCGCCTCCTCTGAGAACATGGTTTCCTCCTCCGCAGGGCTGGGAGCGAGGCCGCCTGCGTCCACACAGCCCGTCAGCTGATGGTCTTAGTTTCAAATGGTCAAAAAAATCGAAGGAAGAATAATATTTCGCAGCACATGAAAATCATGTGAAATCCAAACCTCAGTGTCTGGAGACTCGTGTGACGGCCACACAGCGCGCACACAGCCAGCGTCACCGCAGCAGCCGCGGGAGAGGCCGGCCGGGACCCGCGAGGGGCGCGGTCTGGCCCTGTCCCAGACGGGCCTGGGGAGGTGGCCAGCTCCTGCGTGGAGACTGCCGCCCGCAGCTCTCCGTCGGGCACCGGCCCCGGCGGGCTGTCCCATAGCAGCGCCAGCGCCAGCCCGAGGCTCCGGCGGTCCCCTGGCATCCGTCCGCATGTAAGCCGACTCCTCAAAGCGAATCTCGTAACCTGCGCAGCTCCGTAAACGCAAAGCTAAACTTGCGAACACGTCCCGGCTCGTCCCTGCAGGAACCCCGGCGGGTCCTGGAGAAACAGCTCGGAAACATGCAGGTAAAATCGGCCTGGGCAGGAGCCCCGGGAGGACGATTATTGATCCACATTCTGAAATGGCCCGTTTCACTTCGCTTTGTGTGGCTTCCCTCCCTCCGCGGTTGAGAGGTGGGAGCAGACGGGGGTCCTGTGACAGCTGATGAGACTCTTCCTCTCGTTGGAAATTGGAAAAGGCGCCCACCCTGGTAAACCGCGCCCCGGCTACCGTCCCGAAGGCAGAGGGTCCCAGATCTCCAGGGCAGGGCAGGCGCGGACGGACGTCCCCTCGGGCTCACAGCTGAACGCCGTCCCTGCATGGGCCCCGGGCCGCACCCCGTCATGCAGGCGCCCGGCGACCCTGGAACTCCCCACCCTACGGCAAGCAGGTCCCTCTGGGTTCTTGAGGGGAGGCCGTCGTCATGGTAGCTGCAACCCCAAGGCCACCTCATGAGTACAGCACCAGCCTGCGGCAGACGGGGCCGGCTGACCCCACGTGTGGCAGCACACGGCAGGGGCCTGAGGCTGGTGCTGCCACACAAAGCCCGTGACCAGCAAAGCTCCCAGCTGCTCTGTGCCTCAGTTTCCCCCCCACAGGTGTGCTGCTCTCTGACAAAGGCACAGCCCAGGACACTGTGTGGGGCCGAGCCCGAGGCAACAGCCTGTCCCCACCACCATCCCCCACACGCCCTCCTCGGGCAGCTCCAAGGCCTGGACCCTGGGGCAGCAGCTGTGGGTGACGGGGACCACCCGGCCAGCCCCTGACACCTCACCAGGCCCCAGCCCTGCAGATGTGGCTCCTGGGCAGCTCCTGACCACGTGGCAGCACCAGCCACACGCCACACTCCCTCTGCTTCCCCAGGTAACACCGCGCTTGGATTCCAGGGCGCCTGCCGACCCCGCCCCCAGGGCCATAGTGCAGAGGGGAAGGTGCACAGCCCAGCTTGCCCGTCTGCCCCAAGCTCCACCATGGAGGGGCCCAAAACACCCATGACCCTGTGTGTGCCCCTCCTGGACCCCAGAGCCCCCCACAACACCCAGGACCCTCTGTGTGCCCCTCCTGGACCCCAGACCCCCTCAAAGCACCCAGAACCCTCTGTGTGCCCCTCCTGGACCCCAGACCCTCTCAAATCACCCAGAACCCTCTGTGTGCCCCTCCTGGACCCCAGAGCCCCCCCAAAACACTTAGGACCCTCTGTGTGCCCCTTCTGGACCCCAGAACCCCCCAAAACACCCAAAACCCTCTGTGTGCCCCTCCTGGACCCCAGAGCCCCCCCAAAACACATAGGACCCTCTGTGTGCCCCTTCTGGACCCCAGAACCCCCCAAACACCCAAAACCTCTGTGTGCCCCTCCTGGACCCCAGAGCTCCCCACAACACCCAGGACCCTCTGTGTGCCCCTCCTGGACCCCAGACCCCCTCAAAGCACCCAGGACCCTCTGTGCGCCCCTCCTGGACCCCAGATACCTTCAAAATACCCAGGGCCCTCTGTGTCCCTCCTGGACACCAAAGGAGTCCGGGTTTGGTCATATTTTCCTTTGGAGCCTGTGGGGCCGGCCCAGGAGCTCCACAGGTGAGCTGAGGGGCTGTGGCAGGGGCTTCGGCTGGCTCCACCCCACCCGCCTCCAGACAGCATATCCTGCACATTCCCATGCAAAGCCCCCTCCCCTGTGGGACTCCAGAGAATCCAGTTCTGGCCCCAGGGCAGAGATAGGCCCAGCCTGCAAGGGGGCGGCAGCTGCTCCTGGCCAGGCCAGCTCTGCTCCCTGGGCCCGGGGCTGTTCCTCAATGTGCCGGGAGCCCTCTGGGGGAGACAGGCCAAAGTGTATCCCCATCACAGCCCATTCCTGGAGAAGTCTCTGTGGACTCAGGGCCTAGCTCGGGGAGCAAGACTCCAGAGGCAGTGCCTGGGGGACCCCTGGCCTGAGGCTTCCAGCAGGATCCCACACTCAGGGGCCCCTCCCCACCCACGTGTCCAGGACGGAAACCAGGGGCTACACTGCTGTACTTCAGCCAAGTGGAACTGTCCCCAAAAGTCAGAAGACACGTGCAGGGCCTGGAGAGTCACACACAGGTCAACACAGACCTGCCCAGAACCCCATCCCATGTCCCTCCCCAGAGGACACAGCTCATCACAGCATCCCAGAGAAGGACCCTTGGGAATACTGGGCAGGAAAGATGACAGGGGAGTGTTGGGAATACTGGGCAGGAGAGATGACAGGGGAGTGTTGGGAATACTGGGAGGAGAGATGACAGGGGAGTGTTGGGAATACTGGGCAGGAAAGACGACAGGGGAGTGTTGGGAATACTGGGCAGGAGAGATGACAGGGGAGTGTTGGGAATACTGGGCAGGAAAGACGACAGGGGAGTGTTGGGAATATTGGGCAGGAGAGACGACAGGGGAGTGTTGGGAATACTGGGCAGGGAAGACGACAGGGCAGTGTTGGGAATACTGGGTGGGAGGAGGATGGGGGTGTCGGGAATACTGGGCAGGATGGGGACATGGGCAGGCCTTGAACACCCCACTCTGGAGCAAGAGTCCAGGAGGCTGAGGAAGCTGTGGCTGCCTCTAATGCTACCTTGTTGATTCTCACTGAAATCCTCCAAATGGACCTGCTTCGGGCCCTCAGCGTGGGGGCTGCGGGGTCAGTGTCAGGGACCCTGAGGGCCGGGGAGGGAGGGATGGAGGGAAGAGCTGTGGGTCCTGGAAGGGGCGGTTCCCAACTCACCTTTGCGGGGTGTCGCCCCAGGCCTGGCTCCGCCCTGGACAGTGGAGCTCGCAGGAGACTGGAGAGGAGGGGACCCCACCTTGCAGAACACAGCCCCGGTGTGGGGGGCCGTGCCCTGGCGGAGGCTGCCCCCACCTCGGGGGACTCTGCGTGGCCCCCTGGCCTCCCTCTCCCCTCCCCCGCAACTCAAGGTGTCCTCAGTGCCTGTCAGTGCCCTGGGGAGGGGGGTCCTGGTTTGGGGGAGGGGCTGGGGAGGGCGCTGTGTTCACAGCCACAGGGCGGTCTACACCGCCTGGCTCTGCCTGCTGACTCACGCCGCGATGGATTCATTATGGGTTCACCTTAGTTTTGGCATATTTGGATTCGAGGATATTTTAATTCAAGGACGATGAACATTCCTTCAAAATCCATTTTTCTGATATTTCTGTTCCCGGAGCCCTCAACGGACAGGGATTTCCTTCACAAATCAAATCGAATCATGCATCCTCCTCTCCGGAGCCGCGTTAATGCGAGCTGTCTGATTGTGCCGGAAGCGCAAGGCGAAACCTGGCGGGTTGTCGCTTTAAACGGGCTGCGCAGCTGACGGGCGCCGCGAGAGCCGTCCCGCCCTGCCGCAGGGAGCCGCCGCCGCGTCCCCATGGTTACGGCCGGCCCGTCGCTGTCGCCGCGCAGGGCGGGCGCGGGCTGCGGTGCCGGCGCTCCGGACCCGCCCGCCGAGCGCAGCGCGGCCTCTGCGCCCCCGGCCCCGCGCGGGCCGCCCGGCCCCCGCCGCGCCGCAGCGCCGCGGTCCGTGGACAGCTCGCCCGCGCGCGCCCCGCCCGGCATGGGGAGCCGCCCCCCGGCCCCGGGACCGCGCCGCGCCGCGCCGGCCGCGGGCAGCGCCCGCCCCGCGGCTCCCCGGCTGCTCGGGCCGGAGTAGGTGAGAGCCGCGCCGAGCGGGCGCCCCCCGGACGCGCAGGCCCGGTTCCGGGCAGGGGCGCTGGCGGGGGAGGCGGTTCCTGCCGGTCCCGCCGCGGGAAGGCGGATTCCCGGCACCTTCCCGGGAAGCCGGGGCTGGGAGACCGACAGCCGCGGGCGCGCGGGCGCTCGCCTGGGGACGGGGACCCAGCGGCCGAAGGTCCCCTGCGGGTCGGCTGGCGGGGATTAATCCCAGGCGTATCTGCGCTCTTGGTTTAAACTGCCGGACATGTTTGTCGGCTTTGTGCAGCCTGGGCCGAGGGCAGTTCTCGCGCCGGGGTGGCGAGCACAGCTGAGCTCTGAGGTGGCGAGGGAGCTGCTCCCGCCAGGGCAGCGTCCGCCTGCGGGCGCGTTCGTCCTCCCCGGCGCCTCCGCGCGCCCCGACGGGGCTGAGCCGCGACTCCACAGGCTGGCCTGGGGACAGGCCCGCGGGGGCAAACTTCCGCTGAGCCGGCGCAGGGAGGACTCCCGCCGTGCCTCTGACCGTGCGCTGTCTCCACAGATGGGTGCAGCCTGCAGACCCCACCAGCCCCGGCGCGGCCACCCTGACGCACACTGCCCGGAGCGCAGCGCCCGGCTGCTGTTGGGACTTTGACCTTCCGGATGGCCATGGAGGCTGGCGGGGAGCAGGGCGCGACATAACCGCCTGGGCCTGCGGCACCTCCAGGGCGCTCACACTTGGGTAACTTTGCAGAGCTCATGGTGAGTACCCGGCCCCCGGCCCCCCAGGCCACCCCCGCCGTCCTCCGCACAGCCAGCCGGGGCGGGAGCGTTGTGGGCGGGTCGTTCGGGGGCGTCGGGCTGAGGCTGGGGCGGGCTGGGGACGGCCGGGGGACGCGGGCCTCGCAGCACCTGGGTCCTCAGGCGGCCTGTGTCAGCCCTCCGCGCCGGCGTGCTCATATTCATTAGTTGCAGGCGTGCAGCAATGTCTGTGGAGGTGACATGCACCCCAGGGGCTAGCGTCCACCCTGCCCCCGAAAACCTTCCTGGCCCTGGACCAGGGCCCCTCCCCCGCCTCCTCCCAGCCCCTCCTGAGGCCCTTCCGCCCCTGCCTGCCCCCATCCCCATCAGCAGGTTGACCCCTCGGTAGAGCCGGAGGGGTGTGGGTGGGCTTCACCGCCCAGGCTGCACCACGCACAGCGCACAGGACGAGTGTCCTCTCGCCAGGAGCGGGGACGGCCCTGCAAGCTTTTGTTGTGGTTGCTGCCAGTCTGGATTCGAAAGGTTGACAGCCAAGTAAACAGTGTGTTGTGTGTGCTGCTAAGGGACAGCTGACAGAGGCAGCGAGGACCCAGGGTGCGTGCAGAGAATGCTGATGGCCCCCTAGGACAGTGCGGCCGTCACGGCCGCCGACATGCATGCTCAGAGCAGCTGAGCGTCTACTTCACTCGGAGCGGGTGTCTGAGTCACCTACTCGTTTTCTTCCTGTGCCGTTCAAAATGTCCACACCAGAGAGATGCTTCTGGCCAAAATCCAGCACTATCTCAAGCTGCTACCCAAGCCTCTGAGGCTGGAGGACGTGGCCACACGCACCTCCCACGGCTGACAAGGTCACGTGATCAGACACGCTTGCTCCTCGGGGTCACGGGCCCAGGGGCTGCCTCCAGCTTCCCAAGCCACCACCTGTTGCCCGCAGGTGCCACACCCGCCGTGGCCGGGTGCTGGGTTGGCAGTAGCCCTGGCTGCCCATCCTCAAATTGAGACCCTCGTTTGCAAAACGGAAACCTGCCACTGGCAGACGAAAAGTGAGTGGAGGGTGCTTCAGAGGCCAGGGCGGCCACAGCAACCCTGGAGGCCACGGGGCTGGGGGGCCATGACTCTGGCCGCTCCCCCCTCTGCTCTGCCCCTCGGCCCCTCCATGCACAGCTTGCGGGGCTCCCCCACCCAAGGCACCCGCACCCTGCACGGTCTCCTCTGCGTTCCCTGGTGCTGCCCAGCGAGGGCACCTGCCACCAAGATGCAAAACCTGTAGCTTTGCCTGGGAATTTGTGGGGAATTTCAGCCATTTGTGGTTGGGGTTCTTTTTTTGGTTGTCGTTGTTATATTTTTATTTCAGGATATTATGGGAGTACAAACATTTTGGTTACATTTTATGACTTTGCCTCACCCAGGCGAGGATTAGAGGCGTGCCCCTCCCCTCTACAACGCTCACCGAGTCCATTAGTTGTGAGTTTACATCCCTCCCACCTCCTAATCCCTGGAGAATGTTACTACCCTGTGGGCACCATGGTGTTGATCAGTCAGTGCCAATTTGATGGTGAGAACATGCGGAGCCTGTTCCTCCGATTTTGTGATACCTCGCTTTGGAGGATGGGCTCGAGCTCTATCCAGGAAAATATAAGGTTTGTGGGGTTTTGTTGTTAGCAAATAACATTTACACCTGAGACAGTCTCTGAACGAGACAGAGAATGTGCGGTGTTGTTCTCCCAAGTTGCATAAATCTGGTGCAAGCACTTTTCTGCCCGTGTCTCCAAGTTCATGGTACAGTTACCTGGGTAGACTCACCTGGCAGCTTCAGGGGCATGGGAAGGAGGCCTGGAGGCCACGGCCAGGTGAGGGTAGTCCTGACTCTGCCTGAACCTCCACCGGGGCCCCGACACCTGCTGGGGGGCAAACGGCCTTCTCAGTTCCTAAGTGTGAAGACACAGGCCAGCTCCTCTGGCTGCATCTCCACCCACCGAGCACTGAAGCGTGAAGCAGCCCCGAATTCTGCACGTCTGGGGCCCTGCGCTCTCCTCTCTGCTGCTCCCTGTCCACCTCAGGGCGCCCTGACGGCCGCGTGGCAAGTGCCCCTCGGCGGACGTCGGGAGGCCTCGCGTCCAGCGTTTGAGGCTGAGGGCATCTCCTCCCGCACGCAGCCTGGTCGCTGCTGTTAATACACAGCAGACGGGAAACTTGCTGGTTCCCGCAATAGGTGCTACTGGTCCTTAAATTCAAGCAGGCACCAAAATGTGTGTGATTGTGCACCTGTACCCAGCAGCCCTCGTGCTTTACCTGGAGAACAGTCATTCTTTTTTTTTGAGACAGAGTCTTGCTCTGTTGCCCGGGCTAGAGTGCCCTGGCATCAGCCTAGCTCACAGCAACCTCAAACTCCTGGGCTTAACCAATCCTACTGCCTCAGCCTCCCGAGCAGCTGGGACTACAGGCATGCGCTAATTTTTTCTATATCTTTTTAGTTGTCCAGCTAATTTCTTTCTATTTTTAGTAGTGATGGGGTCTCGCTCTTGCTCAGGCTGGTCTCGAACTCCTGAGCTCAAATGATCCTCCCGCCTCAGCCTCCCAGAGTGCTAGGATTACAGGCGTGAGCCACCGCGCCCGGCCGAGAACAGTCATTCTTGTAGGGAACAGACCGATGGTCTTTGTAGTGAGTGAAAATTGTCCACACCTGTGTGCTTTCTCCACTTCCGCCTCCTTCGTGGCATCTGCGTCTGCTGGTGAGACCGGGGCATCTTGCACTCGGTTTGGGCTCTGGTGTGCCCAGCAGCACTGTTCCTGGCGTCAGGAACCAAGTGGAATAACGTGACTGGTGTGATTGATACGGAAGGTATGTATGGTGTGATGTGGTGTGGTGTGGTGCAGTGTGGTGTAGTGTGATACGGCGTGGTGGGCAGGTGTGGCAAAGCGGAGCTTGGTGTTCCATGGCATCATACGGTGTAGTGTGGTGTGGGTAGTGTGGTTTGCAGTGTCATAGCACAGGGTGCAGTACAGTTTGGTGTGGTGTGGTGTGGCATAGTGCGTCATAGCATAGTGTGGCACAGTGTGGTGTGGCCCAACAGAATACGGTGTGGTGTGGCATAGCCTGGTGTGGTATGGTGTGTAGCATGTGGTGGTGTGGCAGTGTGGTGTGGCACAATATAACATGGTGTGGTGTAGTGCAGGGTGGTGTGGTGTGTGTACGATAGCGTGGCATAGCATGGTGTGTAGCGTGGGGTGGTGTGGTATAGTGTGTGTTGTGTGGTGTGGTGTGCATAGCCTGGTGTGGTGTAGCGTGGGGTGGTGTGGTATAGTGTGTGTTGTGTGGTGTGGTGTGTATAGCCTGGTGTGGTGTAGCGTGGGGTGGTGTGGTATAGTGTGTGTTGTGTGGTGTGGTGTGCATAGCCTGGTGTGGTGTAGCGTGGGGTGGTGTGGTATAGTGTGTGTTGTGTGGTATGGTGTATATAGCCTGGTGTGGTGTAGCATGGGGTGGTGTGGTATAGTGTGTGTTGTGTGGTGTGGTGTGCATAGCCTGGTGTGGTATAGCGTGGGGTGGTGTGGTATAGTGTGTGTTGTGTGGTGTGGTGTGTATAGCCTGGTGTGGTGTAGCGTGGGGTGGTGTGGTATAGTGTGTGTTGTGTGGTGTGGTGTGCATAGCCTGGTGTGGTGTAGCGTGGGGTGGTGTGGTATAGTGTGTGTTGTGTGGTGTGGTGTGCATAGCCTGGTGTGGTGTAGTGTGGTGTGGTGTGGTATAGTGTGTGTTGTGTGGTGTGGTGTGTATAGCTTGGTGTGGTGTGATATAGCATGGGGTGGTGTAGCGTGGGGTGGTGTAGTGTGGTGTGGTGTGGTATAGTGTGTGTTGTGTGGTATGGTGTGTATAGCCTGGTGTGGTGTAGCGTGGGGTGGTGTAGCGTGGTGTGGTGTGGTATAGTGTGTGTGGTGTGGTGTGGTGTGATATAGCATGGGGTGGTGTGATAAGTGTGTGTACGATAGCATGGCATCACATGGTGTGTAGCATGGGATGGTGTGTGTGTAGCTCGGGGTGGTGTGGTAAGTGTATGTACGATCGCATGGATAGCGTGGTGTGGCATGGCATAGCGTGGTGTGTAGCATGGGTGGTCTGGCACGGTGACGGGTGCCATCACATACGGTGGCGTGGGGTGCAGCGGGTGCACTGCGGCGCGGGGATACAGCGCGGTGGGTGCACTGCGGCCCCCGAAGCTACTTGCGTTCAGTCACTGCAGTACGTCAGTGCAGCTGCTCGGATGAGCTCACCCTCTCTTTAACGTTCAGGCCACGCCGGTGCCACGGTGACCTGATTCGCGTGGCTGTGCTCAGTGTGGCTGCCCGGTAGCTGCCAGCAGCCTCAGGAGGGGGAGGGGGCTCACAGAGAACCCGGTGGGGCCCCTCAGCCCCACTCGCCCTCAATTCAGGGCTAACCTTGGTGTCCCTGGGGGAGCCTGTGCCGCGTCCTGCAGCCGGGTCCGAGGGAGAGGCCAGGCCTGCCCGGCCCCTGCTTTCAGCGGACGACCCCAGAGGACCCCAGAGACAGCGAGTGCAGGACGCCTCTTGCCGCCGGCATTTCCTTCCGCACACGCAGGAGCCTGCAGTCAGAAAAGACAGGGTGGGTTCAAACCTCCCCAGGACTAGCCAGGTGGCGGAAGGTGGGGACCTCGGGCGGCACAGCCAGGCTCCCGGGGGCCGAGCGAGGGACACCGGCAGGCGCCGCCGCGGCTCCGCAGAGGAGGCTGCTCCGGAAGGGCCAGAGATGGGTCACGGGACATTCGTAGTCCGCGCTGTCAGTGAGGAGGTGACCCTGCACCTGGCGGGCTTGTCGCCCCCAGCCCTGCCTCGGGTGCCCAGGAGGGGCACGAGGCCTGGAACCGCCTCCCCGACGGCCGTGACGATGGTCGGTCGCGTGCACAGACATGTCGGAACTTTGGTGAGTTCTTTTTGGTTTGCTGCTCTTTATTCAGTCCCATATCAAAATTACCAAAAACTGCCAAAATCTACGACCTTCATCTGTGTCACGGAGCGGGGGTCTGTCATGCGCCCGACATCCCCCTGCAGCTGAGAACTTCAAACGAGCAGAAGGCAGGCTAGAAGCAAAGGCCCTGTGATGTCGTCAACACGTCTTTCTCCAAATCTCGGCGTGACTTTACTACCTGCGTCCCCCTCCAGAAAGAAAACCACGACGCGCTGCACAAACATCGCAAGGGTGACTCCTGCTCTAGACACGCAGCTGGGTCCCCTCTGCCCTCTGCCTCCCCTGAGCGAGCGAGGCCGGCAGAGCACAGAGGCCGACGGGGACACGTCGGGCTGTGACGAAGTCTGTCATCGCTGGCGCAGAGCCAGGAACAGGTGCCAGAGAACCTGGGAAAGACCAGACAGACGGAGCCTGCAGGCCCGGCTGCCGGGAGGACGGGGCCGCCGATGGTCTACACCCGGCTCTGGAGGCCGCCGGCCGCCGCGCCGCAGCGGGGACTGCATCGGATCAGACTCCCACGGCGCGTGCCTGGCGCCCTCTTCCCGTCTTTCCTCCTTTCTCCTAGTCTGAATTTACACCCCAACCCGTTCGATTTGCAGAACCCACCAAAAAGGATACGCCCAACTGAAACAATAATGAAATGTGAAAGCAAGTTAGGACTCCAAGAGGAGACCCCGCCCGGCAGGGCTGGCCTGTGGGAAGAGCCGGTTCCGGGGGAAGCAGTGTCTCTCCGAGTGGCGCCTGACACCCCCCCCACCCCCCGGCCACCCTGCAGGCCCAGAACCCGCCTTCCTCCTCCCCTGCCTGACCCCGGGGGGCTC
The DNA here is from genome assembly GCF_041146395.1 of Eulemur rufifrons. Taxonomy (NCBI): domain Eukaryota; kingdom Metazoa; phylum Chordata; class Mammalia; order Primates; family Lemuridae; genus Eulemur; species Eulemur rufifrons. The sequence continues at coordinate 71,140,514 of NC_091010.1, forward strand.
CTCCAGGCTGTTTTCCTCCCGCCTTCGGCTCTGCTGTGGGCTCTGCTGTGGGGGGTCCGTCCGGAGGGCTCTGCTTTCACGGCCTCAGGGGACTTGTCTGTCCCTGTGGCCAAATTCTGTTCCAGCGCATCTCAGACTGTCACCGTGATCTTGCCCATAGAACACCGGCAAAGTAGACGCTTCCGAGGGGAACTTGTACATGTGTGAACTTTAAAATATAAAATGTATCTCTATTTTGCATTACTTGCTTTGAATTTTAAATGTCACCTCTAAAAATGTAGAAAGGCACTGTCGATAATTCTAATTTAGAGAAAAAAAAAAAGGAAACCAAACGGAATCAAATCCCTGTTTCTTATCAAACACGCTGCTGACCCACAGCCGCCGCGGCCTGGGCGCAGAAGCCCGTCCCTGCCCAGGCCAAGCCCCGGCCCAGCCGGGCCACGCAGCTGCTCCGGAGGCCGAACGCGGCCCCTTCCTGCCTGGTCCCTGTGAAACCTCAGGACTTGGCCGTCCAGAGAAGCAGGACCCGCTCCTCGGCGCCGGCTGTGCCTCCGGCCTGCACGGCGTCCCCAGAACACGCCTCTGTGTCTGGCACTGGGTCCCTGGGGTGTGGCCGTCAGGAGAGACAGTTCTGACTTCCTGTTTGGCTTGATGTAAATGGGTTTTAAGTAGTGAATAAAACCCACAGATAAGACAGGTTCAAACGCAAGCCCTGGGGACGGGGCGGGGCGGCTGGCAGGATGTGGGGGTGTTGCCGCTCCAGGGCGCCCCAGCCCAGCCCTGCTGCCCGCACTGTGCAGGCCTCTCCGTGGGGGGACTTGTGAGCGCCCAGAGGGCGGAACCCACCGCCCCCCACACAGTGGACGCAGGGCCCTTGTTCCCTCGCAGAAGCCGGTGCTGATGGATGCGGCAAGGCCTGGCACGGCCCCCGCGGGGAACGTGCGCCAGGGGGCGCAGCAGCCTGAGCTCTGGGCCTCGCCGGCCCCCTGCGTCCCGCAGCCCTCACATGGGGTTTCTGTCCCTGAGTCACGGCACCGTCCGCACCGTCCTGGAGGTCCAGCTGGCGGCTTCCCGCTGCTCTGCCCGCCCAGGCAGTGCCCACCCCACATCCAGAGCTGCTCCCCGCCTGGCGCAGGTGCAGGGGCTGCGGGCCCACCGCGGGCTGGGGGAGGGGCCAGCGTGGCTGCAGACCCCGACCCGATGCCACAGCAGCTCGTGTGGTCTCACGGGGCCTCTGGGGCAGCCCTCGGCCCGCGCAGCCCCGGCCGTGTCCTGAGACGGTGGGCGCCGGCCCTGGCCCACCCCCCAGGCCGGGGCCTCTCCCCGGAGGGCCAGGCAGGGCAGTGACTTCTGCCCAAACAGTGGGGCCGCAGCACCCCTGTGGGGTCCCAGTGGGACGCACAGTGCGGTGTGTGATGTCTCGGCAACGGGCGCGGGGCCTCGCCGCGTCCACTGTGCGCAACAGCCGCTGCTCCTCCTCCATGGGCTCGAGCCAAGGCTTCGCACAAAATTCTCCGGGAAGGGTTAGAAGCAGGATTTCCACGGGTGTGAGGCACAGGAGTGGGGCGGGGTGATCCGACGCCTCCCGCCTCTCTGGCCCCCTGACCCCGCCGCAGGCCAGGTGCCCCCGGGTGGAAGCGGACGCCGCCCCCACCCTCCGCCAGCGCAAGGGACAGACGGGAGCCCGGCCGCAGACGTCAGGCACGGCAGAAGTGCCACCCTCGGGGAGCTGGCCCTCGGGGCCTGGTAGCGTCACCCTGGGCCGAGCACGCTGGTGGGTGCAGACAGGCCACGCCGGGCGGCCAGGTGCTCCTGGCAGCTGCTCCTGCACCAGCGCCCACCGCGCAGGGCCTTTTGCCGCCGCCAGCCGGACCCCCTGCCCGGGCGGGTGCCGTGTCTGTGAGACCCGACAGGCGGCTCAGGCACCAGCGGCCCGCGCGGCTCCAGGGGAGGCTGAGCCGAGGGGGGACCAGGAGGCTCCGCGCCGCGCTGACCCTGCCTGGCAGACCGCAGGTCACGCGGTGTCCTCTGTTTCCTCCCCAGGATCTGAAGACCGTCCTGTCCCTGCCCCAGTACCCAGGGGACTTCCTGCACCCCGTGGTGTACGCGTGCACGGCCGTCATGCTGCTCTGCCTGCTGGCCTCCGCCGTCACCTACGTCGTGCACCAGAGGTGAGCCTGGCCGGGAGGGCCTGCGCCTCGCACCGCCTCCACCTCCAAACGCGAATCCCCAAAGCGAGGTCTCACGGCCCCCGAGGCGCCAGAGGGTGGAGGTGCTCAGGGCAGCTGCGCCCTCCGCTCTGGGCCTCCAGAGGGTCTCACAGCAGCTTCTGTTCTTAACTGGGTGCAGCGAGCGGCCCCCGAAACGGGCGAGGTCAGCGGGGTGCGGCCAGCTCCCCACCAGGTGCTCACACCGTGGGCGGGTGCCGTGGCCTGGAGAACACTGGGAGATTCGGGAAATGCGGGGAGGGTCCCGCGCAGCAGGGCCAGGCATCAGAGTCGCGGTCAATGCCACGGCCACGCCGTAGTCATGGGCAGAGGCTTGGGCGTGTCCGTGGCCCCGGTCATAGGCAGAGACTGGGGCACAGCCAAGATGCCGCAGACTCGGTGGCTCATAAACACGGAAATTGGCTTCTCGCGGTTCTGGGGCCTCGCGGCCCAGGATGGAGGCAGCGTCAGGGGCAGCGCCTGGCAGGGCCGCGGCTCCGTTCGCAGACGCGCCTTCTCGCTGCGTCCTCGCGTGGTGGGTGGGGCAAGGCGGCTCTCAGGGGTCTTTTTTACAAGAGCACGATCCCACTTAGGTTTCTTTTTTTTTTCTTTTTTTTTTTTTTTTTTGAGACAGAGTCTCATTCTGTTGCCCAGGCTAGAGTGAGTGCCGTGGCGTCAGCCTCGCTCACAGCAACCTCAGACTCCTGTGCTCAAGCGATCCTTCTGCCTCAGCCTCCCGAGTAGCTGGGACTACAGGCATGCACCACCATGCCCGGCTAATTTTTTCTATATATATTTTTAGCTGTCCATATAATTTCTTTCTATTTTTAGTAGAGATGGGGTCTCGCTCTTGCTCAGGCTGGTCTCGAACTCCTGAGCTCAAACGATCCGCCCACCTCGGCCTCCCAGAGTGCTAGGATTACAGGCGTGAGCCACCGCGCCCGGCCCCCACTTAGGTTTGAACGTGAGAACCTTGGTGGGGACACAGACCCTCAGACCACCGCAGCTGTGGTCACAGGGGACGCTTGGCCATGTCCACGGCCACGGCGAAGGTTGTGGCAGAGTTGTGATCCAGCAAGATCCGTCCCGGCCCAGCCCCGTCCCGAGGTGTCAGACGTCCTCTCCGCTGGCAGGCGGGACGGGCCGTCCCGGGACCCTGGAGCGTGACTTCTGCCTGAGACGCGTCAGGGTCCCAGGGCTCAATATCGTCATCTGTGCAATGACCAGATTGCTCAGATCCTGCAAAAACCCCTCCAGCTGTGGCATCCCACGGTGACTTCACGCGGGACCGCCCCCTGGCAGCCCGCGCAGGGTGGGCGTGGCTCTCTCCCCCACGCTGGGCTCTGCACAGTTGCCCCCGGCCCTGCGGAGGGACGGGGCTGGGTGGGCTGAGGGGCTCATTCCCGAGCTGCTCCCGGAAACGGCGGTTGCTAAGGTGACGTGCCTCTTTCTCGCAGCGCCATCCGGATCAGCCGCAAGGGCCGGCACACGCTCCTGAACTTCTGCTTCCACGCGGCTCTGACCTTCACGGTGTTCGCGGGCGGCATCAATCGCACCAGGTTCCCCGTGCTGTGCCAGGCGGTGAGTGCCGTCCTCGCGTGTTTCTCACCCTCCTGCCCGGGGGGTGTGGGGCTGTCTTGTCTGTGAAATGAGATTCCAGCCTCTGTCCGGCCATTTCCCAAGAAGGAACACGAGGCTCTGGCCAGTCTGCGTCAGGTTCACTCCATGTGAATCCGGTTGTTTTGCCCAAAATTGTGTCACATAAAACAATTCACTTCTCCCTGGACCAGCGTACTCCACGGCCTGTGGTGACTGCTGACCAGACAGCTGCCGTCCACCAAGGTCAAGGTCAGACCTTGCTCTCCCAAAGGGCCCGGTGGGGCAGGAGTTCAGGGCAGGAGAACCTGCCCCAGCCCTGGCAGAGGCCCCTGTGGGGACAGGAGCCAGTCGGGCGGGTCACCAGGGCGGCGGGTCGCGCAGACGGCCCTGAGGGGACCCGCCGAGAGCTGCGGGGAACATCCTGCTCTGCCGGCGAGAGTTGGAGCCTCCCAGCGCCCATCGTGGGAAAGAGTGAGGGTCTCAGGAAAGGGGCCCAGGTGGCTTAAAAGGGGGAGTCGGAATCACCGGTTCCATCAGAGCTGAGCCTGGTCCTGCCCTTTGGGTCGCGGCTGTGCCCCTGGCAGCTCCTGCCTGTGCCCCAGGCCAGGCCCCGGGACAGTCCCCTCAGGGGGACTCTGAGTTGGCTGAGTCAGGCAGAGAAGCGCCCTCGCTGTCCCGGCCACAGCGCTCGGAGGAAACGGGTCTGAGTGCCGCAGGGAAGGTGACAGCCCTTCCCTGGTGCCGTCTGGATGTGCGGTCACAGTCCCAGGAGGTGGCAGGCGTCACCCACACGTTCATGTGCTCATCGTTCATTCAGCCCGCGGGAGACCGAGGCCTGCTGGGCGCTGGGCGCAGCCGGACACAGGCCACAGGGTCTGGGTGTGGAGCCGCAGGCCGGGGCCACCGCACAGCGCCGCGCAGACGGCACCCGCGGCCGAGGCGAGAGGGGGAGGTGCGGAGGGCAGAAAACTGGGCTCAGGCCCGGACGTCCTTGACCCCCCTGTGCCTTGCGGCATGACCCGAAGTGTCTCTCGCTGCTTCTGTGGCATCCGAAAGCCCCAGGCCGGGCTGGCTCCAAGTTCGCTGCCTGAAGACCGAGGACCCCTCGGGCCGCGGCTCCCCCCTCCCTGCTGGAAGAAAGGCCCGGAGCTAAACCGAGGCCACGGGAAGGCGGCCACCACACTCCCCGAGGGGCCTGACGTGCCACGCACAGGACCCTGGGCCCGACCTTCCCGCCAGCACCACTCGGAGCAGCCTGGGAGCCTCCAAAGCTCTGGACGGCTGGAGAGGACAGGCGGTTGTTATGGCAACACAGCCGACCACAAGCCTCATTAGATGCTAAGCAGCATCACAAACGACAGAGGCCACCCTGGGCACCGGCCTGGGTCCCCAATGGGGGTGGGGTGACGGCCACGGCCTCCCGCCCAGGCGCCAGGGCGGCGTCCCCAAGGCCTCCGCGTGTGTCCAGCCCAACGCTCATGTTTGGGAGACGCGTGCTGCGTTCACACCTCCCGAAACCCGCAACGCACACAGGCGAGGCCGGCCCTTCCCGCCACCCTCGCCACTGGCAGCCCCCTGAGGCCGGGGCCGCGCATGCGCCCCACACGCGGGCCGTCCACGGAAAGGCGGGACTCCGCGGCGAGCTGCGCCTCCTGCTACCACCCCGCACGGGGCTGAGCTGAACCCTGAGCGGAGCCGCCAGCCTCCCACCCCACGGGAGTCTCGTCAGGGATCACAGGTTTTCTCTTAAGTAAAACTTGGACTCTGGGTCTGATCGATCGTTGTAAAGGCGAGATGTTGGCTGTGTTCAGAGTCTGTGTTCCTTCAACATTCGCGTCCTTTCCGATTACAGCAGCATTTGACTTGTCATTTCAAAGTGTCGGGTTGTTACTCCAAAGGTAGCTTCGATTTGCAGAATCGGAGGGACAGGGACGGGCGCGGTGTGTGATTAGCTGGGCACAGCAGTGGCCGCTCCCTGCACGGCCGGCCGTGTCCTCGGTCAGAGCCTCCCCGTACCCACGAGGCCACGCGCACCACGAGCCGGGAGACCCCGCTAAGGACACACACACACACAGACACACACACACACACACGCACACAGACACACACACACACCCTGCTTGTACGCTGTGTGGGGCTCCGACACCCAGCTCTCCGGCCACAGGGCCCCAGGCCTGAGCCCCAGGTGACCAGAGGAGGCATGTGCACACAGGCCCCCACGGCTGGCGTGGACTCGCGCAGGTCGTACACGCACAGGCCCGTGGGCTCCCATGAGCTCCCCACCCCCACCTCAGGTCAAGGGTCTTTGCAGCCCACGTGCCCAGTGAGATCTCTGGGACCCCTGCGGTGTCCTTGGCTGCCCCGAGATAACCCACCTGCCCTGCTGCGGGTGTTGTGTCTTGTCACTAAACGGCTGTCACCCGAAGGTGCCCAGGGAGCTCCAGGCTTGGGGCTCGGGCTTCGGGGCGGTGGGGCGGGGGGCGGGGGCTGACCAGCTGGCGGCCTCTGTCCCCTCCAGGTGGGCATCGTGCTGCACTACTCCACGCTGTCCACCATGCTGTGGATGGGAGTGACCGCCAGGAACATCTACAAGCAGGTGACCAAGAAGGCGCCGCCGTGCGGGGATGCAGACCAGCCACCGTACCCGAGGCAGCCGCTTCTCAGGTACTGAGACCACTCTGGCTTGGCCCACCCACCAAAGGGCCGGAGTGACGCTGGAAACTCCTCAGAGGGTGGCTGGGGCCTGAGGAGGACCCGATCCAAGTAGGGCCACAGGGGAAGAGTGGTGACCAGGGGACAGGGTGGGGTCTGGGTGGTGACCAGGGGACACGGTGGGGTCTGGGTGGTGACCAGGGGACAGGGTGGGGTCTGGGTGGTGACCTGCAGACAGGGTGGGGTCAATGATGTCTTGAGGACAGGGTGGGGTCCTGCCTTGTGCTTGGGACAGGGTGGAGTCAGGATATTGGAGCAGCACCCGTGGCTGGGCCACCATGTGCTGGAGGCCACTGAGGCCACCTGTGTGCCGTGTGCTGGACGTGCCCACCATGCTGCTGAGTTACTGTCGTGAGACCCCTGCTCCCCTGACCAGAGGCCGTGCATGGAGATGGCCCCGGTGGCCTTAGCCTCAGTGTCCGCGGTGGCCTCACTGGCGTTGGGCACCTGCTCCTGAGCTGGTGGAAAACCGTGGCGCACTCAGGCGCCAACTTCAGGGTGACCCTGGGCTGTGCCCCCCGGAGGGACCAGTGGACCTGCCCAGCTGCTGGCCCCCGGTCCTCCCTCAGGCCAGGATTCACGGGAGACTCAGCAGGAGCTGGGGACGTGCCTGGGACGCAGGGACAGCCCCAGGACGAGGGCCGGAGCGCATCTTCCCCAGAGTCAGGAGCAGGGAAACCGGGGCACGACGCAAGGAGCAGACACAGAGGTTCCTCTCATGTCCCGTAGAAAACACGCGTGTTGGGGCTGGAAGGCTCCGCAGGCAGGAGTGCCCCGTGACGGGACAGCAGCTTCCAAATGGGAGTCCGCGGCTTCGCTGTTTGCTTTTCTGAGTCGAGACTTAACCCCAAACCCTGGAGTTGGCGAAAGCCAGGCTCAGCACGTGGCCCGCGAGGCCTTGCGCGTGGGCACCAACCCGCCCCATCCTCCTGTGGCTCGAGCTCCGGCAGGGCCTGCTCTGCACCTGGGGGCCTCTGGGGGACTTGGGGACGTTTTCCTCCAGGCGGCTGCTGCAAGAGGCAGTTGCTGCCGGTGTGAGGTGTGGCCACGTGCGGGCCGTGGACGTGGCAGCTCCTCCGAATGTGAAGCCAACAGAACTGGTTTTGAGGCAGAAAAAGCAACGTTCTGTGTCCCATGAGTAAGGCCAGTCCCCGCCCAGAGTTTCTGCCGTTGTTTGAATTTCAGTCCGGGCAGACCTGTTGCCGCTTAGCGACCAGGGCTGGAGTGCACTGTGCTCACGGGGGCCCGGCGGTGGGATTCACGGCCTCGCCCGAGGTCCCTGGGTCTCAGAGCGACTCTCAGGGTGCGTTTCCTGTCGTTGGAGAGTTGGGGGGCCCCGGGGTGTCTGGTCCTCCTCCCTGGCAGCCTCGAGACAGAGCCGGTCCGGGTGCTGTGGGCGGTGGGCCGGGCTCGGCGGTGCAGAGCAGCCGACCCGGCAGACCGCGAGGGTCGCTTGTTCACCGTGGTGCCCCGGGGAGACTCACTGGTCCTCTCGGTGCTGCCTGGAGACCACCTTGCCACCCCCGACCCGGGCCCCTCCTCTGGTGTAGAAAGGCCTGGACATTCGGGGGCAACCACAGGTGCCATGACCCTGCCGTCCTTGGTGACCAGGGCCTGGCCACTCCACTGTCCCCAGCTGCGCCTTTCCCCGCCCCGTGGCTGGCCGTGGCCCCGGCATGTACTCCCGGTGGCAGGTACAGACCTGGGGGTGAGGGGAGGTGTTAGCTTTGGGCTTTGCAGGGGGCTGCTGTCTCTGGCCCGGCGCGGCCCCACAGCACAGACGGCGGCTGCACACAGTCTGTCGACAGAGGTTCAGTTCCTGAGTCCTGAGGACTTTGCCGCCCGGGAGGGAACAGCCCAGAGGCCTCGCCAGGCAGCAGGCAGTGGGCACCCCTCACGGCTGCCCCCGGGCAGAGCCCACGCCACCTCCCGCCGCCCCTCGGCCAAGACGGGGCAGCCAGGCCAGCTCAGGTCCCACGGGGCAGTGGCCGGGTCGCCGGCCCCAGAAGCCCGGAGCTGCCTGTGCGTGAAGGAGCCCCGAGCCCGGCCCCGCCCAGCCTGCGGGTCCAGTGAGAAGCGGGAAGGGAAGCCCCGTCCCTTCCCTTCCCGTCCCATCGTCCCCGAGAAGCTCTGCTCGAGCACAGTTGCTGCCGCAGCCTCTGCTGTCCTGAGAAAGCCTCGCGTCCCGTGTTCCTGCGGCCGCGCGCTGGCTTTCCCACACGCAGCAGCTGCCTCTGCTCAGCTTTGGGGAGAACCGAAATTTCAGAGACTTCAAGGAAAATACAGCCACGTAGAATTTAGCAGGACTCAAGCCAAACACTTTACAGGCCCGCGCTGTCCTGCTGTGGCCAAGTTGACGGGAGACCCCTCTCTCCACACAGAACTGGGTCGGCCGAGGGGCCGACACCCCGAAGACCCCGACCCCGCAGGAGGTCAGAGCTCGCGATCAGGACCCTGCCCTCTGGTCGGGGCTCGGTCGGGGGCCGGGGGCGAGGGAGGCCCAGCGGGGCGAGGCGGTGGCCTCTGCACCCCGAACACTTCAGCAGAGGGGATAGGCCAGGCTCACGCCCCCTCGGGCTCCCCGCACGTGAGAGTGGCTTGCTGTTACTGTGAAAACAAAACCCAGGCTCTCAGCGGGGACTTCTTGACTTCCCAGATGGAGACTCACCCGGTTTCATCTCCCCCGTCCCACCTGCACCAGGCAGGCCTGTGCCGCGCCTCCCCCCGTGGCGAGTTTCCGGAGCCCACACCGGGGGGCTGGCAGGGCCGGCGTCTGAGCTGGGTGGGCTGCAGATTCCGGCGTGGCTCCGTGTCCTGCCCTGCAGGCGGGAGACCCCAGCCTGCGCAGCTCGCAGACCCCTGCTGTTCTCGCGGTGTTTTCTCCAAAACTCAGCACACGGCACAGACACTGAGGCTCCTGCTGCCTGGACAAGCCATGTTCGGGTCCCAGCACGAGAGACCCCGGGAGACCCTTCCCCAGGCCTACGCTGCAGCCCTGCCTGGGGGCACCCTGCTCTCCCCGTGCACCGAGGGCCATCCAGGTTCTCGCCTGCCCTGCCCTGCGCCCCGGCTCGTTCACCTGCCGGACGTTCCCTGCCAAGGAGGGTGCTCCAGATGGGTGGGGGCACCACAGCAGGCGCCAGAGCCCCGCGGGTGACTTCCCCGGCGGGTCCCATCAAGGGCAGGGCCCAGGCGAGCGGATGGGCAGACCACAGGGAACGTGGAGCATGGTCCCAGGGAAAGGTCAGTGGAGGCCAAAAACATCCCGCGGACAAAGGGCAGGCCGTGCACCTCAAAGGTCCCACCCCCTGGGGCTCAGCCAGCGTCAGGGGCCACACCAGCTCTGCCCACCAGCGGGACCGCGTCGGGTCTGGAGGCCACGTTAAGCGTCCCACGTCACAGTGTCAGACCGTCCACTCCTTTGTAGTCCTCAGTGCGCGAGTCGACCTCCTCCGTGCTTGTCCCCAAGTGTTTTACTCTTTTTGCTGTTGCTGCGAATGAGATTGTTTTCTTAGTTTTCCTTTTGGATTCTGCGTTGCTTGTGCATAGAAATACAACTGATTTGGGCGTCGATCTTGTCCTGCAACTTTGCTAACTGCCTTCTGTCAGCTCTGATCGGTTCTCCGTTAACCCTCCCGGATTTTCTGTGCCCGTGATGATCTCGCCGTCTGTGCGCGGGGAGATTGCGCTTCTTCCATGCCCGCCTGGATGGCCGGCCCGATGTTCCTCGCCCCGTTCTGCCAGCTGGAGCATCCAGGGCAGTGTTACTCTTCTCTTATCTTCTTGGCCTAGTGACGGCTTTGCCAACTTTGTTGATTTTTATTTGTTTACTTATTTATTTGGATTTTGGAGACAGTCTCGCTCTGGCACGCGGGCCGCAGTGCAGTGGCGTCAACGTAGCTCGCTGCAGCTGTGCGTGGCGGGGGCGTGAGGCCGGGTGCAGGACGGAGGCCGTGCAGCAGCATCCGACGGGCCCCTGGGTCCCGGTTCCAAGCCGAGCCCTGTGGGTGGTGGTGCCCACAGGGCAGGAGCCTGGGTCCAGGCGGGGTGCTCAGGACGGGTCCCCGACCCCTCACCCCAGCGCTGACGGGCCAGCACTGGGTCCTGGCGGGCGTGAGAACAGAGCCCCTGTCCAGAGCCTCTCTGCGTCCTCGAGCTGGTCCATTCGGACCGGACCGTCGGCTCCAGTCAACCGCGCCGGGTCCCGCGGTCTGGGGACCACCCAGGGCTGGCACAGGGGACAGAGACTGACGGGCACAGCGGGCAGGCCGGCCCCTCCTCTGCGAAGCTCGCCCCACTGCAGGTTTGTCCTTTCTCTGTCTTCTTTTCTTTCCTTTTGTTTTTTAAGTACTTTTTTCAGTTTAACCTTTTATGGGTGTGTCATGGAACACCTACACAGGAAAATGCTAGAACGCGGGTCAGCTCAGGACACTGTGGGGTGACCTGCAGGTGAGGGAGCAGGTGCAGGGCCGGCCCACGCCCAGCCGCCCTGCCTGGCTGTCACCCTGCTGGCCGTCCCCACGGCTGGTGCCCCGAGACACCTCCTAGGCTCTGCCCCCCGCTGAGCACGCGGACCGGTCCCCGTGTCCCTGCACACCGTCCCTGTTTGGTCCTCCTGCGCTGGCGGGGCCTGTGGGGCGCAGGCTGGGTGATCTCCGAGCGCCCGGCGCAAACCCGCCCGCAGGGCTCGGCCCCCCGCGGAGACTCCAGGGGTCACGTCCCTACGGCGCCCCGCGGGTCCTCGCAGGCCCACCCTCCGCGCCGGCCCGCGGGCGCTGGGTCTCCCCGGGGCTCCTAGGAGCATCACGGCCCGCGCTGAGCCTACGAGGCGCCTGCCAGGTCTCTCCCCATCTTTCTCGCGGGTCACCGGCCACTTCCGACCGCGGTTGGAGTCGCGGACGTGCCGTTGTGCGTAGCGGCCTCTGCGGCTGCAGGTGCGGGTGCCTCGGCCCGCTGAGCGCGAGCTCCCAGCGACCTGTGCCCGGCGCTCGCGTCTCCCTGAAGGAATCTGCCCTCACTGCACATTCGGCTCTGTCACCCCAGCCCCAAGTTCACCCAGATCCCCCCCTGTCGGTGGCGTGCGGTTGGGGCCACACCGGTTTCCCACAGCCGCTGTGAAAACCCCACACGCTCCGTGACTTGAAACAACAGTGCACATACAGCCTCTCGCCGTCTGGACACGAGAAACCCAGCGTCGGGCCGCTGGGCCGAGGCCGGGGGGTGGCAGGGCCGGCTCCCCCTGGGGGCCTCCCCTCTGCACCTGTCCCTACGGGGGCTGCCACAGCCGCCTGCACTCGGGCTGGGCCCCCTCCGCCCCGAAAGCCGGCGGCCTGGGGTCCTCTCCCCGCTCTGACCTTTGTCTTATAAGGACCCCGTGATGACATCAGGCCAGAGGATGCAGGACAGTCTCCCGTCTGGAGACCCCTCCTCTGACCACATCTGCAGAGTCCCTTTTGCTGCGGGAGGTGACACACAGGTCCAGAGACTAGGACTTGGCCACGCTGGGGGCCCCAGGAGCTGCACAGTCCCGTGTGCAAGGGCTCCCGTGTCCCCCACTTTGCGGATGGCCCATCCCCCGCCACCCCACACGTCCCTTTGCCCCCGATCAGTGCCGAGAGCTCAGGCCAGCCCCGGGCTCCCAGCCTGTCCCTCCTCGACCTCCATCTGGCCCACGCTGCTCCGCCCCGATGGCTGTCTGGACGCCCGTGCTCTGTAGTTCCAGTAGCAGTTGCAGACTGCGGAATGTTCTGTGATCAGTCATGTCATCTGCAAACAGAAACGTGTTTTCCTCTTCCTCTTTCATTGGCTGCCTTTGTTTTGCTCGCCTGGTGACAAACCCCCTCAACACTGCGCGGCAGGGCCCGTGCGGGGCGTCCTTGAGCTGTTTTCCATCTTGGAAGGAAAACATAGAGCGGCTCAGCACGCACGAAGCACGAGGCTCGCTGTCCGCTTTCTTCGGTGCCGCTTGCAAATTGCGGGCGTGTTCTCGGCGCCCCGCGGCTCAGAGGTTTTCACGATGGATACGATTTCACTTTGTCCAAAGCTTCGCCACCTCAGTTCAAACAGTCGTGCTGTGTTCTGCTCACTGGGTTTACGTGCTGAACTATACTGATGGATCTTTATGACTAGCAAAACTAATTTTGCATTTTTTTAGATACATCTTATGTGGTCATGATGTTTCCATCTTTTTCACAAAGTTCCTAGATGTCACTTGCCGGTATATTGCTGTGCTGTCTGTGTCTGTGCTCATGACGGACGTTACAAGGTAACGGACCTTTTTAATGCCTGGTGTTGGTGTGAGGGTCGTGCTGGCCTCGTGCAATGAGCTAGGAGCTGCGCCCTCCTCTTTCACTGTCTGAAAGAGCTTACGCAAGATCCGTGCCGCCTCCTCCCTGGATGCGTGGTCAGACTTGCCAGGGAACCGGGCCGTTAGACGTTTTTAAGTACAGAATTCAATTTTTTTGATAAATATAGGACATCCCAATTTTCCAGTTCTTTTTGTTTTAATTTTGGTAATTGGTATTTTTCAAGGAATTTATACATTTCATCGAAGTTGCTGCATCTTTTGGCACACAGTTATCTGTGGGATAGACTTGCTGCTCTCTTCCTCTCTGTGGGTGCACAGCGATGACCCTTTTTCACTACAGACTGAGAATTTGTCTTCTCTCTTTTTCCTTGCTCAGTCTAGCTAAGAGTTTATAGTTTTGTTGATTTTTTCCAGAAAATCCACTTTTGGCTTTGGTGATTTTAACTGTGCTTTGTTTTCTTTCTTTCTTTACTTCTGCACTTACCTTCATTATCTCCTTCCTCCAGTTACTCGGGGCCTACTCTGACCTTTTATTTTTCTACTTTGTTAAGGTGGAATCTTAGGTCATTGCATTTTAGATCTTTCTTTTTTTTTGCAATAGAAAGCATTCAAAGCTATAAATTTCCCTCTATGACCTGCTTTAGCTGCATCCCAAAAATCTTGATTATGTTTTATTTTCTTTATCATTTTTTAAAATATTTTCTAAATTCCCTTGGGATTTCTTCCTTGCTCCATGAATTATTCACAAGTGTGTTGTTAGATCTACAAATATTTGAGTTTTCCTGGTAATCCTGTTAATTTCTCATGTAATCTAATTGTCATCAGAGAATATACTCTGTGATTCCAATCCTTTTAAATTCATGGAGAGCTGTCCCGTGGTGCACGATACCTTCCACCGCGGTGAGTAGAGCACGTGTGCTTGAAAAGACTGTGCGGATGCTCCACACGGAGCAAGTAAGTCACAGGGGTCAGTGCTGCTGTTCACGTCCTCATTTCCTCACTGACTCCTGTCTAGTTGCTCTATCAATCGCCAAGACAGGGGTGTTAGAATCACCAGCTATGATGTTGGAATTGTCTGCTCCTCTTTTAATTTTGTCAATTTGGGGTTTTTCTTTTTCTTTTTTTTTTTTTTTTTTGGACACAGTCTCACTCTGTCACCCCAGCTAGAGTGCAGTGCCGTCATCATAGCTCACTGCAACCTCAAACTCCTGGGCTCAAGCGATCCTCCCACCTCGGCCTCCCAGAGTGCTGGGATTACAGGTGTGAGCCACCGTGCCCGGCCTGGGGTCACGTATTTTGAATCCTTTCTCAGGCTGTGCCATCAACCTGACGAAGGAGCACTGATGTCATTGGAAATGCTGCTCTGTCTCCTTGCCGTAAGTCTTTCTCAGGTGTCCGAGTGGCCACTCCAGCCTTCCTGGGCTCACAGTCCGCATGGCCCTTTCCAGCCATCTACTTTCAACCTATCTCTGTCTTTTACTTAAAGTGCTTCTATTCTAGATACTAATGTATTACAAACTCCACAAGGCAACGTTAAAATTTCTTTAAACAGTCATATATGTTTCAAAGGGATTAAGAGGAAACGATCTTTTCTATTTGTGCCATAATTACCATTTCTGGCGTTCGTCACTCCTTTCCGATGACCCAAGCTTCCCTCTGGTACAATATCCCTCCAACCTGAAAAGTTTCACGTAGCGTTTCTTGAAGTGCAGGCTGTCTGATGGCAAGTTCTCTTAGTCTTATTTTTACCAGAAAGTGTCTTTATTTCACCTTTCTTCTTGAAGGCTATTTTCCTGGGATATAGAATTCTGGGAAGCACAGATTCCCGGGGGTCACGGAGAGTGACCGTAGGAGCCACCCTGCTCCCACCTGGGATCCGGAGCCGTGCGGCACGCGTCGGGGCGAGGGCCGTGCTGCTGACGTGACGGGTCTGCAGCACCCAGGGGGACAGCGCCCCTTCTCATGGGGCACCGTCTCCGAGCAGCCCCTGGGCCTCCCCTTCCAGAGGCTGCCACGGCTCCACAGGGCTGGCAGCTGTGGGTGGTGGCACCTGTGACAGGCCAGCATGCGCCATGTTCTGTGCACAGGTGCGTGAGCTCGGCGCAGCTGCAGGCCCTCAGACACACGGCATCCTGAGTCCGGGGTTGACACTTGAACGCTCTCAGATGGAGTCGTGGCTGAGGCTCCGGAGGGAAGTCGGCCCACACCTGCACCTAGGCCAACTCCCGCCAGGATGGGGGAAGTCAGCCCACACCTGCGCCGCTCCCACCAGGGTGACTTGTGTCCCTCCAGGGCACGAGGTCAAATGCCAGCAGCTTGCCCCCAAGCAGCTGAACACAGAGGTCTCCATGGGTCCGACAGCAGCTGAGACAGGCCCTCCAAGTTTCTCGCCCTGAGGCTATGAGTGGGGTCTCAAAACTCGTGTACTGGCTGGTTGCTGAACACAGGCTGCCCTCGGGGAGGGGACATGACCTGGGGACCCTGGTGGGCAGAGCACCTCCTCCCTGAAGGGCCAAGTGACCCAACTCAGCGTCCTCTGGGTTCCCGTCCTCACAACACGGGTGCACGCGCCCCCAGGACCTGTGCCACCTCCACCAGGGGCTTCCTGTTGTCCCTGCTGAGTCTGTAGTGGGAACAGAACACGCCCAAGGCCCCACCCGTGCAAGGCCTGGCCAGGGTCCTCTGCGTGGCCCTGGGCTCCTTGGTGGGGGTGGGTGCTGGTCCGATGCAGACGGGCTCGGCCCAGGACCCCAGGCGGCCCCCAAGGAAGGCAGGAAAGATGGTGCTGTCCTTCTGGGAGGACTCAGGCCAGGGGGGTCAGCACCTTCTGCTCTCCAACAGGTTCTACCTCATCAGCGGAGGGGTTCCATTCATCATCTGTGGGGTCACGGCCGCCACGAATATCAGGAATTACGGGATGGAGGACGAGGAGGCTGCATAGTGAGTACAGGGCCACCCAGGAGAGAGGGGAGGGAGGGCCACCCAGGAGAGAGGGGCCACCCAGGAGAGAGGGGAGGGTGGGGAGGGAGGGCCACCCAGGAGAGAGGGGCCACCCAGGAGAGAGGGGAGGGTGGCGAGGCAGGGCTACCTGCCCGCGCAGCAGGACAGCCAGGGAAGGCGTCTGGCAGCATCACCCTCTGCTGGGGGGCCGGAGCTGAGGCAGGGACCCAGGAGGCCACCGGCTAATGGCCCCGGGTGCCGCGGTGAGGGGATCCCGTGAGACGGCGGGACGGGTGCTGGCCCCTGCCTGGAGTGGCCGGCCAAGCCATGCCCTTCCCCTGCCCGTGTTCCCCGTGGGTTCACAGAGCCCCCTCCTCTCTAAGGACTCAGTTTCCCCCTTCATCTCTTTCCCTGGGCACTGGAGGCCTGGCTTTCTTTAGATGAGAAGGGCCTGGGAGACAAAGAGCCATGTGGCAGTGCCACCAAGCTCAGCTGAGAATGGCAGCCCTGTCCCTGAGTAGGAGCAGATCCAACCCGTCCCCCCAAGTCAGTGCCCAGAGCCCCCCTCTGACACTCCCGCACCGCCACCTCCCGCCCACTGCCCAGGAGGCCCAGAGCACCTGCCACCGCCCGACCCAGCCCCCAGCCTGGCACAGGCGCTGGCCTCGCCCAGGTCACCTTGGGGGGGGGGTGCCCCGCCCTCCCGAGCAGGCAGGGCCAATAGGGCCCCTCCCGGCCCAGACTGTCTCGGGACACGTGGGCGGCTCTGCAAAGCCACTGGTTCAGTCCTGGACAGGGGCCCACGCATGCGCCCTGGTCCTACCCCCCCCCCCCCCGCCCCGCCTTTGCGCTCCGTGGGGGGCGCCCCAGTCCGGCTAGCCCGGGCCGGACGCCGCTGACCGGCGTCTCCCCACAGCTGCTGGATGGCCTGGGAGCCCAGCCTGGGCGCCTTCTACGGGCCGGCCGCCTTCATCACGCTGGTCACCTGCGTGTACCTGCTCGGCTCGTACGTGCAGCTGCGGCGCCACCCCGAGCGCAGGTACGAGCTGCGCGCACGGCCCGAGGAGACGCAACGGCTGGCGGGACCCGAGTGCGGCCTGCGGGTGGCCCGGCCCGGCTCCCCCCCTGCGCGCGACGCGCCGGCGGCCTCGCTGCTGCAGAACGAGCACTCGCTGCCGGCCCAGCTGCGCGCCGCCGCCTTCACGCTGTTCCTGTTCGCGGCCACCTGGGCCTTCGGGGCGCTGGCCGTGTCGCAGGGCCACTTCCTGGACATGGTCTTCAGCTGCCTGTACGGCGCCTTCTGCGTGACGCTGGGGCTCTTCGTGCTCATCCACCACTGCGCCAAGCGGGAGGACGTGTGGCGGTGCTGGTGGGCCTGCTGTCCCGCCCGCGCGGCTGTCCCCGCCGGCGAGCTCGGGGCCCGCGCCGCGCTCCACGCCAACGGGGACGCGCCGTGCCTCGGCCAGGGGCGGGGCTTCAGCCACGCGCCGGGCCACTGCAAGATGACCAACCTGCAGGCCGCCCAGGGCCACGTCAGCTGCCTGTCGCCGGCCACCCCCTGCTGCGCCAACATGCACTGCGAGCAGCTGATGGAGGAGGAGGCGCACGCCCACGTGCACGCGGAGGACGCCTTCGGGCGTGACCCACACCTGCACAGGTGCCTTAAGGGCAGAACTAAGCTGCACTACTTCAGCCGGCACCGGGCGGCGGCCGAGCCGGAGTACGCCTACCACATCCCGTCCAGCCTGGACGGCAGCCCGCGCAGCTCGCGCACGGACAGCCCCCCCAGCTCGCTGGAGGACCCCGCAGGGGTGCACTCGCTGGCCTGCTGTGCCCAGGGCGACCCCTTCCCTGTGGTGAGCCAGCCGGAGGGTGACGGCGCTGCCCTCTACGGCTGCCCCCCGAGGCTTGGCAGGGAGGCGGCCCTGGGCCCCGGCCACCTGGAGATGCTCCGGAGGACGCAGTCCCTGCCCTTCGGGAGCCCCAGCCGAGACGGGCTGCTGGAGGGCGCCGTGGGAGAGTGCCTGCCATTCAGCACCGACCCAACGGGCAACATCCGCACCGGGCCCTGGAAAAACGAAACTACGGTGTAGATGGGGGGTGTCCCTGGAGGAGCTTGGGAGCAGCGTGGGGCCGTCTGCCACGTGAGGCCCGTGGGGTTCACCAAAGTGACCGAACCTTTCAGGAGTGGTTCCCACCTCCCCGCTGACCCCTTCCTTGTGAAAGACCCCAGCAGGGGAAACGCTTCGGCCACCTGCCTCTGCTGACCCCAAGGTCGGACTTGCCGTCCCCTGCAGTCACCCGCTTTCTGTTCCGTGGTGTCCAATACTGGGATTCTGTCAAAGGAACCGCCCAGACCCAGGTGGCTCCGCACTGTGGCCAAGGCCCGCGGAGCCCTGGCCTCCCGCCGGCTGTCAGGCTGACCCTACCTCGACAGGGGGCTCCGCCTGGTGATCCCTCACGTTGCGTGTGCGTCTTGGGTTCTGTTCCTGGCTGGGCAGCCCATCTGCCCCGGCGCCGGGGCCCTGGGCGGTGGCTGCAGGCCTCCCCGCCGTGCTGTGTCGGAGTTGCCCATCATCTTCGTTGGGGAACCCGCAGCCGCTCTGCCGGCTCCACGTCCACCGTCAGCCTCGGTCCCGGATGCAGCCCTGGCCCCCAGCAGGCCGGGGACGTCGCAGGTGCTGGAGGATGCGGCTCTGGCACCACTGGGGAGAGGCCTCGGGGGCTCCTGCCCTTGGAAAATGCCCAGCGGTCTTTCCTGGAGACTCAACCTCCAAATCCAGCCCCCGTCAGGACTGGGGCCTCTCCAGCGTGGGCACAGGGGAGCAAATCGCTTCGCTCCGGAAAGAAGAGGGGCTGGCAGGTCGCGGGGGCGTCACGGACAGAGTCACTTTCCCTTTGTTGCAGCTCCATGAACATCTGGGCACAGAGCCCTGACTTGAAGGACAGATGTCGATGACAGGACTTCTGTGAGAGCAGGTGGCCCGTCCCTCTGCGAGAGGTGGGAGCCGTGTGCCCAGAGGGGCGTGATTGTGAGGCTGTGCACAGCTCTTCCTCCTCCTCCTCCTCCCCCTCCCCGTCTCTGGCCAGTGTGCATCCATGTGTATATACACACGTGCACACACACACGTGCACACCACACGTGCGCACACCATGCACATGCAGGTGTGTTTTCTAGCCCCGTGAGCACTGGATTTCCATGGGGACAACGGCGTCCCCAGACTTGTCAGTGTGCTCTGCCCTCGGGATGGGGGGCGGCCCCAGCGGGAGACCCTCCCATGCCCCCCTCAGAGGAGGAGCTGGGCGTGTTCCCGGCGCCTCCCGGGGAAGTGCCCGCGGAGCGCGCTCAGCATCTGAGTACACGGAGCCTCGCTCCGGATGTCAGAAGACCGTGGTGTCGTAACGCAGCGCAGCACGCTCCACCCACCACAGACCTGCGTGTCCTCACGGGTCCACCAGACAGGCAGCCCGGTGACCGCCGCGCGGTTCTGTCCGTCACCGTCCCACCTGTTCACCCGCTCCCACAGCTGATGAACCAGAAGCCCGGCGCTATGCTGTGTACACGCGGTAGATGCAGAACTGTCCAGACAAAAATACAGTATTTTGCATTGTTTGCCTGCGTGAGTCTGGTTCATAGACCCTGTGTGTTTCTCGCCATCGATGTGGGGAGGGGCACCGTGGCGGGTTGGGGCTGGGGCTGGCGAGGCTGCTGCTCCCCGGCCGCTCCAGCCCCTCGCGTCCCTTCTGCCCTCAGTGTCCCCGGCCGAACACAGAGGACCCCACCACTCAACCCAAGAGAGCGACATTAAACCCCACTGTGTCTCTGCATTGACGTAGCCTCGTAAGTCCACTTGGGACCACTGTGGTGACAGGCGCGGTGTTTCCGGAGTGCACGAGTTCCCAGCGCAGCGGCACAGAGGAGTCGTTGACGTGGAATCAGCTTCCACGGGGCTGTGAGACGGGATTAGGCCCAAATCCTGTTGTCTGCAGCCGGGTTGTTGTGCCACTTCCTTGTGCGTGTGCCAGTGAGCACGCGTGCGGGGGGATGTGAAGTGAGGGGGCGCGCGTGCGGGGGGATGTGAAGTGAGGGGGCGCGCGTGCGGGCGGATGTGAAGTGAGGGGGCACGCGTGTGGGTGAGTGTGAAGTGAGGGGGCGCGCGTGTGGGTGGATGTGATGTGAGGGGGCGCGCGTGTGGGTGAGTGTGAAGTGAGTGGGCACGCGTGCGGGTGAGTGTGAAGTGAGGGGGCGCGCGTGTGGGTGAGTGTGAAGTGAGGGGGCGCACGTGTGGGTGGATGTGATGTGAGGGGGCGCGCGTGCGGGTGAGTGTGAAGTGAGTGGGCACGCGTGCGGGTGAGTGTGAAGTGAGGGGGCATGCGTGCGGGGGGATGTGAAGTGAGTGGGCACGCGTGCGGGTGAGTGTGAAGTGAGGGGGCGCGCGTGTGGGTGGATGTGATGTGAGGGGGCGCGCGTGCGGGTGAGTGTGAAGTGAGGGGGCGCGCGTGTGGGTGAGTGTGAAGTGAGGGGGCGCGCGTGTGGGTGAGTGTGAAGTGAGGGGGCGCGCGTGTGGGCGGGTGTGATGTGAGTGGGCACGCGTGTGGGTGAGTGTGAAGTGAGGGGGCGCGCGTGTGGGTGAGTGTGAAGTGAGGGGGCGCGCGTGTGGGTGAGTGTGAAGTGAGGGGGCGCGCGTGTGGGTGGATGTGATGTGAGGGGGCACGCGTGTGGGTGAGTGTGAAGTGAGGGGGCGCGCGTGTGGGTGAGTGTGAAGTGAGGGGGCGCGCGTGTGGGCGGATGTGATGTGAGTGGGCACGCGTGTGGGTGAGTGTGAAGTGAGGGGGCGCGCGTGTGGGTGAGTGTGAAGTGAGGGGGCGCGCGTGTGGGTGAGTGTGAAGTGAGGGGGCGCGCGTGTGGGTGGATGTGATGTGAGGGGGCGCGCGTGTGGGTGAGTGTGAAGTGAGGGGGCGCGCGTGTGGGTGAGTGTGAAGTGAGGGGGCGCGCGTGTGGGTGAGTGTGAAGTGAGGGGGCGCGCGTGTGGGTGAGTGTG
The DNA here is from genome assembly GCF_041146395.1 of Eulemur rufifrons. NCBI lineage: Eukaryota > Metazoa > Chordata > Mammalia > Primates > Lemuridae > Eulemur > Eulemur rufifrons. Next base: position 71,161,321 of record NC_091010.1, read on the forward strand.
AAGTGAGGGGGCGTGCGTGCGGGGGGATGTGAAGTGAGTGGGCACGCGTGCGGGTGAGTGTGAAGTGAGGGGGCGCGCGTGTGGGTGGATGTGATGTGAGGGGGCACGCGTGCGGGTGAGTGTGAAGTGAGGGGGCGCGCGTGTGGGTGAGTGTGAAGTGAGGGGGCGCGCGTGTGGGTGAGTGTGAAGTGAGGGGGCGCGCGTGTGGGCGGATGTGATGTGAGTGGGCACGCGTGTGGGTGAGTGTGAAGTGAGGGGGCGCGCGTGTGGGTGAGTGTGAAGTGAGGGGGCGCGCGTGTGGGTGAGTGTGAAGTGAGGGGGCGCGCGTGTGGGTGGATGTGATGTGAGGGGGCACGCGTGTGGGTGAGTGTGAAGTGAGGGGGCGCGCGTGTGGGTGAGTGTGAAGTGAGGGGGCGCGCGTGTGGGCGGATGTGATGTGAGTGGGCACGCGTGTGGGTGAGTGTGAAGTGAGGGGGCGCGCGTGTGGGTGAGTGTGAAGTGAGGGGGCGCGCGTGTGGGTGAGTGTGAAGTGAGGGGGCGCGCGTGTGGGTGGATGTGATGTGAGGGGGCGCGCGTGTGGGTGAGTGTGAAGTGAGGGGGCGCGCGTGTGGGTGAGTGTGAAGTGAGGGGGCGCGCGTGTGGGTGAGTGTGAAGTGAGGGGGCGCGCGTGTGGGTGAGTGTGAAGTGAGGGGGCGCGCGTGTGGGCGGATGTGATGTGAGTGGGCACGCGTGCGGGTGAGTGTGAAGTGAGGGGGCGCGCGTGTGGGTGGATGTGAAGTGAGGGGGCATGCGTGTGGGTGAGTGTGAAGTGAGGGGGCGCGCGTGTGGGCGGATGTGAAGTGAGGGGGCGCGCGTGTGGGTGGATGTGATGTGAGTGGGCACGCGTGTGGGTGAGTGTGATGTGAGTGGGCGCGCGTGTGGGTGGGTGTGAAGTGAGGGGGCACGCGTGCGGGCGGGTGTGAAGTGAGTGGGCATGCGTGTGGGTGGATGTGAAGTGAGGGAACACGCGTGTGGGTGGATGTGAAGTGAGTGAGCACGCGTGTGGGTGAGTGTGAAGTGAGGGGGCACGCGTGTGGGTGGATGTGCTTGCATCCACCATGCGTGCACTGTGAGTTGTGTGTGAATTGTGTGGGCATATACATGCATGCATGTACGTGTGTGCACACATGTGTGCTATTCTTAGGGACAGCGTGAGGCGGTCCCTCTGCCTGGCCCCTGTGCCAGTGTGTTGCCCACCAGGGTGACGTCCCCAGGGACAGCAACCCTCTGGGGATATCAGTCAGCCTAAAGGATGTGGATGCAGAAGCCGCCTGTGCCTCGGGCCCGGTGGGTCCTCTCTGGAGTGGTCCTGGTGGAGCAAGGGTCCGGGTCCTCAGGGGACCACACGGTGGTGTCTGCTGCTCTCCCGTGAAGGCCCCAGACAGGGCTTGGCTCTGGCCCCCCTGCTCTGGCTCAGGGGCGGTGGGCACCAAGGAGCCCCACACGGTTTGCAGAGAAGGCTGGTCGGGCCATGGTCGCCTGCCTGGCCAGGGCTCCCGAGAAGCCGGCGGCTGAGGGCGGGAGGGGCCTTCCGTGGATGGCCTGGGGTCCACGAGGGCAGTTCCCACCGCCCAGTGGCCAGCTGCCCAGGCCTCCTGCGGGCCGTGAGGCTGGTGGCCTGAGCAAGGACATGCTGACCCACAGACGGTCCTCCAAGGATCTTGGACACGTGCCAGGCAGCGTCCCCACAGGGCCACAGATCTGGAGGCAGCGGCCTGACAAGGCACCCAAAGAAAAGACCACATAAACCAAACCAGCAGAAACGACAAAAGGAAAAGACACTCGGGGGGACAGGTCTCCCCCCGAAAGGAAGAGGCCGAGGCACGAGTATGGAGTTGACCTGAGCAAAGTGAGGACAGGCTGTGCAAGCCCAGGTACGTACGCGCCTCTGGGACAGGCGTGTTTCTAGAGACAGAAATGGGGACAGGGAGTGGCTGAGAGGAGCTGTGAGTCAGGGATTCCCATTGGTTTGCAGAAACAACGTTGATGGGGGACTGGCTGTACATGGTTGAGCTATGGGCTGCAGCTGCTGCAGCACTCTGAGGTTAATTTATAGCACCTGTGGCCACAGCTCGAGGGGGGGGTAGGACGCGACTGCTGTCTCATTGTAGTAATTGAAAAGGACTCACCTTCCTCAGAGAAAATTGCTTTTCTTTCTCGAGGCTGAGTCTCTACAGCTCAGTTTCCCGACATACCTATTGAAATAGCCAGGCTCAGCCTGGTTACCAGGCTCAGTGACATAAAGGGAAGGTTGAGAATTTGGGCAGAGAATCAGAAACCACTAAAATTTAATATAAATAAATTCTAGACCTAAAAAAAAAAAACTGAAAGAATTCAGTGAATGAATTTAATGGGAGATTAGACACAGTTAAAAGAGAGCTTGTGAAATGGAAGATAGAGGGTATAAGTCACAGAGGACGGTATGAACGAACCTCTCGTTCACATAATCGGAGGCCAAGAATGCAGGTGGGGAGCAGAGAGAGAGAATGTTGAAACAATATCTAACGAAATCATGGTGAGAACTTTCCCAAACTGTAGAAACACAAGCCATGGATTACCAGAAGTCCTGCAAACTTCTGTAAACCAAAATAAAATCTTACAGCCCCCCAGGCTGACTGAATAGACCCCCTCTTAGCCAAGGGGACCCCAGAAATGCCCTAAAGCTGAGTTGCTGGCCATGAGGGAGGTCAGACAGCCTCAGCATGCCCCTCCCTTCTTGGAGAAATTGTTTGTGACTCATGACAGGCTAAGGCCGTGCAGGACAGAGCTTGACCCACAGCTGCAGGTCATCCGTTTACTTAACACATCACCTGAGTCTGGCTGTGTGTCGGGAGGTTTGTCTCCGATCAACAAACCTCCTTATCTTAACTTAAAACATTCCAAGCCTTTACACAAAGCTTAATTTCTTTAAGAAATCAAAGAATCTTTAACCCACCTGTAAACTGTAAGCCCCCCACTTTGAGATGTTCCACCTTTTCAGGCCAAACCAATGCACCCCTTCCATGTATCAATTTATGACTTTACATGTAGTCCCTGTCTCCCCAAAATGTACAAAACCCAACCATAACCCAGCCGACACCACTTGCTCGAGGCTTCTTGGGCCGTGGTCCCACACATTCAGCTCAGAATAAACCTCTTTAAATTATTTTACAGAGCTGGACTTAGTTTTTTTTTTTTTTGACACTTCCAAACTAATATAGAAGAAAATACAATCATAATTAATCAATATGAAAGAAGTAGAGAGAAAAGCTAACACATAGCAGGTAGAAAAACAGAAAGCACTTTTAACAAATGGTAGTTTTAATGCAAATAAATCAATAATTGGGTTAAATATGAATGGACTAAATGCTCCAGTTGAAACACAAAAATTGTCATAATGGATTTTATTTATATCTTTATCTATAGCCATAAAGCAGTTTATAAGAGACACAACTTAAATACAAAGATATAGAAAGGTTAAAAATAAAAGAGTAAAAAAAGCCTTACCTATAAAACAGGGGTTTTATTAATATTTATATTACCAGTGTGGATTGGAGGTCATCAAGTGTTTGCCCAAATACTTTTCAGGGCAAGAAGAAATTGTTCAAATGCACAAATAAAGAAGTGCATTTCATAAAGACAAACAATAATTTCAATAGGAAAATACAGTAACTGGAAATTTTGTATGTTATAACGAATACATCAAATATACGCAGATTTAAAAGGAGAAAGGAAACACATCTGACAGTGCAGAAGCTGGAAGCCACCTGGGTGTCCACCAACAGAGGGAAGAGAACGACAGCTGAGGTATATTTATGTAACTTAATTCCACACAGTAACAACAAGGAACACATTGTTACTGCCCATAAGAACGCGGTTGAATCTCGAAAACATCCTGCGTGAGAAAAGCCACGCACACATAAATACTGCATGATCCCATTGCGCACACACCGCCAAAGAACAGAACGGGCCACACCCCAGTGTTTAATGACATATGCTCAGGTGGTAAAACTATGAGGAAAAGCAAAGAATTGTTTCTATACAAGCAGGACGGTGACTGCCCGGGGGTGGGAGGAAGGCAGCCCCGGGCGCCATAGTGGGGTGCTCTGGGTGGCGATTCTGCCGTGAGTAGGGCAGGACTCTCCATGGGGAGTCCCCGATTTCTGCCCTTCTCTGTAGGGACGCATGTGGTGATACACAACTTGAAGTATTCGCAAAGCCCCTCTTCGGTATCCCCGTGGTCTGCCCTGAGGAAGATGCGGTTCTCCGGGTCCATTCCCCCACGCCTGAGGCTGTGTGAGCCCCTCTGGGAGGCAGGTCATTGCCGTGCCTGGTGCTGAACCGCCGTGTGGGCGTGTGCCAGCCGGCCCCCAGGTTCTGGGTCCACGGGCCACTCGCTCCCCTGGACGCCCCCAGGTTCTGAGTCCACGGGCCACGCGCTCCCCTGGGCGCCCCCAGGTTCTGAGTCCACGGGCCACGCGCTCCCCTGGGCGCCCCCAGGTTCTGAGTCCACGGGCCACGCGCTCCCCTGGACGCCCCCAGGTTCTGAGTCCACGGGCCACGCGCTCCCCTGGACGCCCCCAGGTTCTGGGTCCACGGGCCACTCGCTCCCCTGGGCGCCCCCAGGTTCTGGGTCCACGGGCCACGCGCTCCCCTGGGCGCCCCCAGGTTCTGAGTCCACGGGCCACGCGCTCCCCTGGGCGCCCCCAGGTTCTGAGTCCACGGGCCACTCGCTCCCCTGGGCGCCCCCAGGTTCTGAGTCCACGGGCCACGCGCTCCCCTGGACGCCCCCAGGTTCTGAGTCCACGGGCCACGCGCTCCCCTGGGCGCCCCCAGGTTCTGAGTCCACGGGCCACGCGCTCCCCTGGACGCCCCCAGGAGGCAGCAGAGGCAACCAAGGGAGAGAAACTGACCCATGGGCAAGGGTTTTATGCAGCCTGGGTGCCCACAGGTAGGATTGTGTGAGACTGGAGGAGCGTGTGTGCGTGTGTGTGTGTGTGTGTGTGTGCGCGCGCCTTGTTGCGGGGGCTGTCAGAGCAGCAGCTTCCTGACTGGCCCCTTCCTGCCTTGCTCGCTGGGAACAGGGCCCAGCCCCAGGCTCCCCGGGGCAGAGTTTCTCCCAGAGGTGCCGCGTGGGGCGTGGTCTTTCTCACACTCCCTGTCTGGGCGCTGGCTTGTCCCTGCCGGAGACGCCTGCCCTCTGTGACCTTGCGCTCCCATCCCCGAGGCACCGCCAGGGCGAGTCCCCTGGGCGAGGTGAAGCGCAGGTGTGGGACAGAACCTCAGCGGCGCCCTGTGACAGCTGAGCCTGGACTCCCTCACACCCCCCCCAGTCTGTGACTCGGTTGCACATTCGTGTGATTGCAACAAGGAGGCGGTGGCATGCTGCATGCCACTCAGAAGCTGAAGGGCAGCAGCTCACCCGTGCGGGAGGGTGAGGGGCCCCTCCTGCTCTCCAGCCGCCCCAGCACCCCTGCGGGGACAGCCCTGTGTGTGCAGAGCCGCAAAGTGGCAGGCGCCCCAGCAGAGGCCAGTCGGGGTCTAGCGTTGTTTGTCTCCGCCTCTAACAGAAACATAGTCACTTACTTTGTCGTTTACTTTGATACCATAAAATCAGTTTTATGGTCACTGAAAAGAAAGAGGTTTTAAAATGTTTATTAAATATTCAATTTATTAAAACTTGTGTTTTTGTTGCAAAGTGTGATGAGGAGTCAATAGAAACTTCAGGCATAAAATATCATAGTCGGAAAAAAATTCTGAGCACAATGAAATGACTCTAAGGAGCGAAGGACAGACCCTTAGGACGAGGTTTCCGTTAGGGAAGAACGTGCTTCTGTAGTTTTTACGTGATTGATGGTGGCTATCAAAGCCACTTTGGTATTTAGCTTCTTGGATACATTTACAACAGTGACTGACAGTTCTACTTCAAAGTGTCAATATTTATACCATCCAGCAATTACATTCTTTGCAATTATTTACATATTTTATTTTTCAAAAAAAGTTTAGATGTTGACTTCAAAATTCATGAGTCATTTGACAGCTTCTCAGAATTCTTTTAGGGAAAACGAGAGGAAGGCTTTGCAGACCCCTGCTCAGCCTGGTCCAGCTGAGCGCCGACTGCATGCCCTAAGGCAGGAGCCAGGTCTGGCGGAGAGAGGGGGTTCGAAGAACAAGACAAACCCTGACAGTGTCCCAGGTGGCAAGGGCCAGTGACCGGCAGAGCACGCTCTCACCCGGCCTGGGCTCCTCGTGGAGAAGGGAGGCCAGCGGGAGACAGCCCAGCCAGAAGGGCAGCGCAGGCCAAGGTCACCAGGTAGGCACAAGTGTCCCTGCGAAGGGGAGCAGAGAGCGAGTGGACAGCCAGGGAAGAGTGAGTCAGACTGCACGCCACGGGGTGGCTGGGCGGGGCAGGGGAGGCCAGAGCCAGGAGGCCACCCTTGTGGCCTCTTCACGGTCCTGTCTGAGGGGACATCCGCGGACACATCTGTGCCGTCTCATCAGGTCTGGGAAGGTGTGGCGTGCCTAACGCACACCTGCTCTGACCTCAGGAATTGCTTCCTCCTGCCACACAGGCACCGGGCCAACCCACGCCCCTCCCCGGAGCAGAGCCTGCTGTGATGCGGTGAGTGTTTGCTGCCTGTGAGGCCCCTGAGCCTCCCGTTGCGGTCACATGGCCAGCGTTCCCCCCCAACCGAGCGCGCTCAGGCTGGGTGGCCGCCCCAGCCCTGCAGTGGAGAGGCCCAGAAGCCCAGGCGCTCAGCTCTGTGGATCCAGGGTCCAAGTACTGGGGTGCAGCTGGAGCCCCCAGTCCTGGAGCAGGGCCTGCCTGCCACATCTGCCCTCCCTCTGAGACTGAGGGGCGGGGGCTGCTGTAGACCCCTCGGGGCCCACAGAGAGCTCTCAGGGACCGCTGGCCACAGCCACACAGCCAGATGTCTGTTCTCCAACTCCGGCTGCCTCCACCCCACCTGGCTGGCTGCTCTGAGCTTCCAAACACCCCAAGGATGGGGGAGGCTGCACCCCATGGTGGATTCGGTTGACCTGGGTGGGCCCTCGGATAGGCACTGCGTACAAGGTGAGACTACCTGGCTGGATGCAGGGACTCTGCCCAGCACCTGCCCCAGCTCCCAGCTCCCCGAGTGCCGGACCACGCTGGGAGCCACAGAGACCTGACCCAGGACAGAATGCTGGGAATCAGTGTTCCTGCCCACTCTGCCCCTGAGGGCTTTGCAGGACCCGCCAAAGCCTTGCCTCATTCATTCAAGGAGCATTTATCAAGCGCCTACTGTGTGCCTGGCCAGGCTACGCTCTGAGGATAGAGCCTGCCCTGCAGTGTCCACTCTGGTGGGATCCCCGACCCACAGTTCTAAGGCAGGGGTGAGACTGTCACCCACACTCCCGGCCCTTTGCCAAGGGGCCTTCTGGCCCTTTGCTGTGCTTTGGGGGACACCCGGCTCTTTACAGACCACGGCCCCAGCTTGGGACAAGCTTTCCCAGCGCTGGGGGGGCCCAGAGAGTGGACCCTAATGGGCGGCAAAAGGGTTAATCAGGCTCCACAGGACTGCCAAAGCGGGCCCAAAGTGGGGGTCGGGGCTGAGGCCCCACCGGCCTCCCTGGGACCCGAACTCCAGCGACTCCGCCACAGGCACGCTCCCCATCCCCACCTCCACCCCCAGCCCCACCCCCAGCCCCACCCCCACCCCCGCCCCTGCGGCAGCCCCGCCCCTCCGCCCCCTCCTCGGGCGGACTCCGCCCCTGGACCCTCCGTGTGCCCAGGTGGGCGCAGACCTCGGCCCCCTGCGCGCTGACAGCGGCCACACGCAGTGGCTCCGCCCCGCACAGTCGCAGCCCCCGAAAGCGGACCAGGTGCCCAGAGACCAAGGCAAGGAGATCGCCCGGGGAGCCCCTGGGCGGTCCCCCAACCCCCGTGCCGGCCACAGTGACCGCGGGCCCGGGCGTCCCCCTCCCCCTGTGCCGGCCACAGTGACCGCAGCCCCGGGCGCCGCCCCCGGCCCCGCCCCGGGCTCCCTGGCGCGTCCCCGCCCGGCGACACTGCGGCAGGCGGCGCACCGCGGGGCGGGCGAGGCGCGGGGGGCGCGCGGCGCGTTGCCATGGCGGCCGGGCGCGCGTAGCCGAGGCTGAGCTGCCCAGCGCGAGCGGACGCGGACGGGGACGGCGGACAGCGCGGTGCACTGCGCGCCCCCGCCCTGCCCGCGCCCCCAGCCGCACGATGCAGGCCACGGACCCCGCGGCCGAGCTCTGCGAGGAGGACGGCGGAGACCTGGACTTCTACGACTTCGAGCCGCTCCCCACTCTGCCGGAGGACGAGGTGAGCCGCCGGCCCCACGGCCGTGCTCCCTGCGGGGTGGGGGGCTCGGCGGAGAGTTCGCGGGGCGGGAGCCGCAGGTCTGGCCGCGGGGGATCCCGCAGCTGTCCTCAGCCCCCTTCCTCGCTTTGACACTTTGGCCGGGAGGGACAGGACCCCTGGAACGCCGCCGGGGCGGTGGTGGGTGGGCGGCCTCTGCAGAAGTTGGCACCCCGCGTGGGGTGGGCTCCTGACCACAAATGTTGGCTGGATGGTGGGGGGCCTGGGGGCCACTGCTCACCTTCCTGCCAGTCCTGGGAGGCCAGCGGAGCGCAGGGCAGCAGACCCGTTTCGGGTGACAGTTTGGGAGCTGGGGGGCATGAGGCCCCCCCAGGACTGAGGTTCAGGAGCTGGGGGGGCCTCGAGAGAGAAACCCCCCAGGGCTGAGAGCTGCTTGCTGCTCTCCGGGGGCTCTGGGCCTTCACCCTCCCCCAGGCACAGAGGAATGTGCCTGCTGTCTCCATCCCACGGCTTTTGGCCGCGGTCTGGCCACCTGCCCACAGAGCCCGTCTGCCCACCCTGGCAGACAAGCAGGTCCCCGCTCGGCCTGGTCCGTCCCTGTACCTCAGCCCTGGATTCCCCACAGGGCCCCGCAGGCTGTGGTTTGGGGTCAAACGAATAAACTCTGTGTCCTGAAAAGAAGCCAGCCCCCTCGGCATGAGACAGCCCCCAGAGGGGCCCTTCCGTCTCCCAGGGATGTAGGATCTTCCAAACCGCCAGCAGGCGAATGCCCCTGCCACCTGGCTGCTGTGTCTCCCGTTGAGCCGTGCACAGCGCTGCAGGCCTGCTCTTTAAACGGCCAGCGTGGCGCTGAAGACCCTCCGCCAGCCTGGCCAGCACCCCCTGGAGCAGAGAAGCCCCCGCAGCAGCAGTCCCAGGGCCTTCCGCCCTCTGCCGGCCCCGCCCCCGGGGGAGTGGGCTGCAAAGGCGAGAGCTTCGCCCTTCAGGGAAGGTGCTGGCCTGTGTCTCCGGACAGCCGCGGAGGCAGGGCTGGGGCTGGCTGCCCCACCCCCACAGCGGCCTGGATTCGGGGCAGTTGGAGGCTGCCCAGAGGAGAGGCAAGGCGACAAATGAGCCTTGGGGTGTCTCCAGCTTGATGGGGAAGAAGGGCGCACGCAGCCCATGGCCGGCAGAGACGCCCCAGAGTATACATTTCACTGTGTCCCTTACAAGAGTCCCCCCATCGCTCTGGGAAGCAGCCCCGAGGACACGGCTCTCCTCACGGCACCAGCGCCTGAGCCTGGAGGGCCCCTCTGTGCCCGGCATGACCAGGCAGCAGACGGTGCCCCGTGAGCAGAGCATGCGGTGCCACAGCTTGAGCCCAGATACTCCGACGGTCTTTCTGTCCCCCGGCCAGTGCCCTCCCGGCCAGAGCAGCTCCCGCCACGCAGCACGCGTGGGTCGGGGTCTCCGTCCTGTGACCCGACGGAGGCCTGCAGGTGACCTGGACGCCAGCGACTTGGTAATATCCAGCAGGACAGGCCGGGAGGCCCCCCGGGGAGGCGGGGCTGCCTGCAGGTGGGCAGGGCTGCAGCAGCCCCCAGAGAGACACAGGGTGGCCGCGGCCCCGGGGCAGCTGCCAGGACAGGGAGGTGGCACCAGGCCCAGGACACACACAGCCTGCAGAAGACCTGGGAACTCACCCCTCAGACAGCTAATTCTGACAACTGACCGCAGTGGGGTCGAGAAGTAGAAGGCCCTCCGGGAGCCCTGGAGTGTCCCTCCTCCGTCATGAGTCCAGAGAAAATCCAGATGGCCGGTGAGCACGGGAAAAGATGTTTGCTCATGACAATCAGGGCGTGCACAAGGCGCTGCCGTGAATACCTTTCCCAGACCGCCAGGCTGGCGGCGCTAAAACGGTGGACAGTGCCGCGTTGGCAAGGACGGCGCCCGGCAGCTGCCCCCACGCGGAGGGAGCGCGAACTGGAGCAGCCTCTTTGGGAAGCAGCTCGGCCTTTGCCAGTGAGGTGGGAGCTCCCGCCGCCGCCGAGCCCCGGCCATGTCACTGTGGGGGCCCAGGGACACATGGTCCACGGGGGCACGGTGCCTGAGACCACCCTCAGCCGAAACCCTGGGCCTGCCGTGAGTGGCCAGCTAGCCCGGTCCTGGAGGCAGTGCCACAGGTCAGTGCAGGCCAAGGACCACTGGCACATAGCCGACAGGGAGATGCTCCGCCCGGGCCCTAAGCAAGGTGGGCTTCCTGGGGGAGGTGTCCTTCCCTGGATTCATGTGGGATTTCGGCCACTGTGAAGGAGGATGTGCTGTCTGGGGAGGCAGACACACACCAGGCAGCCGCGGCCTGGGAAGGGGAAGCTCCGGCTGCCCCGTCACGAGCAGATGGTGCCAGTGGCCCTGAGGAGGCAGGCCAGGGCAGGCTTGGGGATGACGATGGCCTGTGGTGCGGGGCAGGGCAGGGCTTCCCCGGTTCTCACACACCCCGGGGGCGAGCATCTCAGACCTCCCTTGCTTGGCGAGTGCCTCCCCAGAATGTCCTGTGTGCCGGGCGTTGGGCTGGCTCCGGATTCGAAGGTGGGGGGGCCCAGCTGCTGCCTAGAGGAGCTGGGGGCACCTGCGGAGAGGGGACTTTCCCAACGGTGCCCCACAGGGTCCATGTGACACCTGTGCCAGGACAAGCCCAGAGCAGGAGGCACCTGCCTGGAGAGCCGAGGGGAGTCCGGGGGCTGATGCAGGGGCTGGAGGAGGGGGGGCTTTCCCTAGAGCTCCCCGGGCCTGGGGACGCCAGCGCGCAGGGGCCGTGGGCAGGCCTGGGGGACGCCGGCACGAAGGGGCCGTGGGCAGGCCTGGGGGACGCCAGCAGAGGTTCTCGGCCGCGAGTGGAGCTCTGTATCGGCAGGTCCTGTTAGAATATCCCAAGGCTGGAAAAGTCAGTTGGTCATGGGAGAGTATTTGAAATCTGCAAAATGACCCAGGGGTCCCCCGAAACCGGCTCGAAGCCTGCCTCTGAGTGTGGAGGCCTCCTCAATGCACAGAAGCCCCTAAACTGGGCACTTGGCCATACCGGGGAGGGTCCCGGTGGAAGCTGTCCCACCCCCTGGACAACAGCTCCCGGGGCTCACGTCCACCCGCCTGCCACGTCCCTCCTCCCACAGTTGCAAGGCAGGGAACACTCTTTCCTGCCCCGCCAGGAACAGGACCTGGGTGGTCCTCACGCTCAGACCCGCAGCCCCCCAGGCGGTGCTTTTCTGGGGCTGAGGAGAGGCAGGGTGGGAGGCCCGGTGAGTCCTCTGGGCTGGGCAGCGAGGAGCCCCCGGCCTGCCCGAGGAGCGAGGTCTGAGCCTGTAGACAGAGCCCCACGTGCCAGCCGGCGACAGCGTGGTCAGACCGTGTTGGCAGGAGCCGGAGGGGGCCGAGGGGTGGGAGCCGTGATGCCCCAGCCTGCCATGGGCCCCGTGGAGTCCACCCCTGCAGTCAGGCAGAGGAAACCCTGCCGAATTTAGGCACTCCCCTCTCAGCTAGGCACGGGGGCTGCAGGTGTCCAGCCTCCCGGGCGAGAAGGGCTTGCCGTCAGCAGGCGTCCCCCTGCAGGGCCCGAGCGTGGGGGGCACCCGGGTGCCCCTCTCGAGAGCATATCTGTCACCCACCGTGTGAGCGAGCAGGTGCTGCCGTGGAGTCGGGACTGGCTCAGACTCGCGTCACGGGTTGGCCTTGTTCCTCCTCAAGGGACAAACCCACAGGGTCTCTGGAGTTGGTCATTACTTCATATCGTGCATGCCAGTGTGTGTGTTTGCATGCATGTGTGTGCACATGTGTACATGCGTGCTGCCCTGTGCATTTGTGTGCAGGTGCATGGGTGTGTGTACGTGTGTACAGGTGTGGTGGGTGCCTGTGTATGTTGCATGCACATGTGTGTGTACATGTGTGCTGCCCTGTGAGTTTGTGTGCAGGTGCACGGGTGTGTGTACGTGTGTACAGGTGTGGTGGGTACCTGTGTGTGTTTGCATGCATGTGTGTGTATACATGTGTACATGCGTGCTGCCCTGTGCATTTGTGTGCAGGTGCATGGGTGTGTGTACGTGTGTACAGGTGTGGTGGGTGCCTGTGTGTTTGCATGCACATGTGTGTGTACATGTGTGCTGCCTTAAGTTTGTGTGCAGGTGCACAGGTGTGTGTACATGTGTACAGGTGTGGTGGGTGCCTGTGTGTTTGCATGCATGTGTGTGTGTACATGTGTGCTGCCTTCAGTTTGTGTGCAGGTGCACGGGTGTGTGTACGTGTGTACAGGTGTGGTGGGTGCCTGTGTGTTTGCATGCACGTGTGTGTGTACATGTGTGCTGCCTTGAGTTTGTGTGCAGGTGCACAGGTGTGTGTACGTGTGTACAGGTGTGGTGGGTGCCTGTGTGTTTGCATGCACGTGTGTGTGTACATGTGTGCTGCCCTGTGAGTTTGTGTGCAGGTGTACAGGTGTGTGTGCGTGTGTACAGGTGTGGTGGGTGCCTGTGTGTGTTTGCATGCACATGTGTGTGTACATGTGTGCTGCCCTGTGAGTTTGTGTGCAGGTGCACAGGTGTGTGTGCGTGTGCACACGTGTGTGTGTGCCTACCGTGCCCAGGCACCTCTACAACCAGCCCCACGGGCATCACTAAGAGCTTCGGGCTCCCTGAGCCCTGAGGACGTCCGGGCGGTGCAGAACTGGCTGCAGGTTGAGCCCAAATGAGAAAGGCCTTTTATCTGGGGGGGGGAGGCAGCGTGCGGGGCCACGCGGGGGAGCTTGAGTTTAAGCCCCCGCCCCTCACCTGTGGTGGGGCCCTGCAGTGCCGGCCGCAGGTGGGGTTAACTCGGGGACCTGAGACGCCTTTTAGGCCCTGGCGGCTGGGCTGGCCCCAAGGGGGGCTCCGCCTCTCTGCCTCCCCACCCGCCCGGTCGGGTCCATCCGGCCACACCCGCACCAGCCAGCCCCAGCCCGGCCCCCTGAACCTCCCCGTTCCTGGTGGGGTGGGGCACAAACACGCAGGCACGGCGGGGGCGGGGGAGGGGTGACGGGCCTGGCACAGTGGGCAGGAGAGGCCCGGAGCCCAGGGTGTGTGATGTGCGAGGTGGCTGTGTGCGGCACGTGTGTTAGTGTGTGTGACGCTGTGTGTGCTGAGTGTGAGTACAGGTTGGGGGCCATGTGTGTGAAAGTGCATGTGGTTGACGTTACGTGTGAGTGTGCTTGCATGTAGCAGGTGTGTGGGTGTGAGAGCATGTATGAGTAAGAGTGTGGGCATGTACGAGCATGTGTGTAATATGTGCGTGTGAGGGTATTCACCTCCACTGCATGAGAGTGGGGTGTCCGTGAAAGTGGATAGAAGCACTGTGAGCACGCATGTGCCTGGGCACTGGTGTCCTAGTACATAGGTGTGTGCATGTGTGAAAGTGTATGTATTGGCATGTACCAGCATGTGGTCGCATGTATAAAGGATGTGTGTACATGTGTGTATACATGTGTGAGACTGTCGTGCTAGGTGGGAGCTTGTGTGCACATGAGTGTGATGTGTATGTTAGGCAGGTTTGTGTGCACGCGTGTGGGTGCTGGTGCAACTATCCTGATCACAGCTGAGCTCTCTCGGGGTCGGGAGATGAGGCCAGAGTCGGGGAGGCCTGGGCGGTCTGTCCGTGCAGAAGGAACCGCGTGCCTGCATCCTGCTGGAGCTAGGCAGCTCTGTGACCATCGTGTCACATGCGTGTGGTCGCATGTCAGGATCACGCCACATCAGCCCTGCACAGAGCGCATTCTGTAGGTGCCAACTCCGTCCTCACAGGCCCGTACACCCGGCTCTGCGGCTCCCGACCCCACCTACCCGCCTGTGGGGTCAGGGGTGGCCCAGCAAGCAGGTGTCCAGCTGGCACGAGTGCTCTGGCTCCCATCGAGCTTCCGGGAGGCGAGCCATGTCCCCAGGCTCCGTGAGCAGACACTGCTCTGGGAAGCCCGCTAACAGTTCCCCGGATGTCCCCCGGCTCTGACGCCCAGAGAACGGGGCGACTTTGTTACAAGGACACCTTGCCCCACACCCTTCCCCACCCGTAAGCGCAGGTGCAGCCCAGGTCCTGCTTCTGCGGAGTCTCGGCGCCGGGTGCGGGGCCTGGCTGGGAAGTGCGGCCGGGCTCACAGCCGGGCCTGTCTCGGCAGGAGAACGTGTCTCTGGCCGACATCCTCTCCCTGCGGGACAGCGGCCTCAGCGAGCAGGAGGCCTGGGCCGTGTGCCTGGAGTGCAGCCTGTCCATGCGCAGCGTGGCGCACGCCGCCATCTTCCAGACGCTGTGCATCACGCCCGACACCCTGGCCTTCAACACCAGCGGGAACGTGTGCTTCATGGAGCAGCTCAGCGGTGAGGCTGCGGCGGGGGCTGCAGGGTGCATGCAGGCGCCAGCGCAGCCAGAGGACGCAGGGCACGGGCGGGAGCCGCAGGCGGGAGGATGGGCCGGGCAGCCCTGGGAGGGAGCTGCCGCCTCACAGCTCGGAGGGGCAGAGGCGCCCGGCCTGACGTCCCTCCTGGTCCCTGGGCCGGTCCCACTGGCCCTGCAGGGGGTGGACGTGGCACCTCCGAGGTGAGACTCACCCGCCGGTGGGCGCCCTGCTCTGCCCTCCAGGGCCTGGGTTCCTCCTCCTGGAGCCCGGGCAGAGCCCCCTGTCCTCCCACCCTGCAGCCGGTCCCGGGCCACGGTGACGGCAAATGCTCGACACCGTCCTGGGCACCAGGTCTGATGGGGGCATCGGAGGGAGGGGACGCGGCTCCCGGTTGCCAGGTCACTCCATGTGCCCTTCGTGGGTGAGTGACCCTTCTCTTTCCTTCCCAAGATGACCCCGAGGGCGCCTTTGTCCCCCCGGAGTTCGATGTGACCGGAAACACCTTTGAGGTAAGTGTGGCCAATGCGTGCGCCAAGCCCCGCCCTCCTCACCTTCGCCTTCAAGGTCTCCGTTGGGGTCACCTTTGCCGTCAACTCCAGAAATACGCCCACGTGGGGGTGGCCTCTGCGTGTCCGTGCGGGGCCGGGGGCAGGGCCGCCGCGGCCTGGTGTACGGGGCCGGCCCCCTGGGGCTGTGGTTGGGGGCGCCCACCTTGTCCACCGCCAGGGTCCCCCACGGGGCAGCCCCAGTCACGGCCCCATGTGTGGGAGCAGTGGCTTTGAACACGTGTGTCATTATTATACTTTCACGCTGTGTCTTCTGGAATGCAAATGTACCGCATGCAACAGTAAAAGTGCCTAAAACTACCGGCCATGACGGGCAGGCGCCGCGGTTCCCCCGAGGCTGCCCCCTCCCCGGGCCCTGGGCTCGCGCTCTGTCCTCTGGCGCCGTCTGTCCATCCGTGAGGGGCCATCCGCTGGGCCGGGCTCTGGCTCAGCGCACAGTGGCTCCCGCGTGGCTCCTACAGCCCCTGGGACGGGCAGAGAAAATGAGTCAGTCGCTAAATGAGTAATTACAAACTCAAAATCTTCCCAGTAAAAGCATCATTAGCTTAAATTTTGACCTCATAATAAGATTTTGGTCTGACCTGTGTGCTTATTTTCGCTCTCAGCATCCGAGTCTCAGCCCTGCAAGGCTGGGGCAGGCGTCCCCGCTGCCGTCCCCGCGCCGCGGCCCTCAGACTGCAGGCCTGGCGGGCGCCACCCCCTCTCCGGGTTTCCCGCCTCACTGGGCCTCACGGGTCCAGAGCCCGAGTCCTCACCGTCCTGGGCTTGCGGCCGTTCTCATCCCTGGTCCACGCACGGACTTGACTCTGTCACTGCATTTCGGGGTTGGGGGGGGACAGGCACCGACAGGGGAGCTGGGACCTCGTCCCCCCCCGCCCCCCCCCGCCCTGCCCGCGTCCGCACCCCTGCCGTTCTCACCTGCGGTCCTGCATCCCTGCGGCTGCTGCGTGTGACTTCCCACGGCCGTCGGGCTGCGTGTGACCCTGCGGGTTCTTTCACACGCTTGGTCAGACGCCACCTGCAGAGCAGCGTGTGGGGGCCACGCTCCCCTGTCACTGCCAGGACGCTCCGCTGGTGAAGCGCCACGTGCAGCCCCTGCCGGGCGTGGGGCCGTGGCGGTGTCCCCGCGTGTTTCCCCGTGTGGGCACCAAGCGTGCGGCTGGCACGGGCTGTGTCGGAGCAGGGCAGGCGAAGGCGCGGCTGGTTCCTAAAACGCCCCTCGTCTCGCCCCCCGCTGGCTCCTCCTGCTCCGTCCGGCAGGACCCTGGGTCCGGTTGGGTCCCCAGCAGGGTGTCACCGCGCTGCACCTCCAGGTGCGCCCACCTGCGTGTGTTCGTCGGCACCCTGGGGAGGGTCTCTCTGCGCTGCGGGCCACTTTCTAGTCAACCGGGCCTCCTGCCAGGTGCAAAGTTCCCGTCCCCTTGTCAGGGCTGCGGGCGCCGCCCCCCGTCTGCGGTCTGGCTGCCTCCTTTAGGGAAGCAGTTTCAGACTTCGTGGCCTCAGGACCCCCTTTCACTCCTCAAAACGGAGCAGCTCCAAGAGCTTTGGTCCATGTGGTTCTATCTCTCAGTATTGACTATATCATAAATTAAACCTGAGAAATCAAAACATTTAACTATCATTTCATTTAAGAATGACAGTAATAATCCCGTTGTGTGTTGACACACATAGCATATTTTATGAAAAACAATATTTTCCCCCAAAACGTTCACGAGGAGCGTGGCATTGTCTCACATACTTGCAGATCTCCTCAACGTCTGGCCTAACGGACAACAGGGGGGTTTCGTGGCGGCCTCTGCGTTCGCCTGCCGGGATGCCGCACGTCGCCAGGCCTCTGGGGAACACACCGTCTGCTGGGGAGAGAACAGACTGGAAAAGGCGGCGACGTCCCAGCATTGCTAGGAAAGTAGTTTCAGCCCCTCAAACCACACTTTGAGAAAAGCTGCCTCAAGTGTCCTCTGATGAGAAAGAGCGTCTCAATTTCAACTAGTCAAATGTTCATCGTCAGGGCTTTTGTGTCTTAAGAAACCTCCCCAACCTCCAGGCCCAGCAGATACTCACTGATATTTCCTACCACGAGTTCTCAGTTTTATGCTGCACATTTGATCCACCTGAAGTTGATCTGACATTTAAAAAAAATGGCCTGGCTCACGCCTGTAATCCCAGCACTCTGGGAGGCCGAGGCGGGAGGATTGCATGAGGCCAAGAGCCTGACACCAGCCTGAGCAAGAGCGAGACCCCGTCTCTACAAAAAATAGAAAAATTAGCCGGGCGTGGTGGTGCCTGTAGCCCTGGCTACTCGGGAGGCTGAGGCAGGAGGATCGCTTGAGCCCAGGAGTTGGAGGTTGCTGTGAGCTATTAATACAATGATACCACGGCACTCCAGCCCAGGTGACAGAGCGAGACCCTGTCTCCAAAAAAAAAATTTTTTTTTTATTTTATTAGATTTATTCTCAGGAATTTGATACTTTCTGATTCTATTCTAAAATTGACGATCTTTCTAATTACATTTTTCTGCTTGTTGCTAATCCGTAGAAATGCAATTCACTTTAATATCTTAATTTTATGGCCAGCCATCTTGCTACATTTTTTATTGTTTCCAATAACTTATAGATTCCTTTAGTTTTTCTCTTTTCGTAATCAAACCACCGACCGTACCAGGTGTTCCCCCCAGCGGTCATGCTCAGGTCCCTCTGTCCCCAGCGCGAGGACGGCCGTGACAGGGAGAAGGGGAGTGTCCCTCGTGCACCTGCCCGGGGCCACGGGTCGCCCTGGTTCTGGGGCACCGCCCACCCTCCAGAGCCACGTGGCCACGTGGTTCCCCGCGGCACCGAGTTTTGTCCTGAGTGTACTCGTCGCTTCTAGGAAATGTGGCTTCTGCGTCCTTTCCCATGATCACATGATTGTCCTTCGTTAAGATTTCAATATTCACGTGCTTATTTGCTGGCATTAAATCACCTTTCCTCCTCGGAAGAACCGGGCTGTGCAGCTGTCTTAGCTTCCTCGCACACTTAAATCCACCGGCCCTGACTGTGGATTTGGGCGTATTTGTGAGGGGACCGGCGGCTTTCCGCTCTGCTGGCGTTTTCCACGGGTCCTGTGTGAGCACCCCTCTTTCTTTCCTTGCCTGCTTGCGTAAGAACGGGGTCGTCTGTCCCGTGAGAGTCTGGTGAGGCTCGTTTATAAAGCCATCTGTTTTCTTGGAGAAAAGATTTTTAACCACTGCTCAATTTCTAATAGTTACGGGACTACTGGGTTCTTTATGCCTCACTGAGTCGGCCTTGGGGTCTGCTTAGCCGCGGATGGTCCGCGGTGGCTGCGTCACCTGCAGGCCCCTCGGACCACGGCTCGTGCACTTGCACCTCACTGCCCTGTCTCTGTCTTGCGGGGTGGGGGGACCTCACTGGCTGTTCCAGAGCCCACTGTGTCCCGGCCTCTCCTGGCCTGTGTTTTCTTTTCCGTTGATTCTCACTTCCGCTCCTCCCTTTTCTCGCACTTGTGAGTTCAGCGTCTGCCTGTCTCTCCCGGAGCGTTGGCTCTCAGCGTCTGCCCGTCTCCCCCGAGCGTTGGCTCTCAGCGTCTCTTCCTCTCTCCCCGAGCGTGGACACATGGCTGCCAACGCCCGTGGGTGTGAGTTTTGCTGCGTTCCTTGACTTTTTGTTCCCCAAGAGAAAGGCAGAGGGTGCCCGGGGTGACCCGCGTCCCAATGCGAGGGTGCCGGCGCCCACAGGAGAGAAAACACGAGACTTGGGGTTTTCTAACAACCTGACCCAGCTGCTGCGCAGTCGTGACAATGACCCCAAATGACTCCGGCTCTGCGTCCACCTGCCCGTGTGCTGCGGGAACTCTCGGAGCACAGTGTTCGCACGACCCTCACCTCGGTGCTCTGCCCAGCGTCTCCTTGGCCCCGTCCACGCAGACCCTGGGCCGCCGCGGTGAAGGGCCACGGCCTTGGTTCCTCCCCGCAGGGGCCGGGTCCCCGGTGCGCGAAGCGTGGGTGGATTCCGGCGGTCAGGGCTGAGGCCGGGCAGGGCCCGCCGGCCGCGAGGCTGCATCTGGGACCTTCAGCGGAAACCGTGAGAAGAAAAGACTTCAGGGGCCAGCAGGAAACAAGACACAGCCCCGAAACAGCGCCTTCCTCTGCGTCAGTGATCACCAGTTAGGAATGAAATTAAAATGCTGCATTTGTAACAGCAACAGAAACGCAGGAACCCCTGTCGTGACGGGAGCAGACCGCCGGCCGACCTCCACAGACGGGAAACGGACGACTCCACCGCGGCCGGGACAGCGCCTTGAGCCGCGGCGCAGGCAGCTATTGTCTGTCAGCTAAAAGTAAAATTTAAAAAAAGAGACAGGCCGGGCGCGGTGGCTCACGCCTGTAATCCTAGCACTCTGGGAGGCCGAGGCGGGTGGATTGCTCGAGGTCAGGAGTTCGAGACCAGCCTGAGCAAGAGTGAGACCCCGTCTCTACTAAAAATAGAAAGAAATTATATGGACAACTAAATATATATATACAAAAAAAATTAGCCAGGCATGGTGGCGCATGCCTGTAGTCCCAGCTACTCGGGAGGCTGAGGCAGGAGGATCGCTTAAGCCCAGGAGTCTGAGGTTGCTGTGAGCTAGGCTGACGCCACGGCACTCACTCTAGCCTGGGCAACAGAGTGAGACTCTGTCTCAAAAAAAAAATAAAATAAAAATAAAAAAGAGACAGACCCTGTCTCTACACGTAGAGATGTTATTTTGTAAAATAGCTGGTCCTTCCCAGATTAATATGAAAAGCCACTGTGTTGTACTAAAATCTCAATCATTTTTGGCTTGTGTTTTGAATGGGAATGGGAGAGTTTGTATTTGTTTTGTAAAACCTAACAAATGGGAAAGTAGACAAACCATTTTTTAAAAAGCAAACCCAGCGTAACTTGTCCTGCAGATATTAAGGCAGACGGTGAAGCTACGGTGATTAAAACGGCACAACCCCAACCAGGGGCGGAGGAGCCAGCCCAGCAGAGGGGCTGTAGGGGCCCAGGCAGAGAACCTGGCACGCGAGGGCGGATCCTTCCGGGCGCTCCCCAAACTCGCACCCACGGCGCCGGCACAGAGACGGCCCTCAATGGGTTATGGATAGATATTTTAAAGTTTTAAAAATATTAGTGGAAACAGAGGAAAACCATTTTTACCTCCTGGGGTCGAGAAGTCCCTCCCAAGAAGCTGCCAGAGGAAGAACGGTGGCAAAGTGGAGGTCAGAGCGCTCCACGTCAGGACACGTGACCCAGCGGGAGGACCAGCGGGCGGCGGGAGCGTGTGTGGGCGCCAGGCCCAGCCCGGCACCTCGGTGCAGAGATCAGCAGCGTCCACGGATGGGCATTTCGAGGAAAAACTTAAAACTGCAGATAGGTAAGAACAGATGCTTGGTCTCTTTCATGATTATAACAACGCAAATTAACTCAAGATGCTGTTTCTAGCAGACGAGCAAAGCTGCCGCGACCGGAGCTCCGCGGGGGGTGGGACCCTGGGCACGGCCGGCAGTCACGTGGGTCGGTCACTTAGGAGCAGTTTGTCGGCAGCTGTGCCGGGAGGTGACCCGGGACCCACCACCCACTCCCAGGGTTGCGCCGCACACACAGCCTGGAGCACAGAGCCGCCACACAGCCACGCTCGCTGAAGCATCGGCTATAGCGTCAGGGCAGTACAGGGGCGGGACCCCCACTGCCAGAACACGAATGTCAGGGGGTCCCCCAGGGAGACGGAGCCTGGCCCAGGCCCCCCATGAGCCTTTAAGGGCCCTCAGAGGCGTGGGCGGGTGGCAGGCCCCGGGGGGACGGGAGACCACAGGGGCTGGCAGTGCGGCCACCATCAGCACCGGCCCAGGTGCGAGGCAGAGACTGTGGCAGGGCCAGGCGTGAGCTGGGAGGGGCCGAGGGGCCGGCAGGAGGTGTCGCTGCCCCCAGCAGGGGCTTGTGCCAGCAGGGAGGCAGTGGGGGCCGACGGCAGGGGAACCCAGGACACGGGGACGGTGCAGAGAGCGCCCTGTGCCGGAGTCAGGGCTGGGCTCTGGTGAAGGTCGGTCTGTGTCCCCGCGGAGATTTATGCTGTGAAAAGCTGGCGCACAGGACCGACGCGGCTCCCCCGAGAGACACACCCAGGTCCTCGGCTGCGTGTGCGTGTGGCATTTGCGTGTGCCCGTGTCCAGGCGAGAAGCCCGGAGCTTCTCCGCCAGCGTGGAGGTGGCGTGTCCCAAGCACCCTCGGGGATGAGGGGCCGCGGGGGAGGCTCAGTTTCCTCTGTGATGCTTTTTAGCTTATTCGAAGAAAACTCCTGAGGAGAAAAAGAAGTTGAGGCAGAATTGGTGACGCTGGGTGGGCAGGGCTTGGTGGCCGCGCTCCTGGACGGAGACCCTGGCAGGGGACGAGGCAGGAGGGGCAGCCGGGCCTGGGGACATAAGGCTTCCAGCAAAAACCGGACAGTGTGCAGGTCACCCCAGGCCTCATGACAACTGAGGGTCGTGTGACCACCCGGGGGACCTGGGCCGCCTGGACCCCATCAGCAGCGGTGGCAGGTCCAGTTCGGGGTGGGGTGTCCTGTCCACTCGGCCGGCCTCGCCTCTGGAAGAGGGTGCAGTGTGGTGGGGGCCCTGGCCCGGGTCCCGGCCTCCACACGTGTGCTGGGACCTGCCTCCCTGGGCTGCGCTCCTGTTGGTGACGTGGGATGGTGACGCCTCGTGTGCTGTTCTGGGATGAAGCTGGCCAGGCCTTCACGTGGAGCCCCTCTCAGGCCAGTTAGGAAGACGCCGGCTTTCGAGCACAAGCGCAGCCCCGTCCTTCCTCTTGCTGAAATCCCGCTGCGGGAACACGACCCAGAGAGGAGAGGCTCAGCCCTTCAGAGGCGCAGCTGCCTCAGGGAGCGGGTCGGCGTCTGCCCCGCGGGGGGCGGGGGCGGGGGCGGCCCAGACCCGCCAGCGAGAGGGCGGCGTGGCCCAGGCATGTGCCTCGCGCTGACGGCCCCTCCCTGCCGCAGGCTCACATCTACTCCCTGGGGGCCACACTGAAGGTGGCCCTGGAGTACGTGGCGGAGCCCACGCTGGAGCCCAGGCTGAGCCGGGACCTGGAGGCGCTGCTGGGTCAGATGCAGGCGGAGGACCCCGGGGACCGGCCTGACCTGGAGGTAAACGCACGGCCCTCACCCCCCTGGGGCGAGCCCCGACCCACCCCCGCTGCCATGTGCACCGCACACACGTGCACACGCATACACACACGTGCACCGCACACACGTGGGCCCAGCAGCTCCCCTGGGTCCCTGGACCAGAACTGGGAGGCACTGCGTTCTAAGTGAGGACTTGCCTCTTCAGTGCACGTTTTGTTACGGAAGGCTGGGCCTGTGACTGTCACGGCCAAACAGGACCTCCTGGCTCCTGTAACGCCAGGACGCATTGCCCGGGGTGCAGAAA
Organism: Eulemur rufifrons; assembly: GCF_041146395.1. Lineage (NCBI taxonomy): Eukaryota > Metazoa > Chordata > Mammalia > Primates > Lemuridae > Eulemur > Eulemur rufifrons. Next base: position 71,184,057 of record NC_091010.1, read on the forward strand.
ATGGGCAGGGCGGGCGGTGGGCAGGCCCTGGGGACTGCCGGGCGCTGGGGAGGGCGGCCCCTCCCTGGCGACCCGCCCGTCCCGCCCACAGAGCATCATAGCGCTGTGCGAGGAGAAGATGCAGCTCACGTCCTCCTGCCGCCTGTGCCGCAGCCTCTCGGCCGTGGGGAGGAGGGTGCTCTCCATCGAGTCCTTCGGAGCACTACAGGGTGAGCACTCCTGACCCCACACACGCGTGTGCTTGCATGTGGGCACACACATGGACACGCGTGTGCATGTGTACACGTGTGGTGTGCCTACACATGTACACACATGCATGCAATGCACACATATACACATGCATATGGGCATTTGCACTCACACGCACACATATATACGTAGGCACACGCCCACTTACACAGACGTGTGCACACATACACATACTGTGCACACACATTAACACAGATCACATGCACTCACATTCATGCTAACGTGCTCACGCACCTCATAAACATCTGCACTGACACATAATCACATGCACATATATTCACATAGGTCACGTGTGTACCCACACATAGACACGCACATTCACACTCACACACATATGCAAATTCATCTGTCTATACTGCATACTCCCATGTGAGCACACCCTCCTTTAGTGCCCATGCTGAAACACACGTATTAACGCGTGCACACACTTGCATTTCCACGTCCACACTCGTTCTCGGTGGCAGCCGGCAGTTTTGCAGACACCAGGCCCTGAGAGCCGAGGTCAAGATCGCGTTCAGAAGTGACTGACACTAGTGTGGTCACCTCTCTGGGTCTCGTGGGCTCCGCGAGTGGACGTGGTGCCGTCTCGCAGCTCGTTTCCTTCCGCCAACACCACGCGGCAACCGCTGCCGCAGCGTGTGGGACTCCAGGGCGCACACGGTCCCGCGTCGTCTTAGTCGCCTCTGAGCAGACGGCACCTGCACACAGCTGCCCGCAGCACGGAGCCGTGCGGGGCCTCGGGACGCGGTGTTGAGGCCGTGGCCGCGCAGCCTGGCAGTGGCCGGCAGGGCTCCTCCTGCCGAGCAAGAGGCATTTCTGACCCCGTCGGCAGTGGCACTGCTGTGGCCCAGGCGGCAGCCACCGGCGTCCCTCTCCACAGAGCAGAGCCCCCATGGGAGGGCGCAGCGTGAAGTGGGCTGCAGAGTCCCCAGAGGGGCCGCGAGTGTCCAGAGCCGAGTGTGGGAGACGGGCTGCCAGGACGGCCGTGGCCAGAGTCAGTGCCGTCCTGTGGGGACTGTCACCTGTGTGACTGTGATGGGACAGCGACTGCCTTGGCTGAGTAATTAGCTGCCCGGGGCTCCCGTGGGAGCCCCCAGCGGAAGCCTGGCCTGGCCCCGGGGGAGAGGGAGGCCCGGAGCTGCTTTAATTAGCCAGATCACGTGACGGGTGAGGCGGGACTGGCAGGCGGCCCTGTCCCCTGAGCACCTGCGCTGGGGTCCTGGGCGGGGGGCGGGGCTGGGGACGCCATCCAGGCTCCGTGGTAACCGTGTCTTGCTTGTGCCCAGATGTTGGGGAGACCACCTGGAGGGAGAAACCTGCTCCAAGAAGCGCAGGGCCCAGGAGGCCGCCCGGAGACCGCGGCACTGACCCGGAGCCCCCACCCCAGCGCCGGCCCCCTGCAGGCCCAGAGCCGGAGACCAGCCCCAGGCCCTCGCCGCCCAAGCCCCTGCTGTCCTCCTCCATGAGGAACGGGGAAGGCCACACCCGGGGGGGGCTGGCCGGCCTCTTCCTGGACACCAGGGGCCCCCTGGGCGAGCTGGACAGAGACCTTGTGCGGAGGGGCCGGCTGAGGAAAGTGCAGACCTTCCCCAGGCTCCTGCCCGACGGGCCCGAGGTCAGCTCGAAACACCAGCTGCTCGCGTCTGAACTCTTCCCTCTGGACCCCAAGAAGGTCTTTCCGGATGGGGAAAATGGCCCTTCCAGCTCCAAGACGCAGCCCAGATGCAGACTGTGGCCAGAGCCGGAGCCCACGCCCCGGCTGGGAG